>NC_090794.1:2977500-3310000 GCF_040054535.1 Antennarius striatus
AATGTAATCATCAGTGTGTGTATTGATTGTAAGCCCGTTTTGGTGGCGTGATCGACTCAGACGTCAGACAAACGGGCTGAACGCCGAGCCAGAATTTTCCTTTTAATAGAAAGGACAAATGCCGACTGGCAGCGTGTGGCTCCCGATGCGTCCTCGGCCCCGGCTGGTGGAGAAAATGAGGAAAGAGAGAGAGATGGGGGGGGGGTGCTGATGGTGTTTTGAGTGCAGATTGCTTCATCCACATAAAAAGAAACCCGGATGAGTCGTAAAAAGGACGAGTTTTAAATCGCCTCCAGTCATTTTTACGCGTCCTACTCATTCAAAGCGTTCCCCCCCCCCCATCCTTGAGTGTCGCCTGAGCACCCACATGAATTTTCGTGTCCCGTCCAACTGTGGGTGACCGTTTGTGAATTCAGTCTGCTTTTAAATGCACATCAAAAGCAGGACAACATCCGTCCGTTATCGCAAAAAAGTTTTCCTTAAAGCGACGCAAAATGAATGAAAGTCTCTCAAGTTCTTCTCCAAATTGTCTCATCCTTGTTTTACTTTGACATTTTGGGATGAGGTGCCAGTGAAGATTTGCTTTAATTGATTTGAAAGTGTCTTTTCAGATTAAACTTAATTTCACAGTGACAGAAAAATGTTAAATATTAGCAAAGCCTTTAGGCAAGTGTGATATTCTCCAGAGAGCACTTAACTGCTCCCAAAATAGTTCACGTACCCGTCAAAAGGCTGCCTTCTCTCCGCTTAGTCAAAAATAAAAGATACTACTCTACTTGAAACTCTGACATTTCTTATTAGCATCCTTTGTCGAGCTGTTTTGTCGTTCTTTGTCGTTCCCTTCCCTTCTTTCAAAGATCTGGGTGATGCCGCTGATTTTCACGCGTCGTGTTTTCCCGTGAAGTCGATCACAGGAGACGGCAGGAAGCAGGAAACAGGACTGCTCAATCCATCCGATGAGCTGATGTACGCGCGTCTACTGTACTTTTTTTGCGTGTATTTTATACCCGTCTTGTGTCGCTTTTGTAGTGCGAGAAACAAAAAAAAACAAAACAAAAAAGCGGAATCAGGTTTTGCTCTGTCAGAAGAGCGGCGTAGAGTTGGGGTAATGAATTCTAGGAGGCTGCGCATGCTAACAAGTTCATTATTCCAGCTTGGTTTAGGAGTAATTACCATTTTGCATCTAAAACAGTTCAAGACTGGCTTTTGCTGTTGTCAAATTAAGCCGAGTGTGAATTCAGATAAATATTTGCATATGTAGAAATGCACAAGGTGCCTCTTGCAGCAGAGATCGATGTGGCCTTGTGGGGGTTGTTTTTTTTCCCACGTATCCTTGCTGGTGGCGTTTTGGCTGATCGTCACATCCATCCAGGAGTGTCTCCTGAGCTCGCTAGTGCAGCTGTCACCATATCACATTTTTACTGCATGATAATCGTGGCCGTAAAACAACGATATTACCATCGTAGATCATATCTTTGCATGTTGTCTGCTTTGTCTTTTTTTTTTTTGGCTAATGAATTAAAGAACGAGTGGAGGGAGGAGAGGAGGAGAGTCTGTTATCATAAAAGTCTGCAAAAAATGAACAATTAAAAGGCACCTTCAAGACCTGCGTCTGGGCCACACGTTGGTATCATATCAATATTTTTTCATTCATATCACGATTACAGTCCGTTCTGGTATATTATATCCGTCTTATCTGCTTCCTCGCTCCAAACCTCCTCTTTCAAGGGGTCAGTTCCATCCCGAGACCGATAGGGCACGTTCCCAATAAGCAAGCAGCTCTCCATCAGATAAGCAGATTCATTAAGGCCTCAGAAGAACATCAGTAATTATTAATGAAAAGAACAGACCCCCGCACTTATTCCCCTGGATTGCGTCGTCGGAAACGATGGAGGCGGAAATGGTTTTTTTTACGGCCAGCGTTAGTATGCCTTGGCAGAAAACGTTTCACGGAAGCTGAGAATTTGGATTCTTGTGCATTTTCGTCCACACCCACCAGAACATCAGGGAGCTCAATCCTCTTCAAGGTAGCTCCACAAAACCATTGTCCAGTCATAATGTGCCTAGAATTTAGAATCATACATTCTTTGCCTCGTGGCACGAGCTCTTCCCCTTCTATCCACTGTCGTGACAGTTTATCGCGTTCAAAATCATTCCAAAAAGACTTCCTGCAATCTTGCAATATTTGAAAAACATAAAAATCCTGTTTCCATCTCTGTAACTAGAGGAAACTGGGCAGTTCTGCCACATTTTTTTCTGTTTCACAGGCTCTATTTTTGATTACCTCTACCTCCACCTTTAGCGGAGGATTCGTCGCTGCGTCTCTTAATATTGTGAACTCTGAGGTGAGGCCCGTCCTCCAGTATTTAGATGTTCTGACTGAACGACTTACAGTTCTGTCCACTCTGCTGGTCAGTCGTTGCCAACAACGACTCCTCCAAGGGAAAAATATGGTCACTGCTGGAGCGTTTGGATGGGAAAACCGTCAAAATGGGAAACAGTCGTGAGCTCCGTGCAAACAAAGCCTTCCCTGTTTGTATTTTGCCTCTGTATTTTACATAACGAGACGTCAAATAAAGTTTTAGCATTTTATGGCTTGGAAATAGAATAAAAAAACTTTACAGCTCTTTTAAACATTCATGCACTGTTTGGAAAATCCAGTCTGATTTGTGCGGCAGATCGTCTTTAATTTGGCGTTTGCGCCTGTTTTACTTTACTTTGCAGTTGATTTCAGATTTTATTGCTACAGTTATAATTCACACATCTACCCTTTAATGCCCCCTTTGTGCATCTGCCAATGCCCTCTGAGGGGGATTGTGCGTCCCTCGCTTTAAGATCGTGACACTACTTTGTGCATGGCTGGGATTTGTTAACTTAAAATCACAAAGATATCTCCCTTGTTTTTTTTTCCCTCCCTGAGAAATGTGAAACTTGGAAAGAAATAATAATCTAGCAGATTTCTGCGGGGTGAATATTTAGTTGCTAGGCAACAGTTGACGGCATTCGACATGAACCCTCAAGTAAGGGAAATGGTGAGAAAAGGCGAGTGGGCTGGAGTGCATTTGGCAAAACAGAAATACGAGTGGATTCAAATAGGTTGTATGGACAAAAATGGCAATTTCCCCAGGTCTGAAGTGGTTACGGTATTTTGACAAATTGGCCCATGTGTGGGACAGTTGTTTACCAGACCAAGGCCGATTTGAGCAGCATGGCCAGACATTAGTACGGCAATTTCATCAGGCGCTTATTTGAAGCTCTAAACCTTCAAGTTCCTTTTTCTTAGATCTCCAACTGCGATAACAGTGAGTTCTTAAAGTAATGACACCGTGCATACAAGTGTTTTGACAGCTACGACACGGGGGAGCTCTGCAAAAAAAACAAAAAACAAAGCTGCTTCCATTCTAAAACTTCCCCCATCATCATCATCATCATCCCTAGTCGTCCATGTAAGCCGTCTCCCATCACTCCTGTTTTTCTTTGTTCCCGCAGTCTTTGTCATTACGGGCCTCTCTGCCCTCTGGCAACCAATGAAGAAGTCCGTGGCATTGATGCAGGATTTTCGTAACTCGCTTCCCCATCCAAACCCATTTTCTTTGTCGGATTGGGAGTTGGAATATTTATAATCTTGAGGCACGGGCTAATGGTATTTGCAAAGCGAAATCAGTTCAGTGCGTGTTTTCCGTAATGGCCTTGACGGCGTGGCATTGCCCGCGGCCCCGACTGGGTCGGTGGAAGGATGGCTCTAATTTGGGCTAATGGGTGACTCAACCGTCATCATCGTTTGTCCCTCAGTGGGCTGCAGATGGCTGGTGAGCCATGGGTGCAGCAGAAGCGGCCGCCGCTAAGCGTGCACACGCACGCACACGCGCTGGACAACGTCATGCATCAAGGCGGTGACACATGCAGCACGATGCTGACATTTGGACAGGGGTGGGGTCAGCGAAAGCAAAAAAATACAAACCACAAACACACACACGGAGGGAGAGGTTAATCAGTGGCCGAGCTAATCGAATCATTTGTCGTCAGATTAGATCAAAGCGTCGACCCCTTCCCTCGGGGCGATCGTGTTGGGGGGAAATGCGTCGGCGGCCGTTGCGAGGCGGCGGTGTAAAATCGCTGTGAAATGATGACTGGCGGTGAAGTGACTGCTCACTTTTGTTCCGACTGCTTATCTGCACATGGTCGGATTAAAAAGGAAGACAAGGTGAGCAAATGGCTGTGGCAAGTGGAACGCAAGGTGGGTGCTAGGCTGTGGGTTGAAAGCAGGGATGTGGCTGAATGCTGTGTTTATATGGGGGGGGGGTGGGGGGTTTGGACAGCATGCCGGATCCCCAGAGGGGGGCAGCGTCTGAGGCCAGGCAGGAGTGCTGCATTGCCTAGTTTACATTCCATGGAGTCGGCTTAGCTCCACCAACCTCTGCTCTGCTTAGACATGCACACAATAACACACACACACACACACACACACACACACACACACACACACACACACACACACACACACACACACACACACACACATGCTGATATATTTGCAATTTGTCAGACACACAGATATTTGCTCCTCCTGCACACCCCCACTGGTGCAAAATACGTCTATATGTGCCTCCATCAACCCATCACCACCAGGGCAGCATCACAATTCATGTCACAGTGGGCAGTGCAGGCAGATAACAAACCACCTCATCTGGAGCCGCTGGCCCCGCCCCCTCCGTTCCCCAGGTAACCTTGGTAACGGCGTCACTTGGCTTCATTCCAGCTGAGGCGTGAGGGAAGGTGACGCCAGGTTCTGATATGGAGGTGCCGGCCCCAAATGATTTGATTCCTCAACCCACCTCCCCCACCCCCAGTTTACAATTGTACAGAAAAGAGCAGCCCCCCCCACCTCCACCCCATCCACCCACGAGACCCATTACCAGGGGTCAGAGCTCTGGTCTCTGGTGGTTCTATTCTGGCTTCTGTAGGGAACCTGTCAAAGATCAACCACGCGACCTGTGTACACATGGGGGGTGGGGTGGGGGTGGGGGGGCATGAGGAGGTACAGTCGCCACAATGCTAATGATGCAAGACGTACGGCTCGGACAACGCTACGTTAATGCTAAACGCTGACGCAATCCGATGCAATCGCCTCGCAATAAATCCTGACTGTAACTTTTGAGGAAAGGGGAAGCGGCGCTTGATTATTGTTCCGTCTGTCAGAGAGACGTAGATCCAGCTTTTTGAGGTCACGGTTATTTATACTGTCTGCTGTTTTGTGTTATTTTGTTCCCGCGGAATAAAGCAACACCCAGTGTATCACATTTTAATATTAAGGTATTTCTGTTATATAGGAAATAATGAAACCGCCACAAACCGCGCCTTCAAAAATGACTAATGGGTTGAGTCAACACCCCCCGACTCTGTGTCAACAAACAATTATTGTAACCTCCATAAACCACCATATATATACTTTTTTTTTTTCTTTTTGCATTGCACTGGGTTGTGTTTGAATTTACACATCTTTGGGTGTTTTTTCCACCTCCTGCGCCGAGACGGCCGTTGACAGTCTTGATATTCAAACGGCAAAAAAATTCCAGCCATCGCTCGCGGGAGACGCCGCTGAGATAATGACTCCGTATTTGTCCCAGTGAACCGCCGATGATTGTCAGTAGATTTTTATGAGCATGTCAGTTACCTCTGGTCTCATTAGTTTATAAAAGGCTGAGGCAGTTTTTTTCGCGCCCGAGCATCGATGAAATATTGAGCCGACTAAATGAAATGTCAACAAAAACTACTGCCAAAGAAACGCAGCCCACTCGCATATGGACGCACAGCTGAGAAGTGATGAAAACAACTGTCAAACAAGTGGTGGGCCGAGTGTTTTACAAGTCATTAATAAACATGTCCCACGCCTCAGCTCTCCATCACCAATAACGACTGCCAACCGTAAGGAAACGCTACGTATCCTACAAGTCCGTGGGCTCCAAGAAGAAGAATGGGCTTCGGTGCTTGGCGTGCACGCGTGTTGCTTTGAACCGAGTATGCTCGAGTATGAATAGTACGAGCCCTGCCTTCCTTTTCTCTTGTCGCCCGCAGGCGCGACGGAACCACCGGAATGAAATCAAATCGAGTCAAATCGAACGTCGACAGAAATAAAAGATGACAGGAAGAAAAGCCGGCGCGTAAACATCCAGCGGCGCACGCGTGCCGCGTGCCGCATGCCTACATGTACCCGCCACACGTTAAAAAAAAACGTTGGCATGTGAGCATGTGATACACGTTATGTCCCTTCCTGTCCACCCTGCGGTCCCACAATTCCTAGTTGGATGGACCTGCAGCCCCAGCATGTGCATCTTTTTTTTTTTCTTTTTCCGGTCCTCAGGAGACAGCATATAATGAGAAGGCCCCATTATGGCTCCAGCAGGAACCCGTGCATCTGTGCTGCTGCTGCTACCACGGTTACACATGAAGTCTTCCTCTTTGTTAGTTAAGGGGAAGAGCAGTCACTGACGTCCCTCGCTCTCTGCTTGTTAGCCAGCGGTAATGACTAGGCTGTGGGGAGCCGGGCTAGCGGGGCCAAGGCGCTGCAAGCTTGTTCCCCTCTGCTGGCCCTCAGCTTACCGACAGGAAGAGGAACCAAAGCAGACGCCACACAGGGCACGCTGTGAGGATTACATCTGACAGAATGAGGAGTGCACGAGGGTGTGGGTGTTGAATTCTCTACCTCCGGACAGACGGAGACCAAACCAGACCTTTTTTTGCCGACTGGCAACAAGCAAACAGGTTCCAGCTAGCGCGCCGTCTGTTTACAGGCCTGGCTTCGGATCAATGCCAGCCGAGCGGCGCTAAGATCAATGCGTGTACTTTGAATAAAATGCGCTGCTAGTTCTCTGGGGTTGTGTATTTACAGCAGCGCAATTGGAATTTCAAACAAAACTGTTGTGGAGCCGAATAACTAGGTAACGTCTCCGTTCCTGGACCTTCCAACACAATCGAATCATCTGAAGATGTGAAATAACAAAGAAAGGGGTTTTGTATATCAAATAAAATTGCGACCGCTCTTCTCTGTTGCGTTGTCTCTATCATTGTGTGTTTAATAGTTTCCAGTTGGTTTATGTTTGTCTATAATTAGTTATCTAAATGCTCGTATCCTACGCGCCGAGACAGAGACCTATTATCATATCGGTTTATTATGTTTACGTTTCACATGAGCAGATCAATAATTCCGACGGGGACGCATGAGCCATCTGCATTACAAGGCAATATAACAGCAATAACCCGAGAGTGGCGTGTTAGTCACCGTCCCGTTGCCCGGTGACCAGGAAGACCGGCGGCCGTGACTCGTGTGATTATTAAATACGCAAATTTAAAAAAATAATAAATTTTTTGGCGGCTTAAGATCTCCAAGGGCTCATCAACGGCGACCGTGGACAACGGGGTTTTTTACCCGCCGGTGTTTTTTAGTGTGCAGAGGTGAAGATGACAGCGACACCGGCAAAATGGGGAGCATTAACTTCTTTAAGGAAGCGTTTTTGTCGTTTGGCTTTGGCGGTTTGTTGTCTTGGTTGTCGTGGCGAGCGAAGCCAGGACTCATCACGCCGTTGGTGTGTGTAATGAAGGAGGCGATGGCTCTTTTCATCTTTCTGGCAGCAAAAAAAAAACGCTCCTGATTACCGTCATTACTTTAATATCTAGTCCGTCGGAGCTGGAGCTGTAGTCTCCATGACATTCGATAGATTTCAGATGCATCATCCTCTCTCCCTTTGCCATTTTTTTTTTCTCGTTTTCTAACGTCGTCGCCTGGCGGAAGATCCATCTTTCATCTGGACTGCATTTACAGGCCCGAGCCCAATCCGCTGTGGATTCACTTAAATGGAACTGGCTGAGTCGACTGCAGAGCTGAAACACAATAGGCAGTGCATTATTGATTATGTTTGTGATCCAACGTCGGCGATGGCGAGTAACCTTCCTCCTCCTCCCCTGCACTCTGTTTTTCGTGCATAATTTCTGCACTGAAAGGGTGTTTTCTTTGTTGTCTTTGTTCGATTTTATTATATAGACATATAGAAGTGAGAGAATGTCCTTCATGTGGCGTCGGTCCTGCAGGGAGAAATGCACATTCCATCTTGAACAATGACTGTCATTCAGCAGACACATGACGGCTGTGCACAGTGGCCAGTTACACACTCGGAGAACAGAAGCTGCAAGCGAATGAAAGCACAATCGCTGCACAAGGGAACTGAATAACCAACAAGCCAGTTCCCCAGAGGATGATAGATTGACTTCCTTGTTTATACAAGTGCCAGTACAAACGTAAAAGATGACCGGCGGAACATTCCCTGCATGCAACATGGCTGAAATGTCTGATGTTCAACGTGGCGTCCCAAAACAGGAGCGTTCATCTCTGAGCGTGTCGTCGTCTCTGGGCCGACCCTCGTGAACAAAATGGGACGGGTGTATTTTTGGTGTGTCATTGAAAGGAGGATGCAGCTGCTCCCCGTTCGGATCACGACCAACCCTGCCAGCAGCTGGAGTGTTTAGTCTGTCGCTTCGCTTTTAGATCACAAAGTCAAGTCATGTAAACCCCCCCCCCAACACCCTCAACACGCCCACGCTTTGGTAAGTATTAATAAAGCATCAGCGACATCTTCTTCGGACAGGACTGAAATGAAATATTCTCCTTTTGCTGGAAAACTCCCTGTGAGCGATTGAGTCATAAAAGGTGGTGTTTTTTAAATTTGTATTTTTATTTTTTCTTGTTGCATACTGTTTATTGGCTTTTCTATTCCCTAGTTAGAAAATTTGTTTTGAGAAGCAGGTTTGGTTTATCAGCAGGGTGTGTGCACAGGAACGATGTGGCGGCACATACCTTTAATAGAGGTCATGGAAGACAGTGTACGACTATGTTCTCGTTAATGGCATTTAAAAACTTCCCTTCTAGGTGTGGCAGGGCTTTTTTTTTTTTTATTGTCCCCCGGAAGAATGCGAAATCGAGCAGCTTACAAGGGCTGAGCCTGGATGACTAAAATAAGGCCTGTGGTTAGGAAAACCCGCAGAGGGAATGTTTGCACTGTAGCCTGTAATTGTCAGTTTCATTACGCTAACAACCAATGGTATATCCAAGTCCAGCAAGAGGAGGCTGAACGCAGTGGATGTGATTAATGTCTTCAGAAAAGCAGAAGCCCTTCAGCTTGATGCCGGGATGGTTTTTCCTTTTTTTTCCTGCGACACGAGAATAAACTCTTGTTGAACCGAGCAAATGAAATCATGCCGAATGCTTGCTGCGAGACGACGGCACGTGAAACACAGTCTATGCGTTAACCGTAAAAGACTTACTCTGTCAAGTGGAAGGAGCATCCAGTTGGAAGCTGAAGGGTTGAGTGGGCACGAATGATGTTGGAGCATGAGTGGAAGAAGCCGGGCAAAGCCATGAAGAAGGAGTTTGTTCAATATGTCGGACGTGGTGTGACGCCTGGTGGAAGGCAGGGGAGCAAAAGTTGTCAACGTGGGATGCATGGTGCAGAAATTGGATCATCTAAACTTGGAAACTCTGTCTAAGCTGTCCAAGCTGTCTCATATCGAACCACTTGAGTCAGATTGAACATTTTTCAAACGATCCAGACGTGGAAGAAGAGTAATTACAGGGAAAATTCAAGGCAAGCTTACTCAAAGTCTGTCCTAGCAAGTCTCGGTGGGTTTTTTGTTTTAATGTCAATTCTAAAAACCATCAGGAAGAGGAAACGGAGTAACTAGGGAAGCAGAGACCAGAATAAAGCAACAGGGAGCGGAGTGGCGAGTTGAGAGCAGGACAGCAGTCGAGCACAAAAACACCCGTCCTGACTCATATATTATTTATCCGTTAGTGCGCTTTCACGTTTGTTCATGCCGGTCACCAGCCTGACACGCCACCGATGGCAGACGGGCACGGCAGCGGGCAATTTCCAGTTTTTACTTAATCTTGTATACATGTCTTTGGAGGGCGAGAAGGAAGTGGAAGATGACATGGATGCAGACGTCTTGGTGGACGTGACATCGTGCTGGTCCCTTCTTAAAGGCATTGGCCCAATTTAAAGACCTTTATACAAAGGAGGTCGCATTTTGAAACGCATTAAATGTTGCTTTACGTCCGGGGTGTCAAACTCATTTTCACTGAGGGCCACATCAGGATAATGGCTGTCCTCAAAGGGCCAGATGTAACTCATAAATTAACTAAATGTATCGTAAAATCAATATAAAATAGGGAAATTTAGTTTTGGTCATCCACAATTTGGACCTATTCATTTTTAGACACTGACCTTTTATGCTCTCGTGGGCCACATAAAATGCTGTTGCGGGCCACATTTGGCCCCCGGAGCCTTGAGTTTGACAGCATGTACTTTACATGTTGGAGGTTGAAGAGGTTTAACAGTAGGTAAATAAATATGTGTCACTTGGTCCTGCTAATGCGCTTTCACGGTTGGAGGCGATTTAAGGTAACGGCAAAGGAGTTGGGGGATTAAAAACACCGGAGCGGAGGTGAGGTGGAGCTGAGCGATGCATGGGTGTGTCAGCGCCATCGATAGAACTCCTTCTCCGTTTTAGTCATTACTCGGACCCCTCGGGGAAACGCTCCTCGTCTCCCACCGTGTCCGCCACAGCCGCCATCTCTCTTCTGATTACTGCCTCATCTCGGTGCCACTTTATTCCACCATGCTGTTTTTTTTATTCTTTATTTTTACGTCTTCGTCTGCACCTCTTTTTGTTCCTGGATGTTCTTCTCTCCGGGCATTCTCCTGGTGTTTACTTTCCCCTCCTACTCGTTATTAGTCTTCCTCCTCTCCTCTACCTCTCCCTGATTTTCTTTCCCCCAGTTGTTGCTTTATCATTTAAGCCTCAGAAAGTGAAGAAGGCACTTTGACTTGTGGAAGAGGGGGCTTTTGCCTCGGGTGTGAAGATGAGTGATACAGGAAGTGCTCTGGTTTAGGTCCAAAATGGTACCTAAAGCTGCGTTATGGTGTTTATATGTTATAGTAAATAGTCGTAACACTAAATAGGCCTGCCTTAAACATTAGAGCTCAACCAGGGGAAGAAGATAATTACATTAATACCTCCAACGGGGGTAATCCAGTCCAGCGGCTCTTCAGTGGGGGATAATGCTGGGAGTAAACCATATACACACACAAACACACACACTCTTACCTCAGGTGAAATAAAAGTCAACCAATCCGTCATTAAAACAAGATCGTTCATCAGTCCACGGCGCTATAAAGGCATCGCCCGTGCAGGAAACTCCGCCGTTTTCGCTTCACGGCATCGAGCGGATTTTTTGCAGTTGCATCAAAATCTTCTTCATCATTTTTTTTTTTTTTTTTAACGGCCGCTGGCATCCGCAGAGTCGCCTATTGAAAGTCATCCATGCGTGAGCTTTATCTCTCACCGCTACCCAACCCCCCCAAACACCTCAACATGGCAACCGACGCCGGCAGCGACAGGCCGTGGGTTAAATCGATGACACTCCTCTAGCTTTCGCCCATGCTACATGTCACATGACCCAGGTATCACGCTAACGCCGTTATCATCACAGCCTGAGAGCGACTTCTTATTGTGTCGGAAGCCTTAACTTATTGCACAAGAGACCGCCGAGCCTCCCGCTCTCGTCAATCTCGGGTTTTATTGGGAGATTGGTTTTAGGAGTTTCGGACAATTTTTCTCGCTCTTGAACTCCGTCTATTAACCGCTGGCCTCAGAAACATTCCTTCCCTGTTCTTACTCAGCTGTTATTTCTGATTTGCTACCTTTAACGCCCTGCCAACCCCTTTTTCTGCCATGCCACTTTAGCGCGAATCATTCATACCTCTCCACCAAGAGGGAGTTTTTACATCCGCACCTCCATTACAGCTCCTATTTTTTATGTAACTCTCATTGTGGATCGCAGCCAAATTCCCACTGAACTGACCACTTTCAACTAGCTTCAAAGCTTTGATCCCGGCATCTAATTGTAATCCATATTCAGTGGATCCAGGCGTATCGCATTATACCGCTCCACATACTCAGATGCTAACAATCCCAGTTTAGCATAGTGTAGCTGCAGCTGTTCTCTCTCTGTCCTTTTTATTTCTCCTCATCTCCCTCGCTGTCGGCTACTATTCTTTTTTTCCCCCTCCTTTTGTTTCTCCGGAGGATTCATTCAGTCATTAGACCTCCTCAAAGTGACTGAATGAGGGTTGGCATCCCTTGGATGAGGTCAATACACCCCCACAACCTCAACATCCCTCACCAGCCCAACCTCTCCGGCGCATCTCGGGCACCCCTTGGGCTTGAAAGGTCAGCCATCATTGGAACTCATTATGAGGAGCAGAAAGTGGAACAGACAGGGTGTATGCGGGATCCAAGAGTAATATATCTCCAGGTAGATGAATAATAGAGACCTTTAGCGTTCCAGTCTATAATTCTTGTAAATAATAAGAGTCGAGGTTATAGATAGCGTGCCGTCTGGCTTTTACAGAAGATTGTCTCTGTCAACACCGTTAAGGATGAAATAAACAATCAATTTGTAGGTGTTCCTCTCAAATCGCTCTCTATCGCCAACTCTAAGCTCCGCCTCTGCTCTCCCGCCCCGTCTCTTTCACCATTAATTCATTTTATCAAGTGTTTTTCATCTACGATTCCGTTACCAACAGGTGAGATGTCCGTAGAGGAACATTTCGTGAATCAGAACATAAGTGGTGTCGACTCGTTCCATTTCAAACTCAGAACTGCTCCGAGGTTTCCCGGGTAGAATCCCAATCCCGTGTGTGTCCGAGGTAAAACAAAAGAGCAGCAAACGCCTCCACAAATAGAACGTTAATATGAGGCTAGTGATATTGATGCTGTGGCGCGAGCAGCAACAAATATAAATGATTGTAAGGGGAAAGCTTTCATTTTCACTCACCAGCTGAACGAGTCGTCTCCGCTCCAGGCGTGAAACATGCTCGAGTGGCATTGACTTTTACACCTTTCCCTTTTCTTTTTCAATTACACACACACACACACACACATTAATTCACACACCCTATCGCACACACACGCCGCTGAAGAGCCAGTTCATCACCTCCGCTGACATGTGTAATTCACAACGTTGTCCTTGACCACATCTGACCACCTTCACTCATCAGGAGATGGATTGGGTTGGCAGGACATAAATAGATCCAGGAAGTAAAAGGAAGCAGGGGATTGGTTGGTGCGAGCATAACCATATGGCGTGCCACACCGTCCCAAATTAAAAACTTGTTTGCCTAAACCGGCGAACTACCAGCACGAACATGCTGCACTTCCTTGCCCCCCTCTCCTTGCTGCTGTGTTTGCACGTGGGTACCGATCCTCTTGTCATCGTGCGTGTGTGCGTGTGCACATGAATCCCGCTGTCAGCGAATTCTCCACAGAGATAACCTTGGAGGGGAGGCTCTGTGCTGAGCTCTGATACCGAACGCCGAGCCGCAGTCAGCTGGGCTGGAGCTTCTCTCAGACCTTTAGCCACTTCCTGAAGACTTAATCCCACAGCTGTGATGAGGTGGTGGTGGTGGGGGTGCACCAGCGGCACTGGGCGATGTTGAATACAATACACCTTTCAAATACGCTGACAAGGAGGTGACGTCATCAGCTGATGTAGATATGGACGTTCTGATATATGCAATCCAAACCACAGTTAATTCTCCGACTAAGACAAGTGCAACCATTACAAATGTGCCGGGTGTAGGTAATTGGTTTTAGACGTGTTAATTTGGTTCTCACTTGATTTAATAGCGCAGCTTTTCTTGCACTAAACCAAACAGCATCCTGTAAATACGGGGCTTCTGGGACCCCCGGGGGTCTGGTGATATGTGGCCTCGCTTTTTTCCGTGTTTAAATTGGCAGACACAGTTACAAATTGCAGAGCCGTAAACAGCAGCAATAAATATTTAATTTGCTTTTTTTTTTTTCTTCTTTTGGGTATTTTTTCTTCTTCTTTTTTTTACATGTCTGACTTTTCCCTATTCATATTTAATTGGGTTTTGAAGATGAAGTTGCTTTTGCTTCATTGCTCCCCTATGATCCATTGTGCTCAGCGGGATGCATGGTGAAAATCAGGATTTTTTTATTTTTTTTTAATACTTGCGTGCAAATACAGGTCTCATTTTTCCTCTGCGACATTGGTGAACGCAGGGCCTTGATTTTAAAAGGACAGGAAGTCACGAGAGAAACGTGACGCAATGCCATTTAACTGGTTTGCATGGAATCTGTTGCCGACAGAAATATCAGCCTCTAAAAATACTCCACGTGTCCGTGTTTTTGAAAGCCCAACCTACTTCCCAGGCTTTCTAAAACGCCTTTTCGAATTCCCACAAGCAATTCTAAAGACGTGACCTTGGTTTCCTCCCGTCAGCTGCAGGCCGACTCCATGTGTATCTATTAAGAGGCAGTTCATTTACTTTGGGCGTCAGGCGTTTTATCTCTCTGGCCACCATCTATCTGTTTTCTTCTCTCCCTGTTTGTTCTGGTGGCAGGCTCTCTCTCTCTCTCTCTTTCTCTCTTTCTATCTCTCTCTACCATTTAGCCTGACTTAATGGACTACTCGGCATCCAGCTCAGAACCGTCGTGAAGTAAACAGCAGCTCATAAAGTATGTAACACCCTCCCCGTACTCGGGCGCTGTCCGCCATACCCATTCCCGGCCTCGGCGGCGCCCACACACGCTTCACTCGCGCGCAGACGCCTGCTTATAAAATTCTGGGTGCCCCCCCCCCAAAAAAATACGACGGGTGTCTCGGCGCCAAGCCAGCTGACAAGCAGTAAAAAAAAAAAACCCGAAAAGGCGCTCTGGGAGCAGGAGCACTCTGCTGCTGAATGAGTCACACGGCCGCTGACATTCATATTGATGAGAAAAATATCACAGTCACACTCAAAATTTAATCGTGGTGTTTTTGTTGCAAATGGCAGGAAACAAGGGAGCAAGCATTTCAGGTTCCCTCCTGTAGCATCTGTGGGGGTTTTTTTATTTTCCTCCTACTGCTGCTTTTTGAAATTAATACATTATGATCTCCTTTTTTTTTTCCTTCTTCTTCTTCTTCTTCTTCTTCTGGCTCCCTTAAAGCTGATTCCAAAGACAAAAAGGGAAAAAAAAAAAAAAGTAGGGACATTGTGTAAATGAAGCAGAATGAGATCATTCATTAATCCTTTTTTGAAGTGCTGTCAATTGTAGTGTCAAATAATTAAAGCGCTCGTATGTGATCATTCGTAATTCCGAGGACAGCGACACGTTTATAATGAGTTATAACAAGAGCAGCAAAAGTAAACTGTTCCAAAACAAAAAAACCTCTTGGGTTAACATGTCGCTTTGTATCCTGTCTTTTTCCGGAATCAAGTTTGTGTTTGAAATGTGTCAACCATGTGTTCCTGACACAATACGCCCCCTGGGGACCAGGCTACAAGCTGAAAGGTCACCAAATTTCCAGACCAGCTGAAAATAGCCAGAACTGCTGCTTGGTTACTGTTTTGTTTTTTTTGGGAACTGCTGGAAACAGGTGAACATTTTCCACGCATCCTTTGGAAAAAATAGCGAGTGAAAAAGACGTTTTACTTCGTTTATATGGTTTAAACCTTCTCCGTTTGTCCCTCGCTCGCGCTGATAAACTAACCGTGAATGGCTGACATGGGTAGGAAATTCCAATTTTATTTGACAGCATTGACAAAAAGAATAAATCTGTCAGTGAGTCATCGCCTCCGCCCCTCCTGTGTGATATTTCTGCCTTACAGGTGGGTGTGTTTGCTTGTTTGGTTTTGTTTGATATCAGAACATTCATTTTACAGCAGGAGATGACTTTTCGGGAGCAGACGTCACATTCCGCCGCTGTGCAACATGCTGTAAAAACATCCACATGTTGCACCATACCTATAGCTTCCTGTTGCCCCACCCCCACCCCCCCACCCGCTGCCCCTCTCAGCTGCGGGGCTATGCTGCTGTAATATAATAGAAGCCGTCTGCAGCCAACCATCCATGCATAATTCAACAGTGGACCTCATCGGGGTGCTTATTGCCTGGAGACAGAATCATGCTGATAGATGACCTCCGCCGCAGCCTGAGTCACGTTGAAGATTAACCAGCAGGACTGGGAAACGGTCATCTGGGCTGACCCCCCCTGGCTCTTATACATGCAGGGGTGTTGGGGGGACGACAGGGCTCATTGTCCGCCCCTCTCCCAGTACCGCTCCTGCCTTTACCGGACGAATGGCGTCGCCTCCTCGATGCAGCGGCAGCGAGGTCAAGGGCGTTTTCTGGGAGTGATGGCGTTTGGAATGGAAGAAGGATTTCAGGCGAGGGTGGGAGGGTGCACCAAAGCGGTTCCATACATTTGGAGGATCAAACGTTCAGAAGGAAGCGATGACATATTTAATTTGGTCCAGAGAAACCCTCGCTGACATGTTTCAGAGAGGATTGAATAAAAAGTAGACTCTAACGTTTATAAACTACCAACGTAGGTAGATATGTCTTAGAAATCACATCGTAGTAATGCAATCACTTACTCTTTGCTACCTATCATAGACTATTATCCTACCAGGCCTTCATTTCAGGATTGAACTGGAACTGTTTAGTTATAAAACATTACGAAACCATTGCTCGAGGGACCAAATATGTGTTTCTGCTCTGCTTTGTCACTTTGCCATCACAACCAAGGTTAAGAATTAAAGCGTACTGAAAAGAAAACCCTTCTTTAATCGGCTGTTTTTGATTTTGCCTTTGATTTGAAAAAGTAAAAATAAAATTGTTTTTGCATACTTTAGGAAGAGTTATGAAAAAAAAAATAGAGAAAAACATTCTGAAAACGTTGCTTTGTTTTGCTAATAACGACGCTAATGGCGTTGACGATTTTAACAGAGCCGGGAGGTCAACACTTGTTTTCCAGCAGTCTGAAGCTAATGTTAAGACAGGCATGTTTTTTTATGAAGGTAAATTAGGTTTGCTTCACAATTTAACCCTCTGAGGTCTGTAGACATGCTGACACATTTCTTTAAACAATGCACAAATGCAGTTTGTCTGCTGCTGAAACCCGACTCTCCTTTTCTGCTGCCTTACTTTCACTGTCTCTGCAAATGTTTTTTAAAAATGGGAATTTAAGAAGACGTGTATAAATGCCCTCAGACCCCAGAGGGGCTCAGGCTATTAAAAGGATGCTCGGGCAATTTCGGGTTGCACCATTAAACATGTGGACTTGCATAAGACAAAGGGAATAAGGAGTCACAATTGGAGAAGATGGTGGGATATCCTAATATTTCATTGCTAATATGAGAAAAATTGTAATTTGTTAATATAACTGCAACTTTTTTTGTGTGATCTCTCTAACGTTGCAATTATTGGTTTACATTCAAAAAATTGTCAGTTTCTCTCTTTTTTTGATATTTGTCAGGGGTAAACCTGAAAGCCCCTTCATTTTTGTGTATTTATTTTACCATTTAACGGCATGGTGGTTTGCCCCAAAGTTTTATTAATAGAAACCAACAATATATCACTGTCGTAGCTTTACTTTCAAACATAAGAATAACTACTAGCTGGAAGCGTTGCCTCCAGATAGTTTCCCGATCCTATTTGGCAGCAGTTATCCGCCTCATCCAATAGTTTTTATATTTATCAGTTTTAGTCGACTGAACACAAACCTCATTACGGCTCCACAAACACGATGACAAGGGTTTCTGCAGACTGCCCTTAAGTAAAGTCCCGGCCATGCATTAGCTGGTGGAGTGCTACCCCTCTCTCGCAGCTTTTATTTTCCATAATAACACGTAGCTCAGCACATCCCGGCGCTGCATACATAAAGAGGAGCCGTCCTTGCGTCACCTTAGGTAAGTAGCGACAGGAGCGTCAGCGAATACAGAACATCTGTACGGATTTTGATAAGAGATGAAGGAGAAAAGTTTTTGGGCCTCGTTGTTTCTGTCATCTCGGCTGCTGTATCTTGGGTAACTTGGCATCTAGAGACATGAACAGTCACTATGCTATGTTGCCATGGTAAACACGATGAGCTACTGTTAACCTACTTCCCTGCTGCCAGGCGGACCTCCACTTCCTGTCGCGATCACTCTCAAGACAGAAGCACCAGAGACTCCGCCAGTCGAGTCCGCCTCGTCAGCACAGCTCGCGTGGAGCCTAAGATGCTTGGCATTTTGCCAGCACATTCAAACGATGATAACGCCCACGCATGCTTGTATGGATAATACGCACGCACACACCTGCCAGTCTTCATCCCATCACGAGGCGAGTCTCAGTAGTGTGGCAGGGCTTTGTTGGAGAGCTGACAGTGAAGGTTCTTCATAAACCCGGCACACGTCCATAAATGTCTCTTCCCTGCTTTTCGGTCGAGGGGGGGAAGTGACGAGCTAGGGATTTTTTATTTATTTTTTATTCTCTCTTCCATTGAGCTAATCATGTCACCTTGACGATGTTGCATTCAGTCGTGGAAACGACGGGGAGGGTGGCTGGCGGTTGAGAAGGCAGAGAACACTCAGGGAGAACTTTGGGTTACGGAGCTGCGTATTTGTGTTGGGTTTAGACACTCTTTGTCTAAGCATGTGGGTAGAATTGTTGGGAGTGAGCTGTGGTGGCTTGTGTTTGAGGGTTCTAGTGTTTGTTGTTGAGGAAATGAAATGTTGATTCCCGGTTGTGTGATTGCTTTTGCGTGTGCATCATGTGCAAGACCAGTTGAGTACCTTGAATTCCATTGGAATGGAAATGGAATGAAAATTACTGTAATCTTGATCAATCCTGTTGGCCAACTGCCTTTCGTTGTCTCCACCCTCTGCTCTAATCTTGTGAGGTATGTCCCGTGCTTTGCTTTTGTCTCTCTGATTGTCGTGCTCTTTACGGATTTACTTGTTACTGAACAAGCAAATAAAGCATCCGTGAAATGTCAACTGACGACAATGTCTGTTTGTGTTTCTACAGGGCACAACTCAAATAGAAGGACTTTGTGGGACAGGAAGAAGCCAGGAAAGCAGTG
The DNA here is from genome assembly GCF_040054535.1 of Antennarius striatus. NCBI lineage: Eukaryota > Metazoa > Chordata > Actinopteri > Lophiiformes > Antennariidae > Antennarius > Antennarius striatus. Next base: position 2,996,465 of record NC_090794.1, read on the forward strand.
CCGGACAAGCTGGTCAGCACGGAGTTGGGTAAAGAAGGGACGACGCTCATTGTGAACTGTCAAAGCAAGACCTCCGACTTGGCTAGCCATGCTTTAGCACTCACAGGAAAGGCTGGCTGTTGGTTGGAAAGACACATCCTGTTTTTTCTTCCTCGCTTCTGAGCCACAGAGGCACCTGAACTCTCACCCGTGTAACCGAGTACCATCCCAGGTCAAGATGCCATTGCCAAGGTTGGCGGTGTGGCACTTGTGGTGACGGGCAACGGGTGCGTGCACTTCCGGCGGGTAGGCCGGCGGGTTGGGGGGAAGCGTTTTTGGGGCAGGAGAGGTTAAACCATGCGGCCCTGGGCGGGTTCGTGGCGTTGGATTACCCTGGTGCTGCTGGCCTGGGGCACACTCCTCTTCTACATCGGAGGCCACTTGGTGAGGGACAGCGAACACCCAGAGCGGTCCAGTCGGGAGCTCTCCAAGATCCTGGCCAAGCTGGAGCGGCTCAAGCAGCAGAATGAAGACTTGCGGCGCATGGCTGAATCGCTCAGGTAACAACAAGTCGTACACCACACCATTTGTCAAGCATTTTCTCTGAATGAAGCGGTTTAAAACCTGTCTTAAAGGAACCAGAAGTAGTTTGACAGCCTCACCCAAGTTTCTGATGGTTGCCTCCCATATGTCATAGTAATAGCTGAGGAGCAAAGACAAAGACAATAAACTGCGTTGGTTGTCGTGGTTTCATTGCTGGTGATTAAACAGATAAGTCACTTCCAGTAGAGCGGTACATTTAACTGAAGCCACGCAGCCAGAAACCCAAGTGGGCCCATTATCAACCGCCAAGTTGATTCTCTCATCATAGAAACAATAATGTGGTCTGGATGTCGAGCAGCAGAATGAATGACTGTGTCTGGACTCAAATCAAGACTTGAAGGAAAGTTCTAAACCTCATTTTAACACCGTAAACCAAACGATGAGACGCAGAAGCATTAGCGTTCAATTAAACTCCCCAAGTAAAGGCTATTTCATAAACAAACCGCACCCAACACTAAGTGTACTGTTATTTCCGTCTTTTTCATTTATAATCTACATCTCAGTGGTCTTTTTTTAACCTTTTTCAGGAGCTTTTTCAAACATTTGCATGATTGGCGAAGATGAGTTTCAGTGTTTTTGATCTGTGTTTACAGGTTAGGGCCATCCGATATGACGTTAAATGTTGAGTGCTTTGGTGAAACAAATTGCTTCCCCAAGTTTTGCAATTAGAGAGATTTTTCACACAGTCAAGTAAACAAATGTAACTCACCTCTTTTTACCCGTCTCGTCACCGTCATCTTTTTTTTCCAGCAATGGGGGGGGGACCCATGATAATGCAATTCGTCAACATTCACAGTTTCTGCAGAGTCCAGCAATTAAGTAAAAACCTCTCGTCCCCGCTAGTCTAATTAGCGTAATTTTTACAAATGCAGGAATGCGGCAATGAGATATTTTTTCCTTTATTTCATTTTTTCTGAAAGATTTAATCAGCGTCTGATTTAATCAGCATCTCGCACTGCGTGCACTTACACAAATGACGCCGTGCAGTTTTATTCGGCGCTGATCCGTGCTGTCGGTTGCTGGCGTTGGTGACAGACAAATGGATGGACTGTTTCGCAAACCCGCTATATTTCATCGTGTTGTTTTGGCAGACAATAGCACATTGTACGAGCCCATTAAACACACAGCGTCATTCACACGTTGGAGCTACGTGTGATAGAGAGACAGATGGTTTTGCTCTTATCTCTTTGTGCTGACGGTGTTTCCTTTACACATTAACTCGGAGGTCTGTGTGTGTGTGTGTGTGTGTGCGCGAGGCATGCACGTGCAAGCGCTGGCGCGTCCGGGTGTGCGCCTTAATAACCAGGGGGTGTCAGATGTTGCCATTCCTGTTCCTCTGATATTCTGATTCACTTTGATGCGGGCCCCTGATCAGCGCGCACACAAACATAAAAACACACGGCTTCAGACAGCTGGTCCCTGATTAAATCCCTTGCTTTTGTAATTATTCAAAATTGGCTCAAAATAAAGATGGAATCCGTGGCGTGACGAAAAGTGCAGCTTTCTGCCGACCAGCGTCCAGAAGGGTCCCCGGCATGCTTCTTTTTTTTTTTTTTTTTCTGATCGGGGACCGAGGCGTCCTCAGTTGTTTACTGGGGGCATCGCTGCGGCAAGGTTAGCTATCCAGCGCCGCAACCCGATTTGTGGAGCCGAGCTTTATGAGCCGTCGACCCCAGATGAGATGGGGGTAGTTTGTCTTCTGCTCAGGCAAATGGGGAGCCCTCCATCGCTGCCTCCACCTGTAGTGTCTCTTTTCCTTACATTGGGCTCCTAATGGAAGCAAAGAGGCCGTTAGCGATCTGCCTATCATTCCTGCCACGGCCCCTCCCTTCTCCATCCATCGCCTCTCCTTCTTCCTTGTTTCATTCCTCCTGCACCTCCCCCCTCCTTTGCCCCCCCCACCACCACCACCGAAGTGCTGACAGAGGCTTGGCGCCGAGCCAGACGCCAGCCGGCAGGTTGTCTCGGACTGACCGACTACGTAACAACTCACTACCCCAGTGATGGACTCACTCTCCACGTAAACCAATTGACCGATATATACCGATACATGCATCCTGCAGGCTCGGGTTGAATCTCTCGATTCTGCATCCTGTTGACAACGAGGAATAAAGATCATGTCCCCAAAAGCATCTAACGTTTTATAGCAGTAACCTCGGATGGGGTTAAAGCCATCAGACTGACGTTATCCCCCATTTGTTTGGAGTTGTTACACCGCGCCGCATCGCAATTGATTTACGGGTCGGAGTATGATTTAACCTCTTTAGTACCATCACACCGCAGCAGCACTATGTGCATTATTTGCATTCATAATGTACCCGACGGGATCTTGTTTACATTGTTCATCCACTTAATGTCTGAAAGTGATCGTCATGCCGATGCATCTGGTGTCGGTTATTGATTTCCTCGATCACAATGAAAGATGAAGATAACTTCCTCGGACTGCTCAGTAAATTCTGTTGACGAGCCTAAACTTATTTTACCTTTTTTTTTTTTTCTTCTCCTGAACATTTTTTTTTCTATTGGAACAGTCGCATGAAATTAATGAAGCTATCAATCAAACCCTTCACAATTCAAATTAGTGTCACCTGACTGGCCCGCTGATTCCTTCCCAAGGTTGGGTCGGTTTGCGTCATTCCTGAGCGATTTGAGTGACAGGCATCGCGCCGACGCCACCAATCCACCTGGCAAGCGGTAATGAGAAGCAGGCAAGAAAGCTGAGTCACGCTCTCCGTCTGGCTCCGCCCCCAGCCCCCTGCAACTGTCAGTCACTTCGAGCGCAAAAAGCCCCTGCAGAGACAATGACACGCGCCAGCCCGATGGTGTGACATCGGAGAGAATGAAGGATGAGAGTGACAGCTCGGCTGAGCGATGAGGACCCGGTCTATCCCCCTAGGCATGCCAAGAGAAGAGGAGTGGAGGCGGGGAGGCGACACTGCGGAGGAGGCAAAAAAAGAAGGAGCGAGGCATGATGGATGGCGTGAGTAGCGCACTAACTAAAAAGCAGCGAGGAGAAAATGGAAAATCAGGATCGAGGCGGATGAGAGGAATTGCAGGGGCCAGAGTTAGTCTTGTCCACACATGACTTTGCGTCATTTGGGTCTCATAACTTCTAAGTCGTCTAAAAAAGTCGGTTATAGTTGGGGTTGGTCCCAATCCAATCGACAGTGAATGGACGTATTTGTCCGATAAAATCATGTACTGATATGTCCAAGGAATGTGGCGCTCGCAATCGGTTTACGTGGTTCAGTCGATATGACATCAAAACAATGGACGAGGAAACACGATCAACGGATTTGAACCAGCGCAGAGGAATTCGCCACGGATGCACTGTGGTGGAGAATGCATGAGGGGAAAGCCTTGTTCCCATCGACGTCTCACCAACAAACCGATTACCAGAGGCAGAAATAAGTTTTCACGGAACCCAGACTTTTCCAAACCGTTGCTAGAAACATTCCTGTGGGTTTAGGTTGACTTAAAAACCTGCAGCGATCAGCAGCAGTGCGTCTGAGTTCCTCTTCATTGTGAAGGCAGCTAACCTGCCTTCATGTCCACCTCCTGAACACACCTCCATCCATATGGATGTCTCCCCGGGTCAATGCCAGGGGTCTCCTTTGAAGTCGATTGCGGTATATTAAACCCTACCCTGGAAATAAGTATGCACCACGCGGGCGCCCGGCCATCAAACCGCTCCGCCCGACTCTGATCCCTCGGTGAACTCCACGGTTAGCCAAGTGCAGGAGCAGCAGCCGGTGAAGCGACAGCTGGGGCAGCGTTTCCAACGGAAACGGGATGAACCTCACCTGTTTTGGGCCAGCGGGGTTCATCGCCCTCTGCCTCCAGTCGGTAATTTGGGGATTTTTTTGGCCTCTGGAGAAACCGTTGGCGTTGGTCTCGTCTAACTCGGTTTTGATCAAACCGGATTCTCGGGTATATTTTACACGTACACGTCTTCGGTCGGCTTTGGTTTTGCCGTGTCTCAGTAGGTTACCTTCATCTCCGAGCACGTCTGCCGCTGCTACCCTGTCCCGATCCGACCCGTTTCTCCTGCCTGAGGAGAAACGTCGCTTTGTGTTACAGGTTTAGCGGCACCTGAAACTCCCCCTGGGAAATGATGTCAGTTAGGAATGAGGCCTCCTTCCTGTGCGGTGATGTAACCTAGCAGGTTAGGGCGTGGCTTTTGGGGGCAACCTTGTCGACGACAAATCGATGGCCTCATCTGGATCTTATGACAAAACATCTGTATCATGTTATCCTCGTCCTACATGTGGTTATATAACAGGAGCTGACACATCTCCTCTTTTCTTCTGAGGTCTTCCTATAGTCTTGATGCACAATGCTCAGTCAGTGCTCAGTGAAGTGGGAGGCCGGGGCGTCTCTGGGACCAATGCTTGAGCAGTGAAGGGTGGGGTGGGGGGGGGGTGTGCAGCAAGGACTGTTGCAACTTTAAAATTCTCATCTTTATGCCTGCCGGCGCCTGATGTTCCTCACTCAGCGAGCAAATTGAGTTTGCATGCCTTGATGACTCATTAACATTGCCTTTGCAGCACTTTACCAATGCCCCTGTGGATTTGAAACATATTCCATTTTTTAATAGTTTTATGTTGAGGGTTTTTTCTTCTTCCTTTTATTTCTCACAGTGTCGGTTCTTTTCTCACCTTTTTTTTTTTTCTTCTTATATATATGATAGCCGTCACTGACAGAGCTCATATCCTATCACATATATGCACTTAAAAATAACTCATTACGTTTACGAGAGAATACATTAAATGGACTGAAAGTACCGTTTCAATTGTAACGAGCAATTAGGCATTGCACCGCTATCGGCCGTAAATTTTATAAAGCCCTTTAGCTTTAAGCACAGATAGAAAAAGCTACAAAGAACTACAGGAACCACGCAGCCCAGTTTTTAAATATGGGATTTTTTTTTCTTCCACAGTTAATCTGTTTTAACACAAATAAGAGGAATCAGACCACCGTGACCTCCGCAGTACCAATCGGTTATTTCCAGCAGAACTACAGATAAATAATTGGTCAAATTCTGACAATAAATTCGATTTAATCTATTACTGCTTTCAGTTTTGCATTTGGATTGTGTATTTTTTTTTAAATGCTAAGTGAATCTCGTGTTTTGACTTTTAAGAATTTAATTTGTTTCCACCACGGGACATAATAATAAATTTAAAAAAAATCTTCATTAGATTAGAGCAGGAAGGGTTTTTTTTTAAACAAGGGAGAATCTTAATTTGTTTTTGTCGTCAAGACGACTGATTCGCTTTGCATTTTTTGCGCGTGAGCTGATTGGTTGGTTCGCTTTTTAATGCATTCATGAAAGCTGAATGGAACGGTGCCAGTCTGGACATGGTGACGTAGGGGGGGGAGTGAAGTTTAATGCAGATGGCATCGTTTTTCCATACCGTTGCACTTTGCAATCAACGTTTATTTCATAGTGACGTATTTAAGGACTTTCGCTGCTTTCAATCAACAAAACAAAGAAATGCATGTCAGAGCTTGTGGTCAGTAATTAGACCGACCCCGTAGAAGCAGATGAGACTTAGAGAATGATCCAGCAGTTTGAGCTTTACATAAAGCGAGACGAGCTTCCACTCGGGCGCCTCAGCGAATAAAATAGAATTTTAACTGATGTCAGAAGAGACGGCTGTCACCACAGCTTCACAGCCATCCAAACAAGCCCCCGCTAAATGCTTCTCAAAATTCCTGCATCTTGTCAATAAATATTAGATTTAAGTGTTTGTTTGGGGGTTGTTTTTTTTAACATTCATTCAGAGATTTGGATACTTCTGAGAGGTTTATTCTTGCTGCAGAATAACCGTCATGTTTTTGCCAAAAGCTTTTTCCCCCCAGTCTGGTGTCGAAATTTTCTTTGTTGGAGTTAAAGTGAAGGAGAAATTAAATGTCCTGCAGCTTTTTTCTTTCTTTTTTTTTTTAAAAACATAATCGTGTCCACATGATTATGAAAACCTAAAGTCTGGTCTAAACATCATGGTGTTCCTGTAATTTCCCATCCAGGTGGTTCCAGACCGGCGGTTCTTCTGACTGACAGCAGCTCCGTGTTTGTCTCATTACTCACCTGTCGATATGTTTTTCACTTAATGGAGTCATCAGAGAAATTAATTGAAAGCGTCTTTTGATAATGGAAGTTGTTACCTCCGCTGAGAGGTTCTTACATCACCATTAACGTTTGACAGTTACCACGGTAACGGAATGACAAACCGACTGAGAAAGTCAACTTCACCCTATCTTGTTTTATTTTATTTATTTATTTAATTTTATCTTAGTAATTCTGCATGTTTGGACATTGGCTTTACACTTGTCTGCCCCCGTTACCCTGACTCCCCCACCCCCACCCCCCACCCCAGGATACCAGAAGGGCAGGCGGATGTCGGGTCCCTTGCTGCGGGGCGGCTGCGCTCCCTGGAGGACCAGCTCACCAGAGCCAAGCAGAAGATCCACAGCTTCCAGAAGCTCACTGGAGACGGTAAGCCCCCACCCCATCAGGGTCACATGGGTGGGTGGGGGTGGGGGGTATAAAACCAAGCTAAAGGCAGCGCCAAAGCGTGCAATGGCGGCCGAGCTGTGACGAAGCAGGGTCGTCTGCGGATGACGGAACGACAGGTAAGCTGTCAGGTGAGCCGGGAAAGGTGTGAACGAAGCGAAGCGCGGCGCCAACGGCGAGGCGGCGCCAACGAGATCCGGAGAAAAAAGAAGAGACAGAAAATAAGAGAGGGACGTGTGAGCGTGGAGGGCAGCGCCGGGTCAGCCTTTCCATCTCGCCGCAGGAGAAGAAGAAGCTAAAAATACCCTTCAGCTTTTTTTTTTTTTCCACCGAGGGAGGGAGCAAGAAGAGCAAGGTTGGGAAAAAGAGTCCCCCCCTCCGCCCGCCTCCGTCTCCTGCTTCAGGCTGTCCTTCCCTCGCCACGGAAACCAGAGCGTGTTGGATCCATGCGGGTTATTCCACATTGTTCAGCCGGGGTGCGGTGTAGAATTCCTTCCTGGTGTAGAAAAAAAAAAAAAAAAAAGAGGCACGAAAACAGTGATCAAGTGCTCCACAATGAGGTCAAAGCAACACCCCCGGACAAAGTGTGAAAGAAGGAAGATTTCAGGGTTACATTGAAAACCTGGCTTTGTGACGTTAGCCTACATAGATTTGCATAATGATTCCCAAATCGCTCCAGGCGTCCGTTCCTGCACCGCTCCGAAGCCGACGCCATCGATCCGTTGTTTTAGATGGTATCTGCACCTCAAAGGTGCTGCCAGCTGAGTATCTCTGTAATGCCTGGTTGTAAAGCTGCTCTGTTCTACCCCTCTCTCCCTCCCCAGGGCCGGGGCCGACTCAGGAGGAGCTGCGGAGGAGGGTGGAGAACGGCGTCAAGGAGTTCTGGTATTTCGTTCGCAGCGAGGTGAAGAAGCTGGCCACCGTGGAGCCCGGCGAGAGGCAGAAGTACGCCGACACGCTCCTGCAGGACCTGGGACACCAAGAGAGGTGGGGGCACGCCGAATGCTGTTTCAGTTTCACCCACAAAAAAGCTATTGTAAATAAAATGGGGAAACAGATTAGCTGCTAAATCATAAATAAGCAACAATCTGAGTTTTAAAGCTACACCGGCGCCGGCTGCAGAGAATCGAAGGCCACTGGTTACGACCTCCCCGTCGGCCCCCACAGCCAGCCTCCGCGCCAATGAATGGAGGGACGGCGTGGCGTCACTTAGCCAGGAGCTTGATTGTAATCCTGCTCAAGTGGCTTAAAGGGGGGGGGGGCTTGTCTAAGCAGCTTTCCAAAGTCCGATTCCCCACTCGGAAACACGCAGACACCTCCGTCTGCACACACACAACCAGACTCACACTTTCGCAGCTATTGGCTCTCAGTTTAAAGCCCGCCCCCTCCAACACCCACCCAACCACTCAACCCCCCCAAGCTGTCTTTGTATGTGCTGGCCAGGACTGATAGGGGCAGAGGTGGAAAGAGCAATGAAATGTTTTGAGTGGAATGAATGCATTCCTCCCCCTCATTTAAATTCTGCTCAGCATACGGGTGAGGTCCCCGAACTTGAATAACTTCCAAGGTAAAATAAAAATGTAGCACATTTAAAAAATAAAAAAAAATTAAAAAATTAAAATTAAAAACTACGCAATTACTCACCTATTGTCTCGGAGAAAGAGCTGCATAATGTAGAGCTTTCAGATTCACAAGGTTTTAGAGACTTGAAGTGCGTAGAAGTCAACAGAAATTGAATGAAGCAAACGCGTCTGTGTTTCAAGAGCAGTTTATATCAGTATAGAACAAAAGGTCTCAATGAGAACGTTTAAATAAGACTGGACAGGTCTGCGTTTCTTTAAAACAAGGGACAAATGGAAATCTTTTCCATGGCAACCGGGCAAAAAAAAGTCCTATTGAAAATTATGCGAGATGATTGAAAGCTTCAGAAGAGCTAATGAATGGTCCTTGAGATGATTTAGATTAATTTAATGTGATCTGATGATCTGCGAGTACTGATAAGTTTCATTATCAATTAGTCTACTGATTGTTTGAAGTTCCTAGAGCCCATGATGGCATTTTCTAAGATAGATTTAGAGAGATTGATAAGTAAATGAAGCCCACTGTATATCTATAGACCAATGAAGGAGTGGCCTCTGTCTGGCCTCCCGTTGCCCTGTCCTCTGGCTCACCTGCTCCGGCGATGTTCAGACTGTGTAGTACACCTGAAACCTTTTAATCATCGTCCCACTGGCGCAGCCTCAGTCCCCACAAAATCTATCCTCTGCTGCCAAGAACCGGGGTACCTGCAGCCTCAGCGTCTGCAGCTCGAGCCAATCAGCAGCAGCCGGCACAGCCAGCGTGCATCGCATATGCCCGAGACCACAAACGATTAGATTCCCACAAGAGGCGGTGCACACCTCCAAGACGCGCTCGCCTGTTGATTCCTGCTCATCGAGCTGCGGAGCCAGGTCTGCTTTCCCTTTTCCCACGGAGGAGTCGGTAATCGTCCCCCCCAACCCCCCAACCCCCCCCGCAGCCTCCTCCTGCAAGAGGATTTGACATCCAGTCGTATGTTGTGGTTCCAGCTTTCCAAATGGGACAATGAGTAATGATACTGTCTCAGTCAGAGGCAAGGGCGCTATTTGCCCCGCCGAATTGCTTGAAATGGGGCATGGCGGCATTTTTTTTGTGTGTGTGTGTGCACGTTCATGCACGACTGAATAAATGCTAAGAATCCTCAGTCACACAGGATCTGACTGATTTGGGTCAAAGAAGTGAGTAATAAATTAAGCTTGCACAAATGTGTGTGTTTGTGATGTGTTTGCGTCTGCCCTTAGCCGCGTATATCAGAGCTCTTAGGCCTGTTTTAAGTGGATGGTCACGATTTGGCAGCGAGACGTGAACACAGATTCCCCGTCAGAGGCTTACAGATGGCAGACTTAATCCAGAGGAGAAGCTTAAACCGTCAGAAAGGCCGTGTTGTTTAACTTTTTTTCCGCAACTATCCCAAAACCTCGGTAACGCGTGGAAGTGATCCGAGCAGCCAATGGGATCGCATGTTGGCGTTCATTTAGAGGTCTGCAGGTGTAGATTTGTTTTTACTATCTATTTTCGGAAGCTACTGCAGTCAGCAACCTCATAGTCTTGTCAGCGTCATCAGCCGCCGCCACCACCACCGGAATCCAGACTTCATTAATCTCCCTAATGAGTGTAAGCATCGACTTTCTGGCAGATAATTATCACATAGCGTAAAAAAATTGGATTTATTCACACAGTTGTCGCTCCCTGGTTTGAAATATAATGATTATTATTATTATTATTGTTGACATTCTTATTTTGTAACTATACATCTAAAGAAACATGTCAGTCCTTCACCTTATGCGTTAGAATGAACTTTGACAGCAAATGCCGTGAATGAAATGTTTATACATGCATTTTATGTATTTGAATGTGTGGTCAAGAATGCCTGAAAGCCTTTGATGGTGTTTATTCTTGGGTTTTCTCCTCTACCTTTCACACACACTATTTGTAGAAACAGAGCTTTGTTTCCAAGTTCCCCAACAAGTTGCCCTTTTAATCGCATCGTGACTTTGAAGTCCTTGCTAAACATTATAAACGGTTGCCATGGGAATAAAACCGCAAAAGCATGATGGAGTTGTTGATTTGGTGGTTAAGGACATAAGGTCGTAATGTTTCATCATCTTGTCACGTCGTGCCCGATGCGTTCACACTCACATGGTGATGCCACTGAGCTGGATATTGTCTTTCGCCTGTGAGCGGGGAGATGTTATTTACAGTATGTGAAAAGGTTATGCAGCTCCAGCCTGTTAGAGATGTGGTAAGACTGTTAAGATGTGACCTGGAATTCAGGAGAATATCCTCCTGTGTGATTATAAGACACATAAAAGTAAAGGATGGAGCTCCGACTCTTGATTGTCTCTCCTAAAGAGGTCGTTTCATCTTCAGATTTGTCCGTTTCCAGATGATCTCAAGGCGTTATTTAAGGATTTTATTAAGGTTTCGCGCGGGCGACTCGTCCAGGGGTGAACCTGACCTCCTTACCCACAATCAGCTGGGATCATCTCCATCCCATCGCGTCTTATCCCGGTCTTCGTATTCGATTCACCGAATCGCTTCTCCCCCCCTTTTGGTTCCGGAGTTGTTTTAAATGCATAAGACATAAAACTACACCGCAAAAAGTGTAATATCACAATCCTGTGGGGGATCTGTTGTGTTATAGATTCAGATTAGATCTGCTTGTTGGTGGGTTATAAAGTTTACTAAAATAGAATGATTGCAGAGGTAGATACAGAGATGATAAAGCTTTGAACTTTTGTGTTTGCCCTGAAATAATAAAAAAATAAGTAGTCTCTTAGCGCCTTTCTAGTTTCAGTGAGTAAAGTGAACCTTTTGTGTCTGCAGGTCCATCATGACGGATCTGTACTACCTCAGCCAGGCGGATGGAGTGGGCGAGTGGAGAACGAAGGAAGCTAAAGACCTGTCGGACCTGGTCCAGAACAGAATCACCTACCTACAGGTATCCCCCGACTCGCCTCCGATCGCCTCCCTCTCTGGCCCTACGTATGAATACACCTACTATGTTGCCACACACACACACACTTTTAAATGTGCGTCCGTCTTTTTTTTTTTTTTTCAGGACATCTTTCACACCTGCTTGTCTCGTTTTGCCCGATCCGTAACTGTCAGCGTCGGTTTCCTTTTAGAGCAGCAGGTGAGCGGCGTGATAGCAGCGTTTTAGCGGCAGTCAGATCTTGACAGGCAGGGTTGGTGTTGTCAGCATTTTAGTGAAACACACACACACACACACACATACACACACACGTGTCAGAAACGCATGTAGACGCACAAACATGGCAGATTGGTTGGAGGGCATGTGCAGAAATGTAAAATAGTTCACGGGACGGAGATGCCAACGCAGATTTGTTCGTCTTTAGAGAGACACAAATCCACTAGGTAGCTCTAGTGTGGTTGGGTTCTGGGGTGGCGCAGTACCGGAGTGCCCCCCCCCCCCCCCCACACACACACACACCATTAATGAGCCGGTGTGTTTGATGAAGAGGACCCAGTCGGTCTGGATGGGTGGAGACGGCGCCGCTAACAGCTGCTGTCATCGCCGCTGAGGGATCGCGCCGCTCCACCCGCTGCCATCACTAATTCATCACCCGCACATACAGATGGATTCACACACACACACACAAACACACACACACACACACACACACACACACACACACACACACACGCTCAACCACAAGACTGGCACGATGAGCTTTCCCACATGTGTGTGTTCCTGTCTCTCGCGTCTAAACGCACACACACACACACACACACACACACACACACACACACACACACACCGTCCTGTCCTGCTGTCTCCGTCCCTTCATTCCCGGTTTAACTACCTCCGGATCCACATCTGCTCCATCTGGACGTGCGTTCCAGCTTCTGCTTTTAAAAGCTTTAACAACAAAATGCCTGGAAATCACAGACAGATGACAGATGAGACTCGTCCACAGGTCGGACGCAGAAACGGCTCCAGGTGACCACCGAGATCCAAAATCACCGTCCAATTTAAAAAAAAAAAAAAAAACAAATCGCAGGTGGCTGTGAGGTCAGTGTTTGCATCTGTGGTTTGGATTTTTCTGTTTGCAGCGCAACCAAAAAAAAAAAGAAAAGAAATAATGGAGCGGGTGCATCCATCACATTGTTTTTAATAAAGAAAACAGGAGACATTATGTTCTGACAGAACGGACGTGGACTCCAACGCCTCTCCTCCTCCGACGTCGTGTGAAATGTGAGGCTTGGCGTCCAGGCGTCCGATGAATAAATTCAGCCTCAGGTGTGAATGGAATGTCAGCAAATAACAATAAAATATAAGACTTTATTAAGCGCCAAACAATAAATAGTATAATGCTGAGAATATTGCCAGCGGTAAATGACACAAAAATTGGATTGGATGTAATATTTTTTATATAATTTCCTGCTTGGCTTTAATAATGACGATTTTTTTTTCCAGCTCCATGTCGCTGGAGCTCGTCGTCATTACGGATGCTAATGCCCGCGCTAACTACCCAGGTGTCACAGCTCGTGCGCTACAGGTGGTTGTTTCCTCTAAAAGCACTCGCTAGAAAAAAAAAAAGCCAAACGTAAAGGAGCTGGCGTCGGCGTCGGCAGACATTCACCTGCGCAAAGCCGCACTTAAGCCTCCCTCTCATCTCCCGTTATGTTCCCTTAAATGTGGACATAAACGCCAGATAATTACCCCGGCTTTACATATTTCCTCCTCACATCCAGCTGTTCGCAGAACCACGTAAACAATATCACCTCGGAGTGATTGTCTCCGTATTTCACGCTCAAATCGCGTATCGTTTAAAAAACGCCACTTAGCAGACGGAGCGGATGTGATCTTTGAACCCGAGTCTCTTCTCCTTCTCATCGAATCCCTGATTCTATCGCGTGAAACCTAGTTTGTACTCTTTTTTTTTTTTGTCCGAACGCCGCTGCAGATGATTAGTAGAGTGTTTGAGCGTCCACCTATGGGACTGTAATGAACCGACAGAATGAAACACCTCCTGTCCTCTTTCTCATTTCATCCCCACTTGTTTCCTTTTGGTTTTTTTTAATCCCCTCGCCTCTTCCCCGTTTCGCCTCCCCTTCCTTCATCCTCCTCGTCTCCTGCTAGCGTGTGATAGGCGGCGTTAGCCGGGTGGGCGCCGCTCGCCCTGATTACCGTCAACCGTCCACAGCTGCAGCTGCGCTAATGAGGAAAACACTCCCATCAGCTGGTGATTGCAGTTTGAGGAAGCCAGCCGCTTTGGCGTGAAGGCGGCGGCGGCGGCGTCGCCGCTCCAAACCGACTGACGCGTGGACAACACGGCGTTTGTCACTCTGTTGTGGTTGTGTTGTTGTTGTTTGTGACAAGAGAAATCCTTCCTCTCCCTATCAGTGGCTCTCATTTGGATTTATTTCCTTCTGATTGTACATTAATGAAGAAACTTCATGAGACTAGAACATCGGAGAGGAAAGGAAATCAAGGGAAGGACAAGAAGCCAAAAAAGGGAGGGCGGTAAAAGTGAAAGAATAGAGTGAGGTTAAAGAAGAGGATAAAACTGATGATGTTCAATATTTTTTATTTCTAACAGCAAACTCCACGTTTGACACTCTTTGTATTTCTGTTGTTTGTTCCTGCTGGAAATCAGAAGCTTCAAATCCTGTTTTTAGTTGACTTCTGGGTAAAGCTAAGACCGCTAAGCTAAGAGTGTTTACCCCACAGATATAGCGAGCGAAGGGGGTGGGGTGGGGGTGGGGGGGTATGTGGGCTAAGTGGGCTGAACGCGAGCGCCGATGTCACCTGGTGTGATGTAACTCGTTTATCTGTCTTGTTTTTTGGACAAAAGTGGAAAGAAACTATGTCAGGCTTTGACTCCTCAGACAAAGCCTGCTCCCGTAAAATCTAGAAAACCCCGGCGTTCATCTGGTCAAAATAAGAAGGGTGTAGAAAAACAGGCAGAACTTGACGGATTGCAGAGAAATTGTCAAGCTTCCCCGTGAACAGAGAAGAAATCCTGCAGGTATAGAAAAGCAAACGGATGTAAAATTAGACTGAATTGAAGTATGAGACGGAGCGGGCAAGGGAAGGAAAGAAAACCGCTATCATCCCCTGTGTTATTACAAGTCAGCAAGCTGGGCTGGGAGAGATACAAGAAGAAGGTCAAGCAATAAAAGATGTTGAAACATTTCCTCCTCCTCCTCTTCCCAGAACCCCCCAGACTGCAGTAAGGCCAGAAAGCTGGTGTGCAACATCAATAAAGGTTGTGGTTACGGCTGCCAGCTCCATCACGTCGTCTACTGCTTCATGATCGCGTACGGCACCCAGCGAACGCTCATCCTGGAGTCACACAACTGGCGCTACGCCCCCACCGGCTGGGAGACCGTCTTCCTGCCCGTCAGTAACACCTGCACCGACCGATCGGGGGCCACCACTGGACACTGGTCAGGTGGGTACCCCCATCGCCCCCGGATGATTTTCAAAGAGACAACTCATATTATTTATCTTTTGACCTATCCACACACACACACACACACACACGCACAAAAAAAACAAAAAAAACACACAAGTTAATTTCAGCGATTATAGCAAACGCACCGAGGACGACGGCGAGCGTTTCCCCCTCAGGCGGCGTGTTGCATAAACCGCTTTTTCCGCTTTGAAAGTCCGTCTGGTGCAACGTAAACATTTCCCCCACAAAAATTCACTTAAACATCAATATTTAATCCGAATGGAACTATTGCGGTTAACATTCGAACCCCGTCTCCGGGTACATATTTCATATTTTTCGCCGGTAAACGCCCCCGTCAAAAAAACCCACCGTCTGCAGCAGACGCAGCAAGCCTGTGTGATATACAGGTAGCAGACACCCCCCAAGGCCTCGGGGCTGTCGCTTTGGAGGTCAGGGATGATGCCTGTGTGATAAACTCAAAATGTGCTCCTGTCTGATGCTGCAGAAAACCCCCCTCCTGTAAAAAGCCTGCTTGAATGTCGTTTCGGCGTCGCCCGAGGCGGTCCGGTTTGACGTGAAAAGCTCTCGTTTGCCTAATCGGCAGAAACGACGGCTCGCCTGGAGAGCTCCTTAAACCGACGACAGATGACCTCATGGGGGGGGCTGGGGAGGGGGGTGTCTTTGTACTCTGGCAAAGGTAGCAAATTGATAATTGAGTCGTCGTGGCGACGTTAATGAATTGATAGTCCTACAGTTAAAGCGTTTGTCTGCCCCGGCGCTGGCAAACGAGAGCACTTGTAAACAAAGACATTGTGAGGTTTCACTCCGGGACGGTCCCCCCCCCCCCTTCACCACTAAATCAATTCCATCATCATTGCCTCCTCGTCCTCATCGCTGCTTCCTTTCAGGCCTTCATTTTTTCACCTATCGCTTCATTTGACTCCTTCTCTCCGGGGCTCTCCCCTTCTTATCTACTGCCCCCCCCCCACCCCCACCCTCCCCCCGGTGCCTGCCTGCTCCTATTCTCCTGCCTTTCATGTGTCCTTTTCCGCTATCTATTTCCTGTCTCTGGTGTCTGTCTGGGAAACAGGCTCCTATAGATCCATACATGCCATCAGATTGCTCTCAACCGGCTAACAGCTAACACCTCCCTCCGCCTCCCTTCTTTTTAGAATTCAGAATTCATGCACAAAATCTTGATTTTGCAATATTTTCCGTTGACCGATGCAGCTAACAGCTAATGCTAGCCCGACGGGTACTTCCTGTCTGATAGAGAGACTGTTCCTCCGGGCAAATGGAACACAAAGGGAAGCTAAATCCTCAGGTTAATATCTAGCCGCACATTTAGCGTGTCGTTAATCAGGGTGTTTGGATCCAGTGAACTGATTACTTCAACGCTTTAAAGCCAGTAAAGCTTGCAAACGTTGCAGATTCACCTTTTATTACTTGTTTTTTTGTTTTTTTTATTAACCCGTTATTTACGCTTATCTCCCCTCGCTCGAGGACTTCGTACGATGAAGGGATTTGAACATTTCCTGGAGGGCAGAGATCTTTTGCAGCGCGCTCATCAAACGTGCAGACAGCATCTATATTTTAGCTTTTGCGGCTAACAGCTACTCTACTTGAAGCTTTGCAATCCGCAACCAGCAGCATCATGTGACCAAAGCTGTAATTCTAGTTTGTAAGCGGCGCTAACAGATGACACGGTAAACTCATTTCCTGTTTGAGTTTTATTGGGGGTTTTACGACACGATTTATTTCTATGTTGAAGGAAAAAGTCGCCGGTCTGACCTCTTGATGATCGAAGTCCAGACGCGTGACGTTTTCTGTTATCGACTAGGACCGTTCTGCGCCCCGTTCCTGGACGTATCAATAAAGTTCTGCATCTAACTGAAGTATTTCAAACCCCAAAAATGTGAACAGACGTTCATTTTTGCCATTTTTAGCGATACAGTTTTTAGTTTCTGGTCTCTGCAGACACACTTTTGTGAGCACTAAAGGAAAGTAATGAGTTTGGAATAGCCCAACCCTGCTGTGTATTTAGCCCACCGGTGCATCTCGCTGTTTTACTACAACTTTGATGTTCGGTGGGCGGCGTGAGGACGGCTTTACCACCGTCTTCGCTGGCCTGGCGCAACACAAAAGGGGGGGAAAACCAGTCTTCTTTTTTGGAACAATGGCTCATTGATCAAAGAGCTAATTTGCCAAAGAGAGACTATTCCTTTGAGCTTCTCGGCGGAGATATTACTGCCTTACGAGCGAGTCACAGAGCAGCGGGAGAAACATAATGTTCCCCCAGCATGCAAAGACGAGAACAACAGTTCTCCAAGTTCATAAACAGCCGTCTCAGATCTATTATGAATCGAGGAGCTTCAGCGTTTGCAGCCTGGATGGTGTCACTCTCGCTTCTCAGGTTTCATCGTCTGGGTTAATCACATGAAACATTTATTAGGTTCTGAATACATCACAGGCTTCAAAAAAAATAAAAATAAAAAATACAGTCTAGGAAATGCAGGTCCAATGTCGTCTTGTGTACTTTTATGATTCACACGAACAATCTTGCACACAAGCTTTTCGAATCTGTGATGAAATTTAAAAAGAGCTTTGTGATCTAATTAAGGAGCTGTGGGTGGAAAAACGTATCGCGTATCCGTACGTGTGTGTG
Organism: Antennarius striatus; assembly: GCF_040054535.1. Lineage (NCBI taxonomy): Eukaryota > Metazoa > Chordata > Actinopteri > Lophiiformes > Antennariidae > Antennarius > Antennarius striatus. The sequence continues at coordinate 3,014,232 of NC_090794.1, forward strand.
TGTGTGTGTGTGTGTGTGTGTGTGTGTGTGTGTGTGTGTGTGTGCCAAGGCTTAAAAAAAAAAAAAACATGCCTGTTTCCCCTTATAGGAATCATGCCAATGTTGTTATAAAAGGAAAGACAAGCCTGGGAATAGTTTTTGTGTTTAATATTTAATGCTTCTTCCAATTTATATTCAGTTCATGCTCCGGCACACACACACACACACATGAACACACACACACATGAACACACACAGCTTCTGTTTCTGCCGTGTGTTGTTTCTAACGTGTGTGTGCTGTTGTTGTTGTTGTTTTTTTCATGCACCCTCTCCATGAAAAGCCGTTTTTAATGAGTCGTTACGCCGTTTATTTGGGAGTGTGTCGTTTGCAGCTGTACGCGGGGCCGGTCTAGGGCGGCTGGAGGACCCACTTCAGTCCTGACATCACAGGCATCAGTGTCGTACTTGTGCACGATCGCGCTGATTGCAGGCTTCCATGTGTGTGTGTGTGTGTGTGTGTGTTTTCTATCAGCGTGCACGCACACAGGTGCTCGTTACGCTCGCCTTCATCGGTTGGTGGTGATACATGTCGGGGTCTTCCGGTGCGTTGGGACTGCCCACGGAGGTGACTTTCATAATTAGTCAATGTTCAACCTTCTGCCCGGGGGCGTCGGCCAAGCAGGACCCCACCTGGAAGGGCCAACGCCAGAACTCACACACACACACACACACACACACACACACGGGAAGAGAGAGAGAGAGACATCAGTTACCAAAAGCTGGAGAAGTGTTGAGGTTTGAATTCATGGTTTAAATGGAAGATAATGGAATACGATTCATTAATAATTAATAATTACAGCCTTATAGTGCGTAAAACACCGTGATGCTGAAACATCACAGGTCGGACCGCACCTTTAGAACACGTGTCCGTCAAACGGGATCTGCCTGGAGCCTCAGCGTCCACCTGGATTCGTGTTTTTATCCCGTTTTTTTTTTGTCGTCTGTGATGGGAAAAAAAATCAAATTACTACAAAAGTAGAGGATTTGAAGGAGAGACGGAGGGCGGCGACATCACCGCCGACTCCTCTGAACATTGTCGGATTCCGTCGCCGCTCTCCGCCTCCATCGGTTTTGTGGTTTGTGGTCATTTCCGGAAGTGCTCCCACGCCGTTTCTTTTTATAAGACAACGTAGCTAAAAGACCTGACAGAATAAGAGTGTTTCTGAGATCTTCATGAGAACCTTGTTTCAAAAGAGGACAGAGAGTTTTAACGGCGAGGGGGGAAAAAAAAAGAAAAAAGACTCAGAAACCAACTGAAGCCCCACAAGGAAAACGTAACCCAGTTTTTTCTTTTTTGAACGACTCCAGGCGCCGCGTTCTTCCGTCCAGGCTCACACGCTAGATTATTTCATAACGTGAACACGTGTTTTTCTTTATCGTGCCCTTGATTACAACAGGAGATTGTTCCCGTTATCTTACTGAGTTATCTTTGTGTCCCGACACGCCGGATCGCCCAGGCGAGGCCCACGATAAGGACGTCCAGGTGGTGGAGCTCCCCATAGTGGACAGCCTGCACCCTCGACCGCCCTACCTCCCTCTGGCCATACCCGAGGACCTGGCGCCGCGTCTTCACCGTCTCCACGGCGACCCCTCCGTCTGGTGGGTGTCGCAGTTCGTCAAGTACCTGGTGCGCCCCCAGGCATGGCTGGAGAAGGAGATACAGCAGACCACCGCCAAGCTGGGCTTCAAACACCCCATTATCGGGTAAGGACACTGCTATCGCGCCTCGCCTCGCCGCGCTGCGTGTGTGTGTGTGTGTGTGTGTGTGTCCTTGTCTTCTCTCTTTTCTATGCTTATAAACACTTCAATAATAATGACTTTGTTGCTGTAGCATATCTCTGCAATTACGTTTACAGTGCTTCACAGTCAGAGCAAATAGAAGGCATGGGAAGAGGAGAATAGAGGAAAGCCAGAGGGGCGCTGGGGGAGAACAAACGCCGCTTTGCTTGAGGTTAATAGGAGGTTAATACAAAAGCATTAAGAGTAACTTCATTTGATGGAAGTGTTTCGTCGGGGGTTAACCCCCCCCACCCCCCCCCACACACACACACACAACTTTATTCAGCTTTGGAAGACTCTTGGAAAACAAGTATCCGTGGAGCTAAAGACGCTTAAATTCCAGTGGCAGGAATTACGTTCGACCATCTCCCTCCTCCCGTTTTGAACATCTTTGAAACGTCCTTGTTTGACCTCGGCGTCGATGAACCACGAAAAGAAAATTATGTGTGTGAAAATTATACGACCACGTTTTATGTGACACAATAGATAGAAATGCTGTTTGTGACTGTTCTGCCGTTGCTACATCTTTTTAGTCCCCCCCCCCACTGACAGAGTTGATACGAAGATTTCCACCTACAGCGGATGTAATTCCTCCATAAACCTTGGAGATGAAATGACACCCGGCGTTCCGAATCCGCCGCCATTCGGTCCGATTTGGGTCTTTTTGATATCGCCTGGGGTGTGATTGTGCCTACTCAGCACTGTGCCGTCTCCAGAGACTCTCTCTCTCTCTGCTCTCACGGCTCCAAACTTCTGCATAATTGGAAAAGGACTCATCGGCGATGCGGCGCCGGAGCTCCCGCGAGGGCCACCCCTCGCCTGGATTGTGTGCCGGTGCTTTAAATAGCAGCTCCTCGGTAAAATAAAATTAAAAAAAACGTGTCAGGGACATTTTGTTGGGTGTTTGCTTGTCGGGGAGTAAACTCCACCCATCCAGATTACACTGGACTATAAGGAGCAGTGGATTATAAAGTGCACACTGTCAGTTTTTGAGAATATTTAAGGCTTTTAGGTGCGCTTTATAGTGCGGAAAATACTGTAGTCATTTTAGGACAATGCCCGTAATGACTGTTAAGCCATCACTGGAAAGTATGAGGAACGACTTTCAGAGACTTAGCCGAAAGTTTCTGCTCCGTCCCACGAGGCCGACTCCGCCCGGCTGGGAGAGGAATTAGTTCAAAACAAATGCTAAGAGTTATATTGTAATAGCTGCTGGATCAGCCTGGTTTAAGGCTTTCATCCTCTTCATATCTCTCAGATGCACACGCCGTTCGTCTCGGCGCCAGCTCCTCGCCCTTCATCGCTCCTCTTTCTCTTTACACCTTTCCTCTTGTTCACTTTTTTTTTTTTTTTTTTTTTTACCCCGCGTCTCCTTCTCAGATGCCCCCCCCCTCCCGCCTCTCATCACCGCAGCAGCTTTCGTCTCTTCATCTGAGCCCTGTTTGACTCCCATCGCCCTTTTCTGTTCGTCTTCTTCTTCTTCTTTTTTTTTGCAGGTCTTGTTTTATTTCCTGCGACTCATCCTAACTTTTTTTTTTCCCCCCACATCCTCTCATTTGTGATCATTCCTCTGTCTTCATTTGTTTATTCTTGCTTCAGGATTTTTCTGATATCTTTTGTATTTTTTATTTTTGTTTGTTTCATGCTCGGTTCTCCAGGCACACATCCTCTACCCACAATTCTCTGTTTCTGATAGCGTAACACACATCTGTGCTGCGCGTTGTGTTTCCCCATACCCTCATATATCCCACGTTTTTTCTCTCTGGGTGTCACCCGGGAAGCCATTATTGAAATTTATCGCTGCGTAGAGTTTTTATCCCGTATTTTCATACATTGCCTTCCGTCCTGCGCTGACGTTGCATTGAAGTGCATGTGCACGGCGAGGGGAAGTGATGGCGATAACGTACAAGTGGAACGTAAAGAAGTTGATGGAGAGAACGCCAAACAATAACTTTTAAGGATTTCTGGTGCAAAATGAGAGAGACTGCTAGAATAAACTACATTAGTGACATTTTTCTTGCAGAAATGGAACAAATGTAGGTACATGAGGAGAAGAAAAAAAAAAACATAGCGATGAAAAATTAATCTAGATGAGGAAAATTTAATCTAATCTGTGGCTTAACAGTCGGATACGTCGTGTCAAAATGAGTTATGGGAATTATTACATGAAGCGTTGCGCGCGCATCAATCTTGTTGAAGTCAGACTCCTTCATTTGCAGACGTGTGAGGTTATCCGTCACGATCGAACCGACTAATCAGGTCGTATCTGTCAGGAGAATGGTTTTTGTCTCCCGTTCTACGGATGATAGGAGTTTTAGAGCTTTAATATCACACGTCTGTTATTAACGTTAGCTACAGTTCAGTCGCCAGCTAGCCCAGAAGTAGCCGAGACTCCCAACCTCTAGCGTCTATCGTGTTTGTGATGGTTTGGGTTCATTCGCCGAGGAAATGAAGGGTCTGTTTCTCCAACCAGCGTCGCCGTTGGGCTCTGATTGATCACTGGCGACTGTTGGAAATGAACCTGAACCTCTGGATTATTTTCTGCACCTGTATCTCCATCTGGACTAAGAATCTGAGGCAGCGTTGACATGACACGACCTCAAGCAACCCATTTCCTGAATGGAAATAAAGGCTGGGTTGCTCTGCTTCGACTCACGGTGACGGATAGTCTCTAAACGGGCGGTAAAGAAAAATAAAACACCGGAGCAAAAGTTTGTATTGTTCCAAGTTTGATAAAAACTTAAAATTCAAATATTTATGTATAGATCACCGTGGAAACGTTGGGACTTCTCTGTTTGGCGATGCCTTTGAACGTCTTTCGCGTTTTTTAACCTTTAGATTTTCACTCGTTCAACCAGATTGACAACTGAGAGTGAACAGCGGTTAAAAACGTGTGCAGGTTAAAAAAAAAATGGGTGGATTACAGTATTTTGGATTATAGGACAGAATAACTATCGGCGATAGGAAACAGAGTTTCAGGAATTATCTAGGGCCAAATTTTAAATATTAGAAGGTGATTTCGGGGGCTAAGTACCATCCTCCATCTTTATTCTAGTGTTGTCCCCTATCGTGCGGCGCTGAGGACACCAACGTGATAAAAGTTTGAACATCCCAGCGTTATTCTCCCATCGACAAACCTCAGATGTAAATAATGAATCCAGCATCTGAATTATCCTGTTCCCATCAATGTTACAGTAGCGTCTGTTGAAGGACAATAAGAAGAGAATCAATGTCAGGACGTTTCAAACATTTAAACGGTACATCGGCTTTCTTTTATGCATCGATTTGTCCGCGGTTGTTTTCCGTAATCACGACGCGTTTCGTTGATCGTTGACTCTTTTTAATTCGGCGCCGACGCAAACGCTCGCCTCTTCCTGTTCCGTCTGGCGGAACAATGCGAGCGTTTCTTTTGTGTCGTGTTGGAGGAGACGAGACCAGTTTTGTCTTTATTTCATGTGGTTCTTTATAATTCAGGGGTTGGCCTGAGCGTGCCTGTGCAAAAATAAAAATAGAAAAACGCGTCTGCCCGTCACGACGGGGGGAAAAAATAACGCCGGTGTTTCACAACGGCGACGATTCTTTTAAGGACTTAATAAATCCTTGTTTCCGTCCCCCGTTTGTGTCCCGGCAGCGTCCACGTGAGGAGGACGGATAAAGTCGGGACGGAGGCGGCGTTCCATCCCATCGAGGAGTACATGGTCCACGTGGAGGAGCAGTTCCAGCACCTGGCCCGACGCGTCCACGTGGACAAGAAACGCGTCTACCTGGCGACCGACGACCCGTCGCTGCTGCAGGAGGCCAAGACCAAGTCAGTGTGTGTGTGTGTGTGTGTGTGTGTGTGTGTGTGTGTGTGTTCAAGCATGTGATATCCATAATAATCATAATATCAATTTTCACCCCCCCCCCTCTCCCAGATATCCGGACTATGAGTTCATCAGCGATAACTCCATCTCGTGGTCGGCGGGTCTTCACAACCGTTACACGGAGAACTCGCTGAGAGGCGTCATCCTGGACATCCACTTCCTGTCTCAGACGGATTTCCTGGTTTGCACCTTCTCCTCACAGGTCAGCTCCCACAATGCATCAGTGCATAATAATAGCGAGTTCATCCCGGTTCAAAAAAAAAAAGTCCACCGATGATACGTAACAAGGAAACGGTTTTGGAGCTTTTAGACAAGTTGATCCGAACCGGACCCAGTTTGCTCACGAGAAGCATGTGACGGGCGACGTCGTCATCGTCACGCCTTCATCACATGCCTCAAAGCGTGGCATCCGTTAACCCTTTGCTGTGACAGCACAACGACGTTAGTCAAGCGCTTTTTTCCGATCAGCAGTTTGTTAGAGACGCTTCAAAGGTCCGACTCAACTTCCTGTTTGCAGCTTCAGCAGCTTCGTTATCACGGCTGGTTTGAGCTGAAACTGATCCTGTCTGTGTCTCAGGTTTGCCGGGTGGCCTACGAGATCATGCAGATGCTGCATCCGGACGCGTCCTCCTTCTTCTACTCCCTGGACGACATCTACTACTTCGGCGGCCAGAACGCCCACAACCAGATCGCCGTCTACCCCCACCAGCCGCGCAACGGCGAGGACATTCCCCTGGAGCCCGGCGACGTGATCGGCGTGGCCGGCAACCACTGGGACGGCTACTCCAAGGGCGTCAACCGCAAACTGGGCCGCACCGGCCTCTACCCGTCCTACAAGGTGAAGGAGAAGATCGAGACGGTGAAGTACCCGACGTACCCGGAGGCGGACAAGCTGCTCAACGCTCACAGGAAGTAGAAAAAAAAATAAATTTAAAAAAAAAACCAAGAAGAAGAAGAAACGAAAGAAAAGAAGAAGAGGAGGAGCCAGGAGAAACACGCCGGCTCCCATTCCCCCCGGGGAAGGAGGTCGCTTTTTTTTTGTACAGATGAAGAAGAGGAAGAGGAGGAGCGTGATGGACGCGCTCAGAGGAGGAGGAGCCTGTAACCCAAGAAGGGCGGCGGGGGGGGGGGGGGGCGATGGGATCCAGAATGCACTGCGTGTGAATGCGTCAAACGCGTGAGTGCGTGCGTGCGTGTGCGTGTGCGCACCTGTGTAAATGACTGCGCATACGTCAGGTGGTGGAAGACTTGCACCTACCACTACCCGCCCCCGCCCCCGCGCCCCCCCTCCCTAAAGCACCACCTTAGAGACGTAGACGCTGATTTTAAATAAGGAAAGAAAACCATTCAAATGTACACTACCGCCCGAGCTCGCTCTGACCCCCCCACCACCACCAAGGTGAGACCGACACACCCCCAGTGTTAGCTTTGAATGAGCGACGGGGGGGTGGAAAAAAAAAGACAAACTTCGGGGGAGGGGTAAAAAGTGATTTTTATTTCATTTCCTTCCAGTGATTTTTGATTCTAATCTTTGCCTTTTCTTTTTTCTTTCCCCCGTTTTTTTTTTTAACCCTTTCACTGAATGTACTGTGTCCTCTCTTGCCATAATCACCGCATACCCCCCCCCTCCCCACCCCATATCTACTCCCTCACTTCCCCATGCTTCCTCCATCTCGTCTCTACACGTGCAATTACTTTTAAAATACCATATTGTGCTTTTATCAAGTGTTTTTAAGGGGTCTTACTTTGTGTGTGTGTGTGTGTGTGTGTGTGTGTGTGGATGGATGCGTGTGATCAAGTGTGCCTGTGTGGGCTGTTAAAGCTGCGGGGGGGGGGGCACATCACGAGCCGGTGCCTGGATATTAGTGAGCAGTGTGTGTTTTTATTACTGACTTTCCTCCTGATGGAATCGTGTTTGTGCAGCCAGCGGAGGTGGGGGTGGGGGGTGGGGGGGGTGACATTGGATGGGGGGGTGGATTGACCCCCCCCCCCCCCTCCAGCACTTTGAACTATTCCTCCTCCTGGTGATAAGATTACGTGAAGTATGGTGAAGTCCACAGACAGCCGTCCTGAAGCTCATCTGAAGAAGCACTCCACTGAGAAGTGTCCCATTACTTTTGTCTCCTTTTTTTATGTCTACGTGTTTGTTTGTTTGTTTGTTTGTTTGTTTGTTTACTTTTTACACAGCTCTTTTTAAAAACAAATGAGGATAAATTACGACTTTTAAAAATGATAAAGCTATGATGACACATTAAACTCCCCCCAATCATGAAGGCTTTTATTTTAAATTTTTTTTGTGTTTTTTTGAAATCATAATTTATGTTCTTGGGCATTGTCTTTGATAAACACAGATCGAATAAACTTGAAAACCAACTCATCTTTTTTCTCCTTCCTGGTCCGACGTTTTTGTTGTTTTTTTTTTCCCGACCATCTGTTCCGCCGTCTCTTGGCGGGCGACACCTGCTCGTTCAATCACGCTTCAAACCCACCCCCCCATTACGCACGTTTCCCAACCAAAAAAAAAAAAAAAAAAATCAAGACTCGTTTCATATTTCAAGTGCTCATTTCCTGAAGGGCATCATCTATTTTTAAAAAAGTCGTTACCTTAAGTTCATCTTTTGATACCTGCGTTTACAAAAATTTTGTTAAAAATGATTCCAGTTACTTCCTCCTGCCTTCAAATGTAGTTTGTTTTATGAATCGTTCAGAGAGAGTGCGTGAATGCGAGTCTTTTAAAAAAAAAATTTTTTAAATAAAAAACTCTTTAATTTACATTTCAAACTTTTGAGACAGGAGACGTTTAACGTCCTTCATCTCGATATTCCCTCCATCCTGCCCCCCCATAAACGCCAAAACACCTCTTTCCCCCTCTGACGCCCCGAAGGACTTCCTGCTCCCACTTTCCTACTTCCTGAATGGGTTTTCCTGTCTTGTTCTCTGTGTCTTATTTATGGTCTGTCTCGTTACTTTCTTACTGACGGGGCTCTGGGAGTTTCATTACAGATCCCTCTTTAATTCCAATGCCAATCTGCACGCTCCATTGGACGCCCATAAGGAAAGCTGCGGCGCCAGTTGCGGAGATGAGTTTTATGGCGTGTGCAAACGGAGAGAAATGGCTTTATAGTTGTTGTTTTTTTTTTAGTTGGGGAGGGGTTGTTGTTTTTTTTCTCGTCCCTGCCTGACAACAATCTTCAACCAATTTAGCCCCACGTTGAGAAAGAGCTGTCTTTGCTCATGCGGCATTTCAGGGGGGAAAGAGTCCCTCGTGGGCTTCATAAACGCACATGCTAACTGGAGGGCACTTTAATTAAAATACACGCGTTACTGTCGTCGTGGCCTGTAACAGACGTTTAAGAGAGACGTTAGTTCAGTTCATTATTCCGTTAATTGGACTTCGCCGCTGATGGAGAGACGGGAGACGACTTTCTTTGCGGTCTAATTTTGGCGGAAGCGTTTTTAGCGCGTAGCGGGACTGGAGGGGAACATCGTTTCAATATGCGTGTCGATTAAGAAAAAGGGTTCGTGTCAAGTCTATTTTAAGTCCATTTCTGATGCTAAACCATTGGTACCCCCCCCCCCCCCAGGGTAGAATTTCTGGGTCCAGAACTCACATTGCGCTGTTAACCCTCATCCAGTGAGTGGACAGCCCACCCGTTTGTTCCCAACGCAAGACTTTTCTCTTCCCGAGGTCTCATTATGACCCTAAAAACTTGTATCATAACCTCCACAAATTCAGACAAACACAATATGAGTTTTTCGGAACATTTTGCGTTCGTTCACCGGTAGGATTCCTCTCTTCGATCGCTCATGTGAGAATTCACCGCCGCTCTTGCCCCCTTTTTTTTCTTTTTTGTTCGGTGCAGCAATGACTGCCACGGCGCAGGCCATTAGAACTAATGGCTTTCAGAGCGCAGGCGGGCGATGTTTCCACATTCTGTTTTTAAGTCCTGCTCACACAGCGAAAGGAAAGCGGGCCTGACATAAATGTATTAATAGCTTCCTCCTTTCCTTAACGGCATGAAGAGATCGCTTCCTGGGGTGGGACAAAATCAATGGACCTAGTTTTTTTGTTTCTTGCATAGGAGGGAGGGGGATTCAATGAGTGGTTTTTAACGACAAATCTAGATTTTCTGCAGCAACTTTCATTGCCATCAGTCCAATGTGGATCACCAAACTCGTTGGGCTTCATCATCTGGGTGCCATGAAGGTACACAATTACCCCCAACTAACCGGGCCCAACTTTGGCTTTCGTCGTCCGTCCTTTACCAACGGATTCGTCCCAGGAAGGAATCGCTTGATGTCTTTTTGCGGTTCCATCGATCAGGAACCTTCGGGACTTCTCTCCTCTGAGCAAAGTTGCCCACTGTGTGTGTCATTGGTGTCATTTTCACACCCACTGTCTATATTTTGCTTCAACTGCTCGCCTCCTTCTGTGCCTCCAGATTGTTTCTTTGAAAACGTGGTGAGGTTGGACGCTTTGCAGTAGAAAATAGCACACACACAAAAAAAAAACTTTTGAGTCAAACGTTTGTTTTTCTTTGGGCTGGAGACAAGTTGATGATTCGGTTAATGCTCCTCTCATTGTCGTTTAATACCTCACTGTGTTGAAAACCATCCGCTCCTAGTTAAAATGATGGTTTTAAAGAACTACAACAACACGTGGACCGTCATCTGTGCCCAAACTCTGATGGATTTCACATTATATAGAGATAAGCGGGAACGCCATCGCCTGGTGGAATTCCAATCTTGTAAAGGACAGCTGAGTTAATTCTGACTGACTCATGAAAAATGGAGGGCCATTGGAACTGATTATTGTCGCCCCGGCCAGCTCCAATCATCTCTCTCTGTTGGTTCAGCGGCGAGGTGAAGTCTGCCCAACGGTACCTGGCTCGCATCGCCGCCGAGGAAGAGGAGCTCAAACTTGGGAACCGTCAGGTTTTCGTGAAGTCGACAAAAGACTCTAGATTGTCAGGTTTTTTTGCTCCTATTCACCTTAAAGCAACTCGGTAATCTGTCAGTCTTTGACTTTTATTAGCGCTGTATTTTATCCTTCCTGTTATCTCCATGCCTGACTCTATAAACCTGATTCCTGGCGCTGAGCCTGACCAGAATACTCAGGCAGGTGTGGAAGCGGATCCTCGCTCAGAGGACCAAAGGTAATGTAATGTAATGTAATGTGCTTAAGCGTGATCCCTGCTTCCAATCCATAAAACCAGGTGTTTGTAAAGTTGCGCTAAGACACTGGAGGACTGTAACAAACCGCTTCCATGTGAAAAATTTGTCGTTGCGGTTCAAATGGGAGCAACCCAACGATTGGGAGTTGTGGGTAGCGACCTCAAGGGTGGGCAGAGTCGCTGCTGCTTCCTGCTTGCGTTGGTTCAGGCGTCTGATTGGGACGCCTTCAGGGCACTTCTCTTAAGATGTTTTACCCCAGCTTGTCCAACCGGGAGGTACCCCAAGGTTAGACTCGGAATTCGTCACATCTGGCTCGTGAACACTTCAGGACGCCCCTGGAATGGGGAACACCTATCGGGGTCGGCCCGCTGTCGACGTGAAGAAAACATTACAGCAAATTTTTAGCCGAAAAATGGAAACTGAAGGCAACATTTTGTCGCAGGTTTTTTCTTGTTTTGACAGATTGTGGAACGCCGCAGCCGGTCTGAGAGCCGAGTGATGTCACACAGGTAATGGAGTTGCTGTCACTCGGCTCTGCAGCTCTTTTGTCTTGTGAAGCTTTGCTTTGAATTTGCCAGCCTGATGAAGCACATCATCATCATCATCAGCGTGGCGGTGGGTGAAAGTTGTCCACCAACCCCCTCCAAACAGCTTCTCAACACTTTCACACGTTGGCACGCGCTTCCACATAGTGATGACAAAGGCTGCCGTGGAAGGTGGCAACACGCTCATTAGCAACCGCCGCTTCCGATCCAATAATATCCACACACACACACACCAGTGGGGGCCATTCAGGGGGTTGTTATTTCACCAGTGGATGCTTGAAACTGGAATCGGGGATGGAAGAAAACGTTTCCAACTGGTGGGCGTCCCAGAGTCCCTCCTGATCAGCAGGCAGCGCCATCACACATCACTTCATAATGGTGTCTGTTACTGGGAATAATGGGAACCGAAGAGAACGTCATGTTTTTAAGGATAGTTTTGCTGCAATTAAATAACCAATTTAAAGACGATTCTCAATTTTGAAACGTCGCCGCAGCAGGAAGTCGATCTCGACTTTGATGTCATCGTGCTTTGATGTCTTCGAGATGACTTTGACCTTCGACCGTGGGTGTGACGAGATAATAAGCGAGAAAAATGTTTTTTTCGATGCTTTTTATTGGAACACAGCTCATGTACTTTTTAAAAATATTATCGTTAACACCAACATCTGCAGTAAAACTCCGTCAGCATCCACGCCATCGATGTGCGCACACGCATTTTCCCGGCAGGTGTTATTAATGCGTAGTATTCGATAACAGATGGTGGAGATAATCTGGATTTATTCCCAATTTGTCAAAACGTCTCCTCTTCCTCGCCTCTTGGACTCGGCTATCGTAGCTTTTCTGTTTTCCCTCCCACCCCCCAGATCTGTTTTAATGATTATTACGTTATCGGAATGATGGTTTAACCTGGATTAATGCCTTAAAATGTTGCTAGCGGCGTTATGTAGGGTGATGTCACGCTTTTACAGTAGCCTAATGGCTTCAATGTCAGCGAAGACGCGACGCGCCAAGACGGTTGTCGCTTCTGGAAATCCACCTCGACTTCGACGCGACCACGTGAGGCCCCCCTCTCCCCCCCTGCAGGGTTCACCCCTCCGCGATGACCATTAGCGTCTGGCTGCGGCTGCAGGAGATAACAGGTGATTTAAGGCCCTGTACCCGAACACAGCCAGAGAGAAATGGCCGGCTGCTGCTTATCTCCCACCCCGCCATACTCCACACACTTTTACATTAGGCTCTCCTATTCAAAGCCATCTGTCTTCCCAGTCAGGGTTTGATAAAACCGCCTGCGTGCCTCACAAAAGGGGAGGAATGGGAGGCAGGTGTTGGTGGTGGGGGGGTGGGGTGGGGACGCGCTCCGCTTGCATACTCATACGGTGGCAATTCAGAGGATAACAGAGGAAGCCGACACCACTTTTCCTGATACTTTATCCACGCTGACATAAGGCCCGGGGCGACGCGGTGGGACGCCACAACAATAACTGGGCGCAGCACAGAAGAGCTCCTGTACCTGCTTGTAAAAGAGAGACCTGAGTGTTCATCACCTCCCCCTCCCACCCGGACTAATTGCAAATCAATGGTCTCGATCAGACGAAGGCGGTGGGGATTATAATTTGCTCGGGGCTGTCGTACTTCAGTTCTTCACACGCGGTGCCAAATTCTAATCACAGTGGGAGCAAAAGCAGAAGATGAAGGTGGGGGAAGAAAATATATTGTTTCTGCCGCTGATTTGGACAACAATGACAAAAAAAAAAAGTTACCCAGAATGCTTTGGCGTGGCGTTAACCCGGTGATTAAATCTGAACGCTGTTACATGTTTGGCAGCCGCCGTCGGGGAAGGAGATTACTTCGTCCTCGGATGTGCATATGTGAGGAATTATCCTCTATCTTTGGGGCATGACAGTGAAATCCCTGTTATACCGAGGGAAAGGCGAACGGACAGGAAGTGAGACGACAGGAACAGAGTTGTATAATTGCGCCGTTTCCACGGCGGAGGCTAAGTGGGCAGCGCCCGTCTTCCTTTGCTTCCTGCTCCGTAATTATGGTGTCTTTGTTTGACAGCATGGCGGCGACTATACAGGGACGGATATTTCTGTAACGTCTGAGCAGAAGAGTGAGCTCTCACCCCCCCATCGTCCATTCCTTTGGTCTCTATCTGTCTTTAACCCCCCCCCACCACCACCACCACCACCACCTTGACCTTTTCACCTTTGTCCCATCAAAACCTGATGACCAAGCACAAGTGAGGAGCGCCCGGGGTAGTTAGCAGTATCACTCAAGTTAATACGTTCTTCCCGGTAATGGGTGATGAGCCTTTGGGGGTACGTTGCTATGGCGTCATCAGAGGTGGGGGGGGGCGTGCGTTCACGTCTCCAGGATGTAAATCAGAGGAATTGAAAATCGGAAGGACGATCAGGCCGACACCATGAGGCTGTGCTTCGACGCTTCTGCCATCCCTCATCCTAGTTTAGCATGCTATCATTTGCTACGCAGTGCTAAATAAATGCTAACACGCTAAACTGGTAATCTGTGAGGTCAAGATGGAGAAAAAAAATTTCTAGATGTAATTCCTTCTTTTTTGTGTTTATATGTCTCATAGAAGCTTAAATCGTGCCTATGCTGCCCCCGCGGGTATCCTCCGGTACTGCACCACCAGAAACAAACACCATAAATTAGGTTCAAAGCTGCAAACAATACAGAACATTGATTCCTGAGATCTGCTAATCTAATATTTGAAGATGTTTAAATAATAGAATACCTCGTCAAACTTAAACTGTGAATATCTGCATTAAATTGTGCTTAGAATTCAAATTCTAACATGGAAAAAAAAAAAGAAATTTCATATCCGGTCGCCGGGGTAACAAATCCCTGCCCGTGCCTTTTTATCTCCCTTTTCTTCACATCTACTGTTTGTCCCTGTTTGAAATGGATAATGCCAAAAGAAAAAAAAAGTGACATTTTAAGTGAACGGCGTGGAGAATTATAACACAAGTACGCTAAATAATAAGCCGTCCATTAATACCTGGGTAATAATGGACTGCGCTTGTGGCATTTCAAAAAGAAATGTCGCCCCTTTCGCCATTTGGCACCCAACCAGATCAAGACGTCTCAATAACATCCCTCCGCTGTGATGGATCCACTTTAAGGCTTTTAGATAGACTCCATAAGACCTTCTTTTTTTATTTATCTGGATTCCAGAGGAAAAAAAAAAAGAATTCAATGTCAGTTTGATTATGCAGAGTTTAAGCACATGTTAATTCACATCACCCCACAATTATCCACTTAATATTAAAAGGAGCAGGTGTTCAAAGGAGCCGTAGATGAAAGTATTACCTATAAGCCTCATTACCAGTAAGCTCTGGTGTTCCCATCCATGTTAGTCATCAGACTAATTCTGTAGAGGATATTTGATCCATCCTTTACTTTTGTTTTTCTTCCTTTTCTGAGGAAAAGGGGGGGGGATTAAAGGAGATTGCTTTTATATACAGGGTCCATCTGATTTTTTTTACAGATAATTAAACAAAAAAAAAAGATACAATCGTGTTTTGTTATCTTTTAAAACGCATTACTGCGTCTCGTCTGCAGCCTCTCCTGAGAGGCTTTTGAGGGGAACTCTTCATCCCGGCGTCTGACCTCACCCCCCCCCACCCACCCACCACCACCCGGTGAAGTGGAGTTATTTTCCTCTCCATGCAGATGGAGAAGTTCCAGGTTTTGATTAGAGATGCTGCTAGATTTCTGACCTCGCCCTCGACCTTCGACGCTCACCCTTGTCGTGTTTCCGCTCCTCTCCACGCTCCGCTTTCGAATGAACTCTCGGTGAATTTTCAGGGTTTTTCGTGTCGTTGCAACAACCTGTGAAAATGTCACGTTGCTTTATTTTATTGCCGTCTTTCATCCGTCCAAGGTGTCTGTTGTTAGCCTTGCAGATTGCGCACAAGATGTATTCCTCTGTAGCCTTGGTGACAATGTTCTCCGCATGGATTGATGGGCGCTTTTGCTCCCTTTGTGGTCTTTGAAAGGACACTCGGAATATAACTCTCTGTTTCCTTCTCCCTGTTGTGTAATTTCACTCCTGGAATGGGGGGGTCAAATCCCATTTCAGCCAAATGAGCGCTGATCGTAAATCTGACCGGAAGAAATGCATGTGATTAAAACTTGAAGTGATATTACTTCCCTCACCTGCAGCTTCCATTTCGTATTCCGAACAGGAAGCGCAGACTGCTAATTATTCCAACACGTGCACTTGTGCGTTAATTGTGTTTTTTATTCTCATGCCCCCATTCAAAGCGGTGACAACCTGCTCCCCCCGCACCCCATGCCCTCTCCCAGCGTGATAGCAAGTTGAAATTATGGGCAAGTATTTATTAGGATGCCTGAGCACGCCGTTCATCAGCCAGACAGTGGGGGTGATTTCATTCCCCAGGTTTAGCGGAAAATTTGGGTTATTCATAGCGCGCCAGATGTTTGCCAATTTACTCAACACCCATAACGGATGCAGTACCTGTAACCCCTGAGAGGCTGATTGCAGCGCTATCAGCTTCCACGCAGGATGACCTAATCCCGGCGTCACCCAGACGAGAGTTTTCGAGGGGAATGAACGCGTTCGGAACGGCGTCGGGAGTTCTTCAAAGGATGGAAAGCGCACGTTGGAACTTACCTCCAGTGGGGTTTTTTTTTTTTTTTTTTTCAGCTGTAAAACATTTGTGATTCCAAACCCGACGCGACGGAGCTGAATTCAAGAACCGATGCTGAAACCGTTCGGCACCGCTGGGCCACCCGCAAAACACGAGGCGCAGGAAGAACAGACGGATTCGAGAGGATTTCAGTGGGAATTTAGGTTGAAAAAAAAATCCCGATGAATCCTTAATCATTAGAGTTATGTTCGCCGTGTCGGACTGGTGAGCGGCTAATTTTTTGGGGGGCTGTAATAACGAGACGTAAAACCCTCCAACAGCTGCGTCGAGGCTCCGTCGGCGTCTCTTTCCCGAGGCACCGACGACTGTCATCTCCCATTTCAGTTATGGGCCACTTTGCTTTGGCAAGATGCTTTTGGCAGTTAACTTAATGTCAAACAATTCCTTCTTTATTTCTGTCATTGCACAGAAATGAAGCGACACGACGCTGACAGCTCTTGCAATATTGTCTCATCCCTCCCCGTATATCAGGGCTGACAGCGCTGGATTCCTAACGTCTTTTTCATCTGCTGATTTAAGTTAACGGCGCAGCGGAGTGAGGTTGATTCCACTCTGGGGAGACAAGTTTTGTGGAGGAAATGTGCTCAGAGCAGAACTACCATATAAGGCAGTCTGGAAGGGGCGGCGATTATGCTAATGAGCTTGCCTTCCTGCATGAGACACCCCGCTATTAAATGATCAATAATCACCTCGCTGTGGGAGATGCAAACAAATTCCACACAGCTCCTAACGCGCTCCGTGACTGATCCCGTATCAGTTTTGGTAGGTGAGAAATATTTTTCATCTTTTAATTTAAAAAAAAAAAAAAAAAAAAACATAATGTAATGACACGCCTGATCGATCTGATCCATGTTTTATCTCCAGATGATCAAACCTGATCAAACTCCAGGATCTCCAACACGAGATTGGAAAGACTCACCTGCATCCAGGTGAGGTTTGGAGGGGAAATACACAATATATACAGTAGAACCTGAAGATAAGAGAGCTGCTCCACAGACAAGTTTTTTGAGATACGAGTCTTCGCTCTGTCGATATTTTTGTTCAAAAATCAGAGGATCGGATCTCGTCCTCGTTGGTGGAGTAAAATGTAGTTTTGTGTGATCTTTGCATTTCTTTTCATTCTTTATCCTTGTTTACATAACATATATAATGAATTATACTCAAGTAAAATCTGAATATCTATAGATTCATGGGGATTTTTTTTTATAATTTAGGGTGTTTGGGTGTTTTTGACGAGGCTGGAATGGATTGAAATAATTTTAGTGATTTTAAACGGGGAAAATTTGTTGGAGTTACGAGTTGTTTGACCTTCAAGTTCAGTCGTAATACAGATTAAACTCGTATCTGGAGGTTCTGCTGTCTAACTCCGTCCTGCTGCTTCCTGTTTCTGGTGCTTGCTTGTGTGTGAAAGTTCATCTTGAGGGATTAAATGCAAAGGAGGGCTTTAAGACCTTCCCAGGGCGAACGTATTTCTGCCTATCAGGCATATTCTTTTTGCTCCTTTTGGCTTGAATTCGTCCGACTCTTGCTCCGGCTTCACGGCTGAGCGCTGCCATCCGTCTTCAGATACGACCAACCCGGCGTCAAACGTCTTGCTAAAAAGCACTTCAGCATTAGTTAGTGCGGAGAAAAAGAATCTAGTTCACCCTCTGACGGGTTTTTTGCCCCAGTTGGATCTGAGGAAGCCAAGAATGGTTTGTCTCGCCTGTGGGGGGGGGTGAACAAGACAGAAAGTACTCCTCGGCCTCCCTCTAGATTAATAATTCAGCTGCACCGTTCTCTCTCTGTGGCTAATCCCAGCCCCTGAGCGCCCCACCATGCGGCGGTGCCTCCATGTAAAAGGCGTCCCTGCTGCGCCTCACGGGCCGCCGAGCTCGCTGTGACATCACAACGTCCTAAAATCCCCCGTCGGGCCGCCTCACGAAGCACCGCCCCCGTCCAACTAACAACACCGACTAACCAGCCGGGCGCCATCGGAGATAAATGTAGAAGGATGCAATCTGAATAATTTACACACGCCAAAAATAAAATCAAAAAGCGCGTTTGCGCTCCTTGCAGACTGATGAGTCCTCAGCGACCCTGGGGGGCCCTGCAGATGAAGCCCCGAGGCTGGGAGGGGGTGCTGCGTGGCGCCGTGGCGTGCAGGTTTTCACCCAGCAGCTGTTACTGCATGATTCACAACCGGTTAATGAACATCTATATTTCATCATCGATTATATTCGGGTTCATCTGAACCCGACCGCCATGGATCCAAACCGCGGCGCCGCTTCCAGTCGATCGATGCGTGCGAGGATAATTTACCGTTCCTGCTTGATAAACGGCATGCGTCACGCGTTGCGACGACGCGGGCGGGATGATGCAGACGACGCTTTTAATCCGTCACCTCCGACGGACGGATGGGGTCGCAAGGAGGCGGACGAGCGCCATGTTTAGGCGTCAACAAGAGCTCCGTGCGCAAAATGACTCATGACTCACACCGGCGTGCACGTCCTCGGGCGTCGACGGCGCAGACGGTTGATTAATAGAACCTTTTGCTCTTTGCATAAAGATTTACAGCCTTTGAGAAGAAGAATTGGCTCATGTAATATAGATCACCGATGGAGTGGAGGGCCCCCACCGAGGAAACCGGGGTCACCCAACACGTATCTGCGAGATGTAACCGAGATGTCTCCACCAACAAACAGCCTGATGGCCTCATGAATTTCTAACGGCGGGTCGCGAGCCCTTTGGGCCCCCACGACAGGAAATGGATCAGAGTGCTGTGATGGTCTTTGCACAAGCTGGGGGCGGCAGGTGGCGGGGATTGGGGGGGGGGGGGGGCGGTATCAGAGTGACCTTGCAGGAAGGAAACACAAACCGAGGCAATCTGAAATGTTTAGCATCATCTTCCTGAGGAAGAGGGTGGATTAAAACGCGGATTAATGGCGTAATTTCTTGGGTTAGGCTGTTTTTTTGTATTACCTCTTATATAATGTTAATTACTCTGAGTCTATATATATTCTATATTCTCTGGTTGGGCAATTTTTTTTGAGAGGCGTTTGTTCCATAACAGCCGACATTCCTGCTCAGAAACACGTCGAGCGTTAGATTTATGAGCCAAAGCCAAGCGGAGTCGAGCAGAATTGATGGAGTAAATTTCCTCGCTGTGAAGCGACGTTTGCGCTCCAAACCGCCTCCTCTTATCGTCATTATGAGGGTTGTTGGGTTTTTTTTCTTTTTTCCCAAACGTGTGAAAAATGGATGGACACAGTGTTTTAAACCTCCACCTGCTTTCCCCCCCCCCACGACCGGATTTTCCCAGAGTTCAAACAGGTCGATAACGGGTTGCGTCAGCGATGGACTAGAAGGGTTAGAAGTGAAGAGGTTCAAATAGCAGATCTTTAATTGTGCACATCATTACCTGCAGCACTGCACTCCACCACGCTTCCGATACACACACACACACACACACACACACACACACACACACACACACACACACACACATGCAGATAAAAGGTAAACAAAAGTAAGTAGACCATAAAATGAGGCAATCAAAGCAAAAGTAGCAGGAAAAAAAAAATAACAAGACCAATAGTCGCTCGGCTTGTTAGTCTGCCACGCTCATTATAAAGTTTTGGGAAAAAAAAATTGTTATGTAGATGAAAAAGTGGATTTTGATCATTATCACTAGTGGGACAAAGAAACACTGGATGAGACTGGCTGTGTTTGCTTCTTGACTTCCATCAGATGAAGACGCTCTCAGTCATCCGATCTGACGAATCCAGAGCGGATTGACTAGCGTTCCGTTCAGAAGCGATCGATTATTGGTTTGAGAAAGATCCATACCAGAACGGAAACGGTGCCATAGTTTAATGTCATGGCATGAAAGGAAATGGACAGCATCACCCCGGTCCATCATTCAGCCAATGCAGCAGCGTTGAAGAAAATTCAGTGCTACTTTTAAAACCAAGATCACGCTGGGAGGGGGGTGACTCAAATACAACGTGGTCTTGGGTTTAATGCTTCAACCAAACTTTATTTCGATTCCCTTGTAAACGGCTACTGCTGCCACGTTGGCTGGAACTAGCTGTGTTCTATGAAGGCTTCTGCTTCGGATGTTCTTTTTATTTATATACGTACATTTATTCCCCTCTTTGGAAGCGAAGCAGACACAAAGTGAGTGAATCCGCGAGAGCGTTTGAATCTAACCGTTACTCATTCATTGTCTCTGTTTTGGTCCTCACATCTATTTATGTTTTAATTCTGTTTTATTCTACTTTACCTTGCTTGACACTCTTTAAGATATACGTATTCTCCAGACTCCAGCTGCTATTTTCATCTGATGTGAAAGCAGAGTAAAAATCAGAAGAAGATTAAAAAAAAAAAAAAAGAAAAATCAAAAGAAAGGAAGCGATTTCCCCATTAATGGCCTTGTAGCTGAATAATTACAGGCTGGCTGCTCACAGTTGTAATTGCGGGGTGTGCAATTATTAGAGTTTAGTCCTGGTGTTCATCAAAGGTGGATGTAAAAAAAAAAAAAAAAGAATGTGTGAGAGTTGATCAATTCACGACGTTAATATAGTTTATAATCTCCACCGGCGTGGACGACAAAATCAGATTTCAATTTTTATTCATGCAATACGTGCTTTTACAAATTTCGCGAAATAAGTGGTGAGGAAGAGGAGCATCAATCCTGTTATCCATTAATGAGAGAGGACAAAAGAAAGACACCATGGAGCTCTTTTGGGGAGGGGGAGGGGGCCACATGGCCAGAAAAATCTTTAATTTTTGAAAAAAAGAAATAAAATTATGGCGTTTTGAACTGAAATGTGATTATTTCTTTTTCGCGCCATATGGCGCAGATCTTCTGTGCTTTAATTCAGTCCCGTCTTTACCTCAATATTAGTCACAGTAAATCTAAAAAGTTGTTTTTGCGTCGTCGCCATCTGTTTTTTTTTTATTTTTTCTCCCTTCGTCGTCTGATGAAGGTCACTTTTTATCCGTTGTTTGCAGCTTTTAATGGGAATCCTTAGAGGAAAAACACCTGAGATGAAGCTTAAACCGAATTGACTTAAATTGTGTCTGAAGCCTGATTGGATTCATCTACACAAGCAGAAACACAATCCTGTGCTCCTTATAAGGAAATATTTGGATTACTCAGCCACAGATTATATACGATGTGAAGCATAATCCTTGAGTGTGTTTATTTTCTTGTATGTGGATATTTCTGACTCGCCTGGAGGAGAGGATCCGAATACGATTCACCTCGGATGAACTCATATCCCCTCCCCCCTCTTTGGAGTGAGCTGTTATCTCCCACACTTATCAGGTGCTGAAAGGCCTGCCATGCTCTCTTCTCAGGTGTGTGCAGGTATTTTCACTCGACTATTGTGAAATGATTCCTCAGGGGGCGATGGCACTGTCGTCTGTCGCCGGGCAGAAATGTGTAACAGAGCCCGATCGATCACCCATCCCTCCCTTATTTTTCCATAAATGGTCTCCTCTTCCTCGTCTTCCTCCTCCTCGTGTCGTCACGTCCGTCCGTTCTTCCAAGAATACAGTCGCGTCTGTAAAAAAAAGTTTTGCGGGACATGTTGGTGTGATTCATGAGACGTGATGGGATTAAAGCAGATACCTGGAGGTTTGCAGCGGAAGGCTTCCTGCTGTGGAACATGTGTACAAATATAGAGGAAGATGCGCTCGTCTCAGACGCACGCTCCCCGCTGGAAATTAGCATATAAAAGATTTCTTTAAACTTTCCGTGCTGCTCGGAATAGCTGCACGGGAATCTCCAGGATCACCAAACACCAGCAGAGAATATTCGAGATATACGAGTCGTGTTTCAGGACTCCAGCGCTAGTTGGCGGATGGATACAACATCAGTGAGACCGGATCTCGTTCTCATTGGTGGCGTAAAGACGTAGCTCGTGTGTTCTTGTGACTTTCATGGGTTTTTTCTCATTCTGTGTCATTTTTTACGTAACTTATATATACAGGCAAACCTCGGTTTCCGACCACAATTCGTTCCGGAAGGCTGTTCGAATTCCAAATACATTTTTCCCGTTACAAATAATGTAAATGGTTTTAATCCGTTCCAAACCGCTAGATGTCATTTATATATCAAATTGTATAGTAATGAAACATATCAAAGAAATGTAAAAGAAAGAAGCAAACACGAGAAAGAAAGAAAGTAACCAGGTTAGCCTAAGGTACGAATTACCATCGTCTTTTGGACTGAAGGTAACTCGTACCATAGGCAATGGAACGCAAATTACCGGTAAGTGAAAAATTATTGAATACAGTAAACTAAAATAAAAAGCGCATTACCGTCACGTTTTCTCTCGACTTTTCTCGGCTTTTTCTCGGGCTTGGCGGTGAGAAAAAGGCGTTTGTTTTGTGTTCAACTTCCAAATTTTGTTGGACTTCTAAGACAAAAAAAATTCCGAATTTTTTGGTCGAGCTCCAATTTGTTCGATGTCTAAAGCGTTGGAAAACCAAGGTTTGCTTGAAATTAATTATACACAGGTAAAGTTTGCATTTCTATTGGTTGATACAACTTTTTTTCCCCACAATTTAGGGTTTTTGGGTCTTTTTTACAAGGCAGAAACAGATTAAAATGATTGTAATTATTTTAAAGTGGGAAATTACTTTGACTTACGAGTAAAGTCAGTCAACAAATTAAAATCGTATCTCCAGGTTCTACTGTAATTCCTCTCATTCTCGCTCTCCATTTCTTCTTTGATACTTGACCCGGTCATGAAGAACTCTTTGCTTTACAGACTTGTTAAAGACGAGGCAACGCCCCTCGCGGATCCCGACATGAAGCGTTTCGCCGCCGTCAGCGATGACCGATGCCGGAGTGAACCGAGGCCTTCTGCGCTTCGGAGCTCCTTCATCCCAAAGTAATGAAAATCAGGTCCCTGGATGCTCAGATGAACCCGAACCTTTTATCTCCCGCTTTCATCCGCCAAGGATTATTGATTCATGAATGTAAATTGATCGTTCGGGGGTCTCAGGCGCCCTTGAAGGAATTCCCTCACACCTTTGAAAGCTTTATGGAGTCCCTGTTCGTGACGGTCGTGGGGGTTGGCGGCGTTTTACACACATCCTGCAATATTCATACCTGACTGCGTTATTCCAATTTTTAAAAAATTCAACCTCGATGGGAGCGGCCCGTTTGCCTGGTCGCTCTGCAAATGTTGATAGACATCAATGAATCGGATTATTTCTCACGCAGCCGTGGACTAATCTCCTAATAATGAGGTCCATCTGCAGCAGTGACAATGAGCACGGCGCCATTACTTTAATACTCAATCTTGGTTGACACAGACGGCATCATATTGCCAGACTAATCCACCGGCCGATGCCACGGCGTCCTAAATCTAATTTGCCGTTCCATTTGGGAGCCACATATTGCCGTTGCCGGTTCACCTGTTGATTTGCTTACACTGCTTTCCTCATGCACCTGCCTGACAACACACACACACACACACACAACACACACACACCCTGCCGCCCTCTCTCTTGCTCCCTAAAATGGTTTCTCCCACATAGTTTCCATAGCAACAGTCCAGTTTTAGTGTTCTGTTGTTTTTTCCACAGATGGAGAGTGGCTAATTTTTCAGAATGAGGGTCTTTGATGATAAAGAAGGCTAGCTCGTGAGATTTACATAATGAGTGGATGCCGCACTAGATCAGTCACCACCTAGCACTGATGATTGCCTTTTTGATGAATTTCTTCCCTCCCTGTCCTGAGGTGCTTCGGCAGCAGTGGCGGCGGTGGCGGCGGCGGCGGTGGTGGTGGTGGTGACGACGGCCTATTGTGTCCACAAAAAAAAAACAAGAGCAATCCACACATTCATCTATGTAGGTCAGCTTTTGTCTCTTTGTGCTACCAGAACCTTAAAATGGTTGTCGATTTCCACGCAGCCCCGAGGTAAACGTGGGCGTGACACTCGAAGCCTCTCGCCGGAGTCTGGCTCCGCCTCCGAGGTCAAATGACGGCGACCTTTCCTCGGGCCTTGAACTTGGGTCTCGCGTTTCACAACAAGTGCCGAGTTCATTCGGGAACACGTGTGTGTGTGTGTGTGTGTGTGTGTGTGTGTGTGTGTGTGTGTGTGTGTGTGTGTGTGTGTGTGTGTGTGTGTGTGTGCGCGCGCGCCGTGGGAACAGGACAATCTAATCCCAGCCTTACACATGTGTGTGTAGTATTGATCTGTAGCTGTTTTGCGGGCAGCACTCCGTGAGTCCTTTGGGGCGGATATAACACACACACACACACACACACACCATCAAAGGCGCCTCCCCTCCAATTTAAGTGTCAGGAAGAAAGTGCTTGAATGTGTTTTGGGAGAGTGCAAAGGTCAAACCTGAGGCACTTGCTAAACTACTCCAGAACCCACCAGGGATCTGGGTAGATGGAAATGGACAACACCCCCTCCACCTCCACCTCTACCTCCACCCCCTCTGGAGAAAACAACAATATAAATAAATAAAACTGGGATGAGGTTCCTGTTTCAGGACAGAAGCGGTTGTTGGATCTCACAACAGAACGCCACGCGACTCCGGCGTGGGTTTCCTGTCGTAGCAGCATCCCGGCGTTTTGGCCCGCTAAGTGAGGTCTGTCTGTCATGAAAGGTTTTTGCCTTCCTCCAGCTAGAAAGATGAAACTGCGTGACACGTAACACGAACTGGAGCCAGCGTGACCTGATCCCACCTACGGGTTTTGTATTTGCTCTCTAGTGGCGCTCATCAGCCGCTAAGAGGGCTGGAAAAAAACCCCATCCTCCCTCCCTTCACCTCTGCGCTGCCAAATGGATCGGGGAAGGGGACTGTGTTTACTGCCATGGCTAATATCCTCGTTAACGCTAATCTGTGGGGAGTGCTGGAGATGGAGGGAGGCTGTTCCAGTGAGAGGAAGAGGAGGGAGGCTGTTCCAGGGAGAGGAAGAGGAGGGACGTATGGAGGGCGAATGCAAAAGAGAGAGGAACGGTTCAGGAAGAACCACACTCATCTGGGTTCTTGACATTATGGCTGCTGGACTGTGATTGGCTCGTTTGCCCCTCCTATACCTGATACATATTCTCCACACATACCTCACAGACGCCCACATACATGCAAATAGGAACGCTCATTAACCGGCCAACGATGCGGACAAGCCTGCACACTGAATCCACTTCGCCATTAGCGCTGATAGATCTTTACTCTAAACGTGCGCCGCGTCCAATTGGAACCGATCATACAACGTCGTGCATGCTCACATCTCAATGTTCCAAAATATTAAAGCCTAAGGTTCATGTCTTTTGTGAAAATTTAAAAGAGCAAGGCACAAAAACAAGGTTTCCAGAGTGTAAAGATGCAGCTGATAAATGGATTAAATGGCAGAAATTGGCTTTTGGAAAATTCTCCTTCCATCAGTCTGATATTTAAAGTGCTCCTTTTTAATAGGAGAGATTTAGAATGGAGTGTAAAGGCACACCTTTTGATAGGCAGGGAGGGCATCCAGCATAAAAAACTTGGAAAAAGGATTATACGCTGTGGCGACCCTCAACGGGACAAAACGAAAGGAAGTTGTAGTAGTTTTATTTAGAGCTATGTACATGTGATCACAATCACTAGAATCATAGTATACTGCAAATCAAAATATAAGAACAAAGCTAATCTATGTATGATAAAAATGTTATTCTTTCATTCTCATACGGAGATCTGCCGATGCAGATTAACATTTTCCAGGCCGTGTTAAATACAAAACACATGACTTCCTACAAGGATAAACAGTGCAGACTAGTGATCAAGGTTTTTCACATTTTATCTTATTTTTTCTGTCGAATTTCTGAACAGAGATATTACAATATGGTCAAATATTGCAAGCATTATAAAATAATATGAGAGAGAAGTCCCCTTTTGAGAAGGGTTTAAGACACAGACATCTTGTCTTATGTTTTATTTAATCTATGTATTAAAGTAACTAGTGCATAGATTTGTGTATTAACAACATACAGTAATCCCTCGTTATTCAGGGTTGCGACAAATTTAAATGTTTACGAACCCTCCCCATACTGATATTAAAACTACCATATGTATTTCTATTACCTTTTCTCACACTATTATAGACAGTTTAAAGCACTTTTACGTGTTTAATACACAGAAGTGCGCTGTGTTCCATGAGTCTCGGAATCTTGAAGAGTGAATACGCGAGGTATTACTGTATTTCAAGTATTTCCCAGAGTGAACCAACAACGAGTTGGTTCACTAACCCTAACCCTGAGCCAGTTGAGACAGACTTCAGCTGACGTTAATTCATACAGATCATCAGCTGTTCTGAGATGGACGGAAAGAGTTCCACACAGAATTCCTTTGTGTTGATTTTCCTGATTTTGCCACAAACCGTCATGCCGACCTGAAGGATGAAGAGAAACAAGGTAGGCTTTATAAAGTGCCAGAAAAAGAAACAAACTGACATCTTAATCGTCACATTTGTCAGCAGTGAGTGGAATAAACACGAGCTGAAGGATTCTCACCTTGTACTTCAATTTAGGATGTCTGTTTGAGCTGCTGGCGTAATATCTGGCGGGGATGAATCCCTTTAGTCCGTTATCCAGTCGGGTCCACAAACCGATGGTCTGACCGTGACACGAACCGCCGTCCGTGTGTCGCCACAACTTATGGAAAAACAAAGCGCTTCATTTGTTGTCGCTGTTTTTAGCGTGAAGTTGTTGAGAGAAGACAAATTGGGGCGTTTGTTACCTCTTGAAGGTCGTGAAAGTTCTCTTCCTGGCAGTTGGGACACATCCACAGCCCGGTGGCGCCGCTTTTGATGGGCTTGAAGCTTTCACCTGTCTGAGGCGTCTCGTAGGCGATGCCAGTTATGATGCTGGTGACCTCCTTATCTACAAAAAGATTAGGAGAAACGTCAACCTCCTGCACCCTCCCTCACAATACTGAGGATATACTGTATATTGGATCTTACCGATGTGGAAAGCCTCTGGAGACTCTTTAATCAGCATGTGGAAGACCTCTGCAGTGTTGGGTGATCTGTAGGGAACTCTGCGGTCTTTATACCTGCAGGTCAGCTCCTCACGGATGTCAGACAGGGTGATTATTTTCCTGCCGTGACCCTAAACAAAAGAACAAATGGAACCATGCAAGGTGCCACCAGCTCACGTGGAACTGTAATCGTTCTCAGAATCAGTCGGACATCAATGGGACGGATATTTGGGAGAAATTATCTCAAGAAGCCAATGAAAAGTAAACTACAAGGGCCGGGGATCAAACTACAGAATGACCCCAGGGTAGCTCAGTGTGGCCTCATAAGCACACTGAGTATTTTGTCCAGTAGAAGTTTTCTAAGCTGTTAAAAATGTTTACAACAGTCCTGAAGTCAAAGTCTCGACACACACTGACCAGGTTCTCAAGATGATTGGCATAGACACCCAAGTTCAGATGTGTGAGAGGTTGGGGATTTCTTAAGATCGTCTCCACAGCCTCATCTGGGCTCTTTTTCCGCCCATCTCGTTGAAGGGCGTCTACGGCCATGGAGCGAGCCAACCGTCCAGGAGGTTGATGACAGAGTCGGCGCTAAACAGGAAAAACAACGTTGATTTGAAACATTCTCATCTTGTTTTCTTGTCTCCATGTGGAAGATCTCAACCAGACACCAACCTGTTCTCCAGCGACATGGGGTTAATCTTGATGAAACCACAACAGTTGTTTGCAACTCGGGGTCCAAGGCCACACAAGGTGGACAGCTGGGATCTGTTTTTCAGAGGAGTCCTGCTCCGTTTCAGAACCTGCACAAATACACGGACCACGGCGGTTATTGGATGAAGTAGAGAGGGAAACGCTGCTCAGAAAATGACAAGACTCGTCAGATAACACGCCTTATGCAAGTGCGATGCCTTCCTGGGTCCCAGACCGCAGACGTACTGAACGACGCTCTGAGCGTGAGGATGGGCGACGGCCTTGTTCAAATCCACTCCAACATCACTGATGCAGTTGATGAATTCACGATGGAGAGAAGACAGCAGATCCTCCGTCGACACCTGTTCCTAAGAAACGAGGTGAGCAGAGACAGACTCTCAAATGTAAATAGCTGTCGCTTAGCAGAAGCGTTCAGTCACATCCTCTCAGCGTAATATTTAATAGTTAGTTGATGCAAGAAAAATTACGATTTTTTTTCCCCCTAGAATTCACTCTTACATAGAATATTTTGTTAAGTTTAATTAGTCAGACACAGAGAATAAAAGCTGCATGAATACAACAGGAAATGCTAACCAACATCCAAAAGGCACCAAAAAAAATTCAAAAATTCAAATCATATTTTCACATTAACATAAATCAACAATTCACTCAGTGGTTTCCCAGTAAATGTGGCTGAAATAAAGAACTGGAAGATCCGAATGGATAAAACAACAAACCTTTCTTCAGCGTCTCTCACCTGGAGCGGGTGAAGTCTGAGACGGAGAAGGTCTTCATCGCTGCTGCAGACGTGAGCGTACTCCATCAGGGGATCCTGGAGCTTCCTGGCTATCGACATGGCTTGTCGCAACAGAGGAGGGTATAACGCAAACTCCACCTAAAGGAGAGAACGCAGAGCCTCAGTGTGATTAAACACACCGCAGCGAATCCACAGCCAAGTCTCTACCAGCGTGTGATGGAGACACTGGTTTACCTCCGACTTCTTGCTGCTCATGTAGAGCTTGGCCAATTCGTTGTCAACCAGTTCCACCTTCATGCTGGGCAGGGCAGACTCTGACTGGAGTCCTTTAATAGCCCGATTGATGTCCTCTATGATAATTTGGACATCGCTGTGCACATGAACGCGTCATGAACTCAATCACAGCTTGTGAATACTGTTAGAAAGGCTTACGTTCTTATCAGGATCAGAACGGTATTTACCAGTCCTCTCCGGCAACAGCAATCACGTGAGGTTTCTTGCTGCTCAGGAACATCTGGAGTTCTTCAAAGTCCTGAGTGGGACAGAGAAATGTTTGAGCGATCATCTCGAAAACAGAAGAGCAACTGTTGGCTGTCGTCTTCCCCGGCTTTACCTTCCTCTTTTTTTCATCCATGCGAAAGGAATTCCTGCTCTTCATGAAATAGAGTAATCTCAAGGTGTCCGTGACCTTTCCTTCCTCATTGATCAGCGCACAGAAGACAGGAGGTGCTTCGCTGGGAGATGAAAGTTGAACATTAGAAACCATATTGCTGCATTAACACATCGCTTTGAGTTAAACAGAGAGCAATACTGCTTGGGGGAAAGACAAGAACAATGTGGTGGTAGATACCAGGAGGGTGTGTAGGCTACGCCTAGTGTCCGAATGCCTTGGCCTTGATTCTCATCCCTCATATCGTCTTTGTCAATCTGCTCTGGTCTGTAAGGAGCCACCTTGAGCCATTTAAACAACTGACGAGTGCAGGACTGCAAGAAAAAACATGGAACTCGATGAAGATGTCGACAAACGTCCATCGCATCAACGTTTGAGTAATATTTTGCTCATTAACATTCATTCAATTACCCTGAGGTCAGAAAACACGTCATGTTAAATACCTTGACAACGCTTTCTTTGGCGGCGGCGATCAGACGTAGCTTCGTCTCCCACGCCATTTGATGGAAGAGGAACTGCGTGAGAGACGTCTTGACGGCTAAACGTCGTAGCTTGTTCCACTTCTGTTTTTGGGGACTCAAAGTGTCCCTGAAGTACGCCTGTTCGATCAAGTCCATGTACCTCTGGTCTGTTCTGATTCTGAAGAAAAGCAGAGGAAAAATACAAACTTATTATTTATATATGAAGTTGGAACTCAAAAGTCAGGAATTAGTGGACTTGCTGTGCTTATTAATATGAGCATTTTTTTGTTAGGTGGACTGGATCAGACTACATTATTAACTATTGGTTAATCTATGTTGGGCTAACATTTTATCAGACATGCTTTTCTTATGCTGTGCATTTGCTCACCTGTGATTTCAAGATGCTTACCTGTTGGCCAAGGCAGGATCTAAGCTGATATCAATGACAGCTTGACCCCCATCCTCTGCCAAACACATCCTCAAGAACTCATCTCCTTTCAGGTCTTTCACTGGCGTACTCTAGAGAAACCAAAGAGCAAGCAAAATGAGAATTATGGGGTTTTTTGACAGGAAATAAGCAAATAACAGGGCATGTTAGTTAAAAAAAATGTTATGCTGTTGGTATCTACCCGTTTGTCTGTCCCGGTAGCAAAGTTGACAATGGCTTTCTTCTCAAAGAGCCGTCGGAGATTGTATCTGACCGCGGGGTGACACGCAATTTGCATAGCCACAATAAACGTGGTTATTTCCAGTACTTTCTCCGGAGTGTTGTACACCAAGCTGACATAATCTTTGGCCACTTCTACAGGATCATCAGGGTACTGCATGGTGTCATGGCCCCAGTGACTGCACATAAGTTTTTCTTCAAACACCTTTGGAGTCCATCCAAACTTCATAGCAAAGCCACCTGCAGTGAGGAAGAAGCAGAATAAGAAGAAACAAGGCAATCGGACCTGCAACATCCCACGATCACCCCTGAATTCGAAATTTTACCCTGACCTACTTGCATGGGTCAAAGATCAAAGATAGTGCTCTGACCTACTGTCATTGATCAAAGCACTAGCTTTGATCTATGGTCCTACTCACACTGGCCTTCTTCCTCGTCTTTCTATCTTATCCGGTTCCTGAGTGTACACAAGTTGAAATTTGACCTTGACCTAGTTTTTTCAAGGTCTCATTTTCATCCCCTTTGCTGTCCAAGTATTCTGCTTTTTGTTTCATCTTTCTATCTGCAACGGTTGCGAAGATATTTGGTGGACAAACGGACGGACGAACGAACAAACAAACAAACAAACGCACGAACACTGACAATTACAGTTCATCACCGCTTCAAAGCAGGATGTACGAACTCTGAAGTGCTGCCAACAAGGTGAACACAGTGGACATACTTTAACATGCTGTGTTGTGTGAGACGAGACTCACCAAATCCTGACTTCCGGTAGCTAGTGTGAAAATCTATTTGAGAGGCCAATTTAGGGTATTCACCTAAAGAAAGGGTAAAATTACAATGGATCATGAACCGAAATCAGTAAAAACGTAGAACTTTCTGAATTAAAATGTTTTCTATGAGAATCTATTGATTTCGCAGCATCCATCCATCGTCCAACAAAATCAGCAAATCAGAAAAATATGCTCACCGATCTCTGACACAAATCTCTTCTCGAAGTCTCCGATAACCTTTGGAATCTTGGGGATGTCTTGGCCATAGTAGAGCAGAACTTGGTTGTGCATATCCCTCAGGCCTTCGACAGTCTGCACTGCTTCAAGCCTATAAAACAAGATCAAATCTGTTTTAACGGGACAGAAAAACGCCTAGAGATGATGGAAGAAAAGTGATCTGTCAACGAGTCATGTCTTAGTACAATCACAACTAAATTCAGTATATATTTTACATCCTGAGCTTTGGAAACTTACCTCTTTATGTCAGACGGGTAGACACGACGGATGCCACTGGCTATATGTTTGTCAGGATGCCCTGAGAGCCACTCGGACTGATACGACTGCATCCTGTCGAACACCACGGTCAGGTTCAGCTTGTGGATCTGGAAACGAGTCCACTGGTGGGTGTAAAATGAAAATTAATGGTGAATGAATAATGAACGACAAAATTAGGAGTAGCAGACACACAGTATGTCAAGCTGATGCATGAAAGAAGTGAAATAATTCAAAGCAAAAGTAAAATGTCATCTCTTTATTCTGAGCAAAACGAACCATACTGTACCATTTCATCCCACTGCCACACCTTCCACAAGTTTCTAATGTTGAGTTCTGGTTCCACAAACTCTTTCCTGTAGAAAGCGATGAAAGGAACCTAAATGGGAATAAAAATATGTAAAAAAAACTTCGTAAAAAAAACTTCTTTACAATGTCAGAAGGACAGAGCAACCTCAGGTAAATATGAGGGGAATTCATTGTGGTTGGAAGGTGAGATTACCGTACCTCATACAGTTTATTCCTCATAAAGTCAAGGGCGTTTTTAATTTTGCTGATCATGCGGTGGCTTTTAACATCGAACTTTGTGGTTGTCTTTTCGTGCAGGTCATCAAAGAAGGCTGATGTGAAGATCCATTCTGCTTCCTTGGCCAGCTCACCATCATTACAAGGCCCAACAGGGATGGATCGTAACTGGGAGACAGATGACAGGAAATCAGACTGGAAACACATGATGTAATCACCACAATCATGTATGGTGTGTCTGACAATAGAACAACAATTCATCAGTTTGATAGCATGGTAAACACTGACAAACACACACCTGAAACCACTCAGGGATGTCCGTGGTAAGGATCTTGTTGTCTATATCGATCAGGTCATGTGTTACCACCTCCATGTTATCGACATTCACAAGAAAATCATTGCACCCTGGGAGAAAAAGCACAAATTTGTGTGTAGAGTACAGATTATAACTTTATTTATCCCTGTATGCGCATGTTCCACAAAGGGAACGCTTAAATCAGTTAGTAGTAGTATTAAACAGAACATGTCAGTTCTTACTGTGTTTTTTATGAGGACACATCACTTCCTGTTCAGATTCAGTCCTGATTTCCACTTGTTTGCACTTCATGGACAGCAGCATGACTTCTGTTATGAGCAAGAAAGTGCATGTTTCAATCCACTTTCCTTTCACCCTTAAATAAGTTGATAGCAGTATTTAAATGGAACATGTACAGTATATATTCTTACTGCACTTTTTACGACACATCAATTCCTGTTCAGATCTAGACGTCCTGGTTTCCACTCGTTTGCACTTCATTGACAGCGACAGAACTTCTGTTGTAAGCAAAAAGGTGTGCGTGTTAATCAACTTTCTTTTCACCCTTTGACAATAACACTTTGACGACCGTTACGGCTTACAAAAAACATAAATCTTTTTATTTATTAAGTGTTATCCAGTTAAGTGAAGAATAATTTTGTATATGACATATAAATTACATAAGAATCTATTATTTGCTAATTTATTTCTGATACATCAGATATTATAGAACACAAAAGAACAGAATGACCTCGTGTAGGACAACAAAACCAAACACACACACCAATGTCTTCTGGCATTTCCGTCTTTTGGATTTAATGTCTTGGCTCCTTGATGGCTGGTCTGTTCCTATTGAATATCCAAATTATTTCTTCAGATTTTTCAGGGAACACAAAAAAACTGAACCATTTGTTGAATATTTAGATAATTTAGGCAAGGAAAATCATTTCTGTTAAAAAAAAAAAATGACTCGAGCAAATATTTTAAGAGGGTGACAATATTGAATCATCGATGCCAAACCTTAGAAAATGTAACCCCAGTCATTATATTTGAAATATGCAACTGTGGAGTGGGTCCAATACATTTTAACAGCACTGAAAGTAGATTCTTATTTATGTTCTTAATAAATACATTTATGAATGGAATACATACTGTATATTCATTCATTCGTAGCTCTTACTCACAAATCATGTGCACACTGACAATCACATCATCATCAGTCAGTAGACTGAGACCACTAACTACCAAAACTAACTGTGAGTGTGAGTCTGCTGAGATTAAACACGTCTTACATCCTGGGGATATCAATTTTCAAAAAAAAAGAAAGAAAAACCCACCAAAAAAAAAAAAATCTATTACATTTTTTAAATAATTGTCCAAAAAAAAATTACTAAAAAAAATCAGGTCTTTTGGGATACCGACCAACCATTTCATAATCAATTTTGTTCAGGTGTATCGTACACATAATAATAATAATAATAATAATAATAATAATAATAATAATAATAATAATATTATATTGTGTACACACACATAAACACTCACACACATTTATATACAGTATGTTAACCAGTGGAGAACGGTGACGCACTTCAAAGCGACCGCTAGGAGGAGCAACTTCAAAGCGCGTCGCGCTAAGCTAACGGCTAACGCCACTAGCCGCGGTTGGACGTGCTGACGTCACAACAGAGACAGCAGCTCCCAGACGCGGCTAGCAGGTAACTTTCCGATGCTGATGCTAACGTCAAGCTAACCAGCTTCTCCTCCCCGCCAGCGGACCGGGACTCGGAACACCGCCCGGAAGAAGAAACCGTTACCTGTCTGCCCGGACGTGTAACCGTGAAAAGCTTTGAAAATGCTTTGAAGTCGCGATCTGGAGCTAACGGCTATTAGCATCAGGCTAAAAGTCAAACATAGTTACAAGCTAGTAGTTATGTGAAATATATAGAGTTCAAAGCTAGTGCTAATGCTAACTCCGGACCCCAGCTAGGTTCTTCCAAATGATTTTAAGAGCTTGCTTATGCAGGGAAATTTCTTTTAATTTAAAACAGTTTATGTCTCTTTGTTTTGGATTTTTTTTAAAAAATGTTTATCAAATTTGAGTTGGGGTAAAGAGCCAATCCAAAGTATTTAATTCCTGGTATGTAGGTCCTGATAGTCTGTATTTCTTCATTCGTTTTCTTCAAAAAATAGATTCGGACCAAAGTTTTTGTCTAAATCAATTTTTAAAAAATAAATAAACACATTGCCACAATTTTTGAAAGGTTCAGCAAGACCTGATTTTTTATTGAGCCGCTGTCTGATCCGCAGGATGGCTGTAGCTCGTGTATGTGCAGCCTGTTCTGGTGTCATGGCAGGTGTATAAAGAACTGCATCATCTGCATACAGGTGACTCCACTCATTTACAGTCTGAGCACTGAGCCCATCAATATGGTTAGACATGGAGATTTATCTTGATTAACTTTAACACACTGAACCCCAACCTGAAGACATCATGCAAACAAACATGTTGCCTCATTAGAAATATAGAAATTTTGCAAGTATTTTATGGTTGACTCGCTACAAAACAAAGTTTTTGAGGTCCAGAAATAAAGCCCATACCACATTGCCTCTATCTAGGGATTTTTGGCATTTTCCACCAGACAGCAATCTAAACTTATGAGGGTGGAGAAGCTCCTGGGCTTCTAGGTCTTATATCAAATGTGATGCAACCACTTTTTCCATTACTGCATATAATATGGGTACTATGGAGAAAGGCCAATAATTGCTCATACAATCGTTATTTCTGCTTTGAATACCCGTACATTAAGTGTCTTTTGCCAACCAGATGGAAAGGTAGATAGATAGATAGATAGATAGATAGATAGATACTTTATTAATCCCGGAGGAAATTGTATATATCCACTGCTCAGGTATTACATGAGAAATAATACTGGATAAACACCAGGAGAAAAAGAAACACTGACATCACAGGACATACCACAAGACATACACTACACTAACAGACAGACACATGCACGTGCAGGTACAGGTTCTTATTGAGAGATTAGCTAAAAGTGTCAGTGGTTGAGCCAGTACTGTCTGTGGTATTTGAGAAAGGAGATGCTCATGTTGTACATGTCATTAATTTTAGAGTTGGATAATTTATCAATTGTCTGTTCAGAAAATTTAGTTAATTCCATTACTGACTGCAGAAAATGGGAGTTATATTCATTGGCCATAGAGACAGGGTTATTTATACTTTTCCCCTGCACAGTGACTTCTTTTATTCTTTTGTGTTTATTTGTTTTAGTAGTAATATTATTCACATGTTTCCATAGGGATTTATTGCTGCTCCTTTCATTGCCTATATGTTGACTGTAATATGATGCTTTAGCTTTGCAGAGTTCTTTTACCATTTTATTTCTTTAACTTTATATGTTGAAGGATCTGTATTAAGTTTTGAGGTTATGGGGTTTTTTTTAGTGCTTAATAACGCATCTTCAGCATTTTTCTAATTTCATTATTTAACCATGGTAGAGCAATATCCTTCTGCCTGTACTTTTGTTGCTTTGAATATTTATTCTCTCCTATTATTCTGTATTCTCTCCGCCCCATCATGGCCTCAGTTAGAGTCACAGCTGTCTTCTACTTCATCCAGGTTTGGTGTCCCAGTTAAAGTTATTCAGTTCCCTTTCAAACTGCTGAGTTTTTGGTTTAGAAATAACCAATTTGAATGCACTGCCATTTTCATTGTGTTTACCAAAATACTCTAGTAGTTTTTTAGTCAGTTTTCTAACCGTCAAAGTTAAATTGTGGTCCAGTTATTAGATTCTGCGTCT
Organism: Antennarius striatus; assembly: GCF_040054535.1. Classification (NCBI taxonomy): domain Eukaryota; kingdom Metazoa; phylum Chordata; class Actinopteri; order Lophiiformes; family Antennariidae; genus Antennarius; species Antennarius striatus. The sequence continues at coordinate 3,050,452 of NC_090794.1, forward strand.
TGGTCAGACATTCTGGTTTATTTGAAAATGCCGTGTCGGTGAGGATCCTGGTCTGTCTTGTCCAGGTGGGCCCTTTAATCATTCATCGATTGGGTTAAAATAACCATACCTAAACCTAAACAACTAGATTTCTCAAGTTGTTTACTCACATCAGTTTATTTATCATAAAAGGAGATATTATGAGATCTGTTATATTCAGACCGAGGCATTTGAACTTGTGAGTTCAACCACGTCACCCGAGACACGTCTCTGTCCACAGCGGCCCAGTGTGTGGACTGCCCCACACCCTTTCCCACTCCAGAAGTTACTGCACTTAATGGACCCACTTCACCCGTTCCACTCACTGGACCGCCTACGTCACTGGGTCCACCAGAACCCCCTGCTCCCACCTCTACCAACACCACCATTACTCCTGACCAGGTGACATCAATGCTGAGAAGCCAGACTGAGCCAAGACTCCTTCGGGCCTCAGTCTTCATCTGATCTGAGCTCCTTAACATGTTCTACCAGTCCATCGTGTCCACCACGGTGTGTTGGGTTGGTGGGGCCAGAAAACTGGACGTGGAACGCTTGAACAGACGCTTTTTGACGGCAGCTACTTTTAATTTTAACAATAACATAAGGGTTGAAAATTACCACATTATGGTGGAAGTGTTTTTTAGCAACCGTGTTATTTAGTTGTTACTCAGAGGGGTATTTTCTTACTTTATGGGATCCCTAATTCAGCCTCTTCTTGCGCCGCAGTAAAACAGACTCTCATGGCTCATTGCTCAGTTAAAATGATAAATGGCATCAACTGAAAAGCCTCATACTTGAAGAAAGTGACTCCAAACACAGGTGGAACCGCACAGACTTATAATTTTGTGACACTTTGGCGGTCCTTAGACTCGTAGTAAAAGTCAAAACCGTGAATCAGGACGAAGGCGAGAAGCCGGCGAGCATTAAACCATTTTGCCTGTCAACTTGACCGGTCATCTATCGTCAGCCATTTCTCAAACGCGACCCGATATTTTGTTTTGTTGTCCCCACCTCCTCGATAGCATCTCTCCCCCTGTCAAAACAGAAAGTGATTTTTCTGTCAGCAATGAATCACTTCTGCAGATCTGTCGTAAATTTTCGTTTGAATACTCGGGACAGAAAACGTCCCCATGGAGATGTGTGCAGCGGCGTGGCTCAGCGCCGTCTAGTGCATTATCCACCGCGGGATGCCAAGGCACCTGATAGGCGTCGAGCGTCACCAGCAGGACCTCTTTCATTTGCATTGGCGGGTCGTTGTCTCTGAGTGGCGGCGGTTTAAAGGTCGCAGCGCTGTTCACGCCAAAATCTGGTCGTGGGTTGTTGTTTGTTTTTACATGATTATTCTGCATGTGTTCACATCCAAAGACAAGGAATTGAGATTGCCACATTTTAAAACCAGGTGATCACATTTTGTAAGCCCCTCCCCTTTCATGCGTTAAATCAAACCTGCACCAACAGTAGCCTCAATATGAGGCGCGCATGCTAACCAGCATCTGCACCCCAAATATCTTCAAATATTTAAAACCCACCTCCAATATTAGTAATGCTGGGACTTAAATTTTAATTTCAGAGCAGACTCTAACAGGAAGCGGCGAAGGACATAAGTTATGATAGCAGTGCGCTCATTTTCCATATTTAGTGAGGTGAAGGAAATTACTTTATACCTCAGTAAAATGAAGAAGGACACTGGAGGACGAGGTGTAGTGAAACTGGGCTGATTGTTATGTTACTATAATTACACAACATCAGTCAAATTATGCTCAATTTTTTTTTTTCCTGCATCTTTTTCTGTGTTGTTTTTTTTTTCAACATTTTCCCCGTATCTCTATTTATCACCTGACCTCTTCCCCCCTCCTGTATTCTTACTCTTTTAACATGTTATTTCCTGTACGCATGTGTCCTCACATCTGTACATGTTAAGTTGATTTAGCTCCACCTAGCAGAGGCTAATTAGCATTTGAAGAGGTGCGTATGTGCTTTAATACACTGAAGCACGTAGCCTCTCCATTGTCAGGTATGTTAATTTAAGCTTTGCCCCCTTTGATTAATCCCCCCACAGCAGAGTGAAGAGCTGGGTGTGTGTCATCTCAGTGGACCGTAGTGTGTGTGTGTGTGTGTGTGTGTTCTCCATTTGTCAGCGTCAGCCATAAAACGGCATCCTCCACAGAGATTCCTAGTCGCAGGATCGATTTAGATCCTCCCTCACCGGGTCGTGCCTCGGCTAAACCTGTAGGTTATCGTCCGTGTCGCCAGCTTACCCTTCAGAAGATCCACCAAAACAGATGATCGAAACAGTCCTGGGTTTTATTTTTAATCAGCACATTTCCATTAGCGAGTTCTTCAATAAATCTACGGCGATGGATTCAAATGTCAACCCGCTGTGGACCCCATTTATTCCTCATTCACATGTCATTTTTATTCCATGTTGGAACATTCGATTTAATGTCTCTCGCTGGTTTCTATTTAATAACCACCATTGATTTGTCCTCATCAAATCTTCATTAATCACCATGAAGCTGTCTGTCTGTGTGTTCATGACCCCCCCCACACACACACACACACACACATACATACACACACACACACCGGAGAATGGAAACTGCGACCCGCAATCGTTTTGTCAAAGTGAGAATATGGACAAAGGGTATTTAAATAAATCCTTTATTCATGATGCTTCCTTTTTTTTTGCAACCTTAGGATTTAAAACTTGAGTCCTGCTGTGAGCACATGCATGCATATCAGCGCACATGCATGCCAGGGTGTATAAAAAGCGTGCAAAACCTTAATCACTTCCTGACTTTTAGCGCCGCTGGTGCAAATCTTGTGGTCTGAGCGGCGCCGGCAGAATGATTATGAAGCTCCATCTCTCTCACTCTGCATGCTCCAGCACCTGGAGGACGGGCCGAGCGTCAGCTCCAGGGCCCTGAGTCAATATTAATCTGCCAATATGAAAGACGGGATTGTCGCCAGGGTCGATTGGCTGGGCCTCCTGTAAGAGATGTGTATAATGGGAGGCGTGGGGGGAGGTCAGAAAGAGGGGGAGCGAAATGGACGGGATGGAGGAGGGATGGAGAACTTTGTCGCACACGTGAAGCGTCCTGGAATTGATTTGAATCGAGAGGGAAGAGATGCAGCAGAGGACAGAATTACAGGAATGGGGTTTGGGGGTGGGGGGGTAGTCAAGGACACAGGAGGGGTGGCTGTCATAGCGTGAGCCCATCTGCTGGGTGTGTACGTGTGTGTGTGTGGTTGCATCATGATGAAAGGAGGCCATGAAGAAGGTTGAAGAGGACAGAACGGACCCCGGAGGCCCAAGAAAAACACGAAGCATTTAGCGTCAATCCTGGAGGTGGAAGCATAGACACCGTGTGAGATCTCTACAACTTTCAAATTCTACCCTCATGAATGCACTTTAAGGGTTCTTGTTGATGGAGGTCATGTGATGGCAACGCACAAAAGATTCAAACAATCATCTTTGATTAAAGTCTTCTTGACTCAGGAAAAACCTTTTCACGAGATCCCATAATGGGAATTTTTCTAAAAAACAAAAAGTTCTTCCTCTTCCTGTTCCTCGTAATGTTGCTACTTTCTTCTCCACCAGACCTCGATCGTCTATTTTTCTCACTAATTTTATATCAAACTGCAAGATTTGTGCTTCCACTTCTCTCTCTTTCCTCTCTTTACAGAAATGCTTTGTAACTCCTTGCTTAATGCATTCACAATCGCATCTGGTGTTTTTTTTAGCAGGTTTGGCTCCGCCTCCGTCGCCTCCTCTTGACTTTCTGTGTCGTTTGATGGCATCTATAATGAACTAGCTCCACTCTGAGTGTTTGTCATCCCAGTCTGCAGCCACGCTCCCAGGAGCTGTAAAACATTCCGAGGCGCAGCCCGGATGGCTGCATCCCTTCAGGGCTTCATGTCTTATCGTCCCCGTCGAGATCACTTCAGGCTTTTTGTCCTACTTGACCCACCGTTGGACCGCTCCATTATCCCAGTCCTCCTGGACACACTCCACCCCCCGCCGGCTGTCGCATCCCATCAAAAGTCCTCCTCCCTTTTCCTTTTTTCTCAACTTTCGGGCCAGAGCCCCTGCTCCGAAACGTCGCCGGGCCCTCGCTGCAGTGCGACACTTTCTACCCATCCACCCTCCCTCTTGCCTCCATAACCAATAGAACCAGGCCAAGGTCACCGGCATCAAGCGGGAGTCGCCACTTCCTGTGGCGGGGGAGAAGGAGCGATGGATGCGAAGGTGGAAAGAAAGATAAAAACGCTTTGGAGCTGAGCGTCACGCTCCAATTCAGTTCCGTGAACTTAAGAGAACACGAGTCAATATCGACGCCGGGGTTCATTTCTCAAATTAGCGATTAGGAGCGGAGCCTTGGAATATTATCATCATATCACATGCCTGTTTGGCCCTTTTTGATTAAATATTCAGGCATGTCACCACGTCTGAGCATGAGCTTTTTGGTAACCTATTTTCTGCTCTCTCCTTGATCAACACTCATCAATAATTCACTCTGGGCCCATTAGCTTTGTAAGAAATGCCAGGGAGCAACTTAAACTGGTCGGGAATTCATTTCTTATTTATTGTGTACGGACATGTATGGCGCACCAGTTCTCGCTGGGAAGGGAAATAGCTCTCCATTAACCTTGAGATATTATTTACATGTGTTCCAGTCTGCTGCCGCGACGGGTTGTCGGGAGGAGACCGTTTCCACGCAACGCAAGATCCCCGGATCCCAGTCAGGAATTGTGATGATGCTTCTCCGTTTAGCGGCCCATTTCCCCTAAGAGCGGATGATTTGTTTTATGGAATAAGTTAAGAGACGGATACTAAAGTGAGGGCTTCTGTCACAAAAGCAGAGCGTGTTGTCATCAACAAGGCTGTTCTTTTTTCCAGCCCATTGCCTTTGCTGTAATTTGCACTCTCCGGCGTTCTCCCCCCATCCTCACTTCCCTCCCTCCGCCACCATTATTTCAGACAATGTTTTAGAAATCGCAGCTGGTTTCCCTGCCAGTGTTCACACATTTGTCATTACGTGTCAGCAGGGCATGGGGGATTTTTTTTGCTGCTTTACTAGACAAAAAGCAATTGCGCGTGTCAAGCTGCAGCGGCCGACACACACCTGGAATGGAAAGGGGCTGGAGGGGGGGTGTTAAAAAGACACATCTGAGCTTCGGGTGGCTGTTTCCTAGCTAGTATCCAACCTGTTTTACATGCCCCACCTGTGTGCATGTCTCTTTTGTCAGGCTTTTATTCACACTCTTGTCTCAAAGCCCTCCCAAGCCTGAGCATCGCCGCCTCCTCCTCCTCTTCCTCCTCTGCTGAAGCTCAGGCATTAACACCCCCAGGTCTCTGCTTAGCGCCGTTTCAGGTCCTATATTCTTCCTCCAGGGGTGGTTTTTGAGTAGATGTTTAAAATTATTGGGTTTTACTGCTTGGAGGAAGTGTGGGTTTAACTTAAGCACTGCTGGATTCAGAGCAAAGCAATGAAATGGTATTCGGCGTGGACGATTGGTGCCCAGAACTTTGAATTGAAGGAAAATTTCGTCCAAAAAATGAAATTTAAATTACCATTTATTGACGCGAATGCACAGGATGTGTGCTAGTGCTTTTAGCCAACAGGTAATAGTGAAGGTTTCTATTTAAAAGATGTTAATAACATCTCTCGCTGACAAGTAAACTAATTTGTTTAAAAAAATGCAACAAATGTTGATTCTGTGGCACAAATCCAAAAAGTATGAATCCAAAATAATCCAACAGAACCATCAAACATTAGTTTATACCATTATAGTAGGGAAAACAATTTCTGTTTGGCTTAATGCAAATTACCTTTCTGTGCTGGATGCTAATTAGAACTTCTGGCTGATCATATTTCATACTGAAAAGCTACACAGCCACCCCAGCCCTCGCCCACCCCCCCACCCCCAGCCCTTGCCGTTTACCCATGCTGGTGGTGCTTCAGAGGTGTGGATACTGTTCTAAGCATCGCTCGTGATTTGTTTGCTGGAGAAAGAGAATAACAAGACTCTGAGCCCGAGGGTATCGCCTGAAACTGTGCAGAAACAAGTGCAAAATCAGGACAATGGAAATTAAATGCTCTGGACACACTCAGTGCCAACGGGACCGCCGCTGAATGCTAAAGCGAGAGCACTGACCCAGCTACCACCGCCACAGGATACGTTCAACCTAACCTGTCAGACTGGAGCGCTTCAGGGAGGAAGCTCAAAAGAGGAGTTTTTGGAATTTCTGCAGAGTCGAGTCGTGGCTCCCTCAAAAGAACAGATCTGCCGGGGAGAGAACCGAAGGTTAACAGGATTACACCCGGCTCATCCGTTTAAGAGGAAAAACTGTCCAATTTGAGAGGAGAGCAGCGGCAGACGACCCTGAAAAGCAGATGCTGAAAGACAAAACAAATCGTACTAAAGTACCAAAGGAGAAGCAGCCGCAAGCGTTTCAGCCCTAGAAGGAAGTTGGTGTCAGAACACTGGGTTGTCTATTTTACAGCATAGACAGACGGATATATATTCTGGAATTACACAGCCAGAGAAAACAGAAAATAGTGTTCCATCTTAGCTCACAGGAGGGGAGTTGGGGCGATCAGAATGAATTGCACATCATCAGACCAGTAAATGATCCAGCTGGTGGGTGTCTGAGATTTGGGCAATCCTCGGTTTGTCTCATCCGTCCAGAAACAATATGGCAGCCGGCTGGTAACAAACAATCCTTTAAAGGATGTTTTGAAAATGTGCAAAGAACAGGATTTTGGTTTTGATTTAATCAGCAGCTCCACTTTTTAGGTTCTCTCTTTTCAGAAACATGGCCATCGATGACCTTCTGTTTACAGCTGAAAATGATGCTAAATGGGCTTAAGGAAGCCAGAGGTTGGGAGGCTGTGGCGCAGAAGTAAAATCTGTGCCCCACCCATCACCCTCCCAGGGGGCCTTCATCTGGAGGACAAATGAGCTGCGGGGCTCTGGGTGCACACAAGATGGAGAGAAGTTCATTTGCACATAAAAAATGTGTTGTAAGGTTGCAAAGCTGGTAGAAAATCATCCCTTTAATTAGCTAAAGATGTTAGAAATGAGACACTGATCTCTTTCAGAGCTTCACGGATTAGTCCTTAACCATCCCAGATATTTTCAAGTCACCCCCCCTTAGCAGCTGGAATGCCATTGTGGCATTAAGATCAATGCGAGCGAAGCATTTCCATGTTGTCGTCGCAGGAAGTCGTTGAGACCCTAGAGACCTGACCAGTTTAGAATAAATCATTTACACTATAATAAAAATAAAAAAAAGTGCTGAAGTAACGCGAGCGTAATAACGACTCCTACTCGGCACTGTTGAGGTGCGACATGTCATCGCTTCGATATGTAGCGTCGTCACCAGCACCGTCGCTGATGGGATGTCAGCTGACAGGAAAACTGTCAACCTCAACCGACTCCCCCTCGAGCGAAGAGTCGTGTATTCAGGCAGCTGACAGGAGAGAGAAAGCGAAAATCTCTATTATGACAGGAAAACAAGACAACCATTTGATCTGCTAGCTGGAAAAAAAAATTAGGATACAAAGGAAGAAATAGAAGCTAGCTATGGTCCTGTACAAACATGCGGAAGAGTGATTTTTTGCGGCCTGAAACGCTGCTGCTGGGTGGGGGGCAAATATTTACAGAAAGCATTCCGATAAACGGGATGTTGACACGCAAACATCGACTCCATGATTAGACGATGCGACTCCAAGTGACTGCATGTAAATCTGAACAAATGGTTGTCACTCAGGTCGCATGACGCACACACAGGAAATGATGTGCCCACAATGACAAGTAAGAGTTAGATGCAGACTAGACATTGTTGAATTTCTAGGTTTGTCAGGGTCTCCAGAAGTTGATCCTAAATGAATGAGGCTCAATGAAGGTGAAGCTACACGTCTGGTGAGTGAAGATCTGCCCAGTTCTCCTTTGGAAATTCATTGGATGTGTCTTGAAATGTCTGAAGACTCCGGCAACTTTGAGGAAGGTGTCCCGTCTCAAGCAGAAACAAATTCTCCTTTTTAATCAGTTCACTTTTGCTTTATATGTATCAATACTACAGATGCACAAACTTAAAAATTAGCCGTTATATTCTGGAAGTAGGTGGGAATCAATGTGTTGGCAGTTTAGCTCCCTGCAGTATATGCAGGGAGTGTGTCCAAACTGTGTCCAGACTCTACAACACTTATAATGATTCTGTCGAGATATGTGTTCATGTATTGCCTCTCTGGAGACCAGAGTAACATGATGTAAAATACTATTTAATACCCATTACCATCACGGTCAATACCCAAAACGCTATGGGTATTAACGCTCGGGACCTATTTAGAGGTTGTGAGGTCTTCTGACGATTATTTGTAAGAACTCAAAAAACTTTATAAAGAACTTATAAAGGCATTGGAATAAATCTGCATGCTCAGTATGCAAACTGTACTGTGGAGTCGTGATTTGGATTTTTTCTTGTTACTCTGCAGCAAATCACTATAAGATCAAAAACAAACGTTTAGCACCCAAGCCTTCCCTGCTTACGGGAGAAGGTGGGGGGCCAATGTGGCCTGAAATGTCACTATTAAAAAACTCATAGTTGAGGCTGGAGAGAACAGTGGAGGCGTAGGGTGGAAAGAAGTACAGGTAGTCCTCAATGTACAAACATTCGATTAATGAACAATTGCGCGCAGTTATGTGCAGCTATTGTCCTGCAGTTCCACTTTCTGCCACAATCCCATCGGGGGCAGCAGCACTGCTGCGTTCACGCAGCTCCAAAACTCATCTCCCCCTCTTGTTGTTGTTGGTTGTCTCTGTTAGCATCTCATAGCTAACAGAAATACTTTACTGTTTATTATGGATGATAAAGTAAACGCTAGTGAATATAGTGGCTGTGGTGACCCTCTCTCTGATGACAACTCTGACTCTGACCCACACTCTAAAGTAAAGCTACATGCGACATGCTAAAGTACTGTACAGTAAATAGTCAACAGAGTTCCTTGAGTGTTTTCTTCTTCTTCTTCTCCTCAAGAATTAATTTATAAGGAGCAAAAGTTTATCACTAACTAATCTGAATTAAAAACAATCACGTGAATCTTGAGTGACGGAACTATACGTCCTTATTTTAATACAGTCACGTGTATTTATTATTTATTGTACAGTAACATGATATTATGTGGGGGGGGGGTTGTCGTGTTTAGAGGTGAGAATAGTATTTTGTGTCTGGATTCAAAAATTCTCGCACGTCTGGAAACTGAGGCAGATAAGCCTAATGAAGTTGCGGCTCAAAAACTGAAATAAATTGCTTTTTCTGCTCGTGTCTGAGGAGAGGAATCCCGAACGTGAGTGCAAATAATCACTTTTTTGCCTTTTTGCAAGTCTCTGCGTGAGCTCGGCGGCGGTTCCAGGGGGTGGTGTCGGCCGTGATTCTCGGACACGGCCTCGTTCTGACGCGGGTCAGACCTGATCGCAGCTTCGGAGTTAATTAAAGTCCGGATCTTTCGTCCTGGCCGACTTGTGGCTGAGTAGACGCGTTAATTAGGGCGGTGAAGGACTTCTCGGCGGGGAGGGGGGGCGAACCCATCCGTGAAATTTCAACCCACCCGCTGGCACCAGATAGGCCTCTTAATGAACAAACTGCATAATAATCGGTGTTTTATTGAAACGTTTTTTTATTTGGATGGAGCTAACACACGTGAACGCGCGGAGCCTTGGTGCGTATTTACGCGCTCTGCCGTCACCGCTCGGCAGCATCAATAATCCCTCTGCTTTGGATGCATCCAAGCATTAAATACATCAACAAGTCACGTGGAATCGGATTTTTACGCGCCCGTCTGGCAGGCCAACGTCAGCTTCGGATGCCCGCTTGTGACCCTTTGAACCCTTTACTGTTGACAGTGACGCGGATCCGACTTTCTGGTGCACTAAATTCTTTTTTATTGTCTTTCCGATCTGGATTAATTGGAGGAACGGGAGGATGTCTCCCCCCCACACCTCCCCGCGCCACGTGCTTTATCTCCAGCTAATTACTCTCTTCTTCCCCGCTTCCCGACCTCCATGCAGTGTTTGCGCTCGGTGTCTCTTCCTCTTTTCTTCCACTCCCTCTGTCAACCTGTTACGCAAATGATCTCCACTCTTTTCCTCTCCCCTTCATCTGTTTTTTTTCATTCCCTTACTCCATCTGCCCATTATTTGTGCCTGGCCGACTGCACATTTTAATGTGAATAAATGTGCTCTTCATACACTTGTATTGAAAAGAACTGCTTGTCTCTCTGTTCTCATTCTGCTCCTGCAGCTTGGCGCACATTTAGCTTTCAGAGTGGAGTAGTTAACACAGTCTAGAATGAAATGTGGACATGCGGTCCGACCACACAGAACTCGAACCCTGCTGGTCCAGGAGGATGGGGGGGGAAACTTGTTGCCATGGCGAATGCAGGAATTTGCAGGTGATGGTCATTTCAACGTAACTATTATAAGGAGGTTTCACCTGGGATAGGCTCCAAATCCCTTGAATCCTGCTTTCAAAAGTGATCTATACAAACTATTTTAATCATTCTCGTAAGAGGTGGGATTTTTTTTTTAAAATGTCTAAAGGTTAATGCTACTGTCATGTCTTCCTGTTAAATGTGAAGATACTACCAGTCATTAGCATCACCATCTTTAACCTGTGCAAATGCTAAATGCTGTAAATCCATAAGCTAAGCTAATCGACAGCTGGTAGAGAAACACGGAAGCCGTATTAATCGTCTATTCTGACCCTCAGCAAAACGACGAGCAAGGCTATGTCTCAAAATATCACAGGGTTTAACCAATGATCCGTTTTATTGATCGTAGTAATCTATTAATTTAATTAATTTGTGTTAAATAAAAATCAACGTCAGGTGTCCACCACACGTTGAGCAGATAAATCATTTGATGGACACGTGTCTTAAACGGGGGTCGAGTCATCGTGGAGGTTCCTCAGCTAATCGGGTTAAAGGGTCACGTCTGCATGGGTGTAGCTTCTGGCGACGAAGAGCAAAGTCCACAGAGGAGCAATTAAATGTTTGTGTTTATGTGTGTGTGTGTTTAAGCTGCAGGATATAATAGGAGCTTAACAGAATCATAAAACTTCGTATCAGGTGCTTAAAACTGAGACGGCGTCACACCATCCTCCCTTTGCTGCTTGCTATTGTGAACTGTATATCTGCTCTGGTTCCATTTGTCTGGAGGAAGTGGAAGGGGGGTATTTTATGACTTCAAAGTCCAAATAGGGCTTTCATTGTCTCACACACACACACACACACACACACACACACACACACACACACACACACACACACACACACACACACACACACACACACACACACCGAGACAGCCTGGCTGACTTATACAGCGTGTGTGACAAATTTATATCCTGGGTATCTGACACTTGCTGAAGGTTAAAAATGAGTTATACGGACTGACTTAAAGGAGGCTGGGGGGTCCATAAATCCTGCGCCGGGTTCTTATCACGCTCCCCAGCAGAGTCTGCTCTCGCTTATTAACAGCAATTTGCCCACCTTGTGTTTGATGCAGTGCGGATCTGGCTGGCCAGTCCACTGCAGGCAGGCCTCTCCCCTCCGTGCTCCACTCAAGGTTCAACCCCCCACCTCCACCCCCCATCTCAGGTGGCCGTTCGGGTGTTTGAAGGCTACACTGACACCTGCTGGCCGGAAGCAGTACTACACATCTCCCATTAACCCGTGCGGTGAGGCTCGTTGAAAGATGGTAAGAGATTAAAAAAAAAACACACACAAAAAGATGTGCCACAGCTAAAGGCGCAAACCGCAGAAGCCGCACTCTTATGGTGATTTGACCATTAACCTCTGACTTTGGACAAATGGCAGCTCATTATGTCTGTATGATGGGGGAGGACTCAGCCGTTAAGAGAGGCTTAAAAATGTCCCCTAAGACTTTAAATCACATCCTACTTTCTCTCCTTTTCTCCTGTTTTTTTTTTTTTTTTTTTTGAGCATTGGTGCATTTCGTGAATTACAAGACCGAGGAAGTCATGTTAATATTCATTCTTCAATAAACAGGAGAGGGGGAGGGGGTAATCCCTCTGTATTTCTCTATACATCCTCATCAACACCAGTACATATATTAAAATCTATATGTGAGAGTGATATTAACGCAAATATATTGCGCGTGGGTGTACCTGCGTGATCTATTTGACTCTCCTGATGTAAATACGCAGGTATTCCAGAGCTACATCCCCCCCCCCCCCGGGGGGCCTCTTAATCACTAAAATGTCTCCCCATCATCTCTCCTCCTCCTCCTCTCTCGTTCCCACGCACACGTGCTGCCTCCCACCAGGTAAATTAAAGGTGTTGGCTCCGAGGCAAAACACTCACATCCGCGCGTCTTCATGGGTGTTTTTAATAATATCAGCAGGATTATATTGACAGGGAGGATTAAATTGTTTTACACAGAAGATCCTCCTCGTGTGTGTGTGTGTGTGTGTGTGTGTGTGTGTGTGTGTGTGTGTGTGTCTGTGTGTGTGTGTGTAAGTGGGGATGGGGGGTTCGAGTGCTATTAACATGTAATTCAAACCCCTCTCCCCTATGTCTCTTCAGCGCACATCCATGTACATTGATGGTCATAACGCTGGGAGGAATCCACTATTACCACACACACACACACACACACACACACACACACACCGCGGTATCGATCCCACCGTCAGGTTTTTGCTGGGTTTGGTCACCTGAGCGCGCATTCAGTCCCACATGGATGCGCATATACGCGCAGCCCAGCTTGTTAATTAATCGCACTTCATTATTAAATCTCATCGACTTCATCCTATTGATTTTATTTTAAACTGCAGCACATACACTTTGCCCGGATCGATTTCCTCCAATGCAGAATATCAATGCTGTCCAATGATTAATTTACATTTAAAACATCCACTTCACTTAAAGACAAAGGAGGATGTTCAGATTTGCTGAAAAGTTGGTTCGAATAAATGAATCGCTGGAGACGTTTTCAGGCTGTTTTGAGCTTCTGTACTTTTTCTGCACACGCAGGACTTTTGTCTTTTTGAGGTTCCCACACTAAACGTATTTTCACGCGATTGTGTCACTTGTGGCGGGTTCACGGCGCCACGTGTTACCGGAATGCGTGGCTCGAGTTCGGTGCCTCTATGAAACATCAACACAAGGTGGCGCTGTTGTCCTCTGGAAGAGCTCAAGCTGAAGCCGGTTCCGTATGTGTGAATGTGTCGGGGTGGAGGGGGTGGGGGATAGATGACTTTAATGTGAGGTGATGAGATCAATGAGAACAATAACAAGTTCATCATTTCAGACAAATCAAGAGGAAGATTCCATCAAATCCGTCTGATCACCTCTGGATGTAAAAGATTTGTGAGTTTAATTTAAGTTCAATTTAATGTGACACAAATTGAGCCTCCTACCCTCCTACCCTCCTCCTCCTCGTCTTCGTCTGACCGATACAGATGTCAGGTGAAGCTGGAGAGCAATAGGGCGCCTCCCCCGCTCCCACCCCATCAGGTGTGCCCCTGTCAGGTGTGAACCTTTGTGCATTTGTCTTCTTCCGTTGTTTTTTTTTTTTGAGGAGGGCTCAGCTGGATCCTCCAACAGCTGTGAATGAAGCAAAGACGCATCACCCCCCCCCCCACACACGCACACACACTACCCCCCCCACCCCCCTTTGCCTCTCTTTTCCTTTCTCCGGCCCTCTGTGGTCTCCTGGCCGTCCCCAAGTCATTTCAATCTAAATGCAAATTTCATCAACCTCCCCACTAAAAAAGACTGATATTAGTATCAAAGCCGATGTGTTCCGGCCGTGTCGTGTGGATGTGTCACTCTCAATAGCACCCCCACAACCCCCCTCACCCCCCAACGCTGAGAATGGATCTCACTTTTCTCTCTTTCTTGGCTTTCTATCAGTGTCCTTCCCTCTTTGGTCACTTTGATCCGTCTGTTTTTCCCGTAACTCCTCCCTCCCACGTCCCCCCAAACTCGCCCTCGCCTCACCCTTCGTCGAGAAGCCCTCCAAATAGAACCTCATTAGTCCTCCATATGTTGTGTTTTGCCTCCCTGAGCCCTCCTGCCCCCCCCCCCCCCCCAGATGAAGCAGCTCGCTGGGACGATGGAGGAACCGAAATCCACTCTCCTCCATTTCCCTCCTCCTTTTGCAGTCAGGTGAAGTAGGGTGGAGGTGTGGGATGAAGGAATGGGTGGTGGAGGGGGTGGGGACGTACAGAGCAGAGGAGTTTGGGGGGCGGGCGGGGGGGGGGGGGGTTGAGAGAGGAACTAGAGCATCTCAGGGCGGCTGCGCTCCGGGGGTTGTTAACATGCAGGTTGCATATTTCTGAATTGCAGAGCGGTTCTTATCTCGCCACGCCGGGTCACTGAGGCACTTCCTGTCTCCGGCGCTGAGCGTGCACGTTTGCATGCAAGTTTACTTTTGCATGCACGCCTGTATCTTTAGCGTGCACGTGTTTGCCGGCGTGTAAAATACGTGTGCACGTATGCAACCGTGCAGCAGCAGGAAATGCCAGGCTCTGATAGGAGGGATTCTCTCTCTCTCTCCCCCTCTTTCTCTCTCTCTCTCTCGCAATGCAGCAAGAAACACTCATCAAACTGCAACACACATCTCGCAGAAGCCCTCAGATACAGCAGCAGCAGCGGCGGCGGCGGCGGCGAAGGGCCTCCTGTTAACACGCAGACATGACACAGCGACAGCCAACAGCTTAACACTCTGCTCCCCAGCTGGCTGTCCTCTCAGGTCTGCCAGATAAAAGCTCACACTGCAGGGTATTAGGCGTCCTGTCTGGGGGGGGGGGGTGTCCGCTGGTACCCGTTTAGTATCTGGCGTCCCAGCATGCCTGCCTGGTGTGAGTTAAGGATTCTGGCCTGCGCGTGTCCTTGGTGAGGTCAGTCTCTGCTGAAGGCTGCGTTGCATGCTGGATCCACACATTTACAACGCATTGCACGCTTTAATTACCCCCCCACACACACACACACACACTCACACACACACACTCCTTAACGCCTCTGTCACGATCCCTTCCATTTGTCACAGCATGGCAGGAACGCCGCCGCCGCGCTGCTGTCATCGTTATCCAATAAGGCGGCGTCGCCCAGAGGTCAGAGTTTCCATGACCACGCGTGTCGTTGAGCCACTTCCTGTGGACGTAGAATCCATTTCTGATTTGACCTTCGTAAAAGTGAGTTTAGTCGGAATCGAGGGGAGGCGGGACCCTCCTCATCATGGGTTCCAGGTATCCATCCATGAGCTACTTCCTCAACTTCATTTCCCACAATCCTTATGCTAATAGCTCAGGCTTGTTCCTTTCAGTACCAAGACTCAGATGACATCACTTGAGGCGAGCGGATCTTGCCGCTCGTGACCAAAATCCACTTTTATCTTTCCTTGCTGCTCTAGATTTCCATCCGCAGCTGGGAAACGGTGCGGACTGCACCTTTAAAACGCGCTCCGACTTCTCGGCGGATATCAGATGTGTTGAACGTCTTGAGCGCCTGCAGGAGCAGACAGTAAATGTATTCCTGCCGCTCCTCTCACCTCTCATCGCCGCACATCTCCTACCTCTCATTTTCACTCTTTATCGTCTCACTTTGAACGATGGCTTTTCATTGGTCGCTTGCCTTCCCCGGCTGAATCTTATCTCTTCTGCATGGCTGGCTCATTTTTTCCGACTGGCCCGGGTATGAGTCACGGCTCCCGCGGTGTAATGGGAGGACATGCAGGGTGAGGGGTGAGGCGGGGGTGATGAAGTTATGGGAGCAGGGGATGATGGGTAAGGGGATAACTGGTTGACTGGTTCTGTGACTGATGGGCTAGCCTGCTAGTTGACGAGCTAACAGGCCAGAGGAGGAGTTCACGGCTCCTCGCCACCAACCTGGAGGCACGGAAGCAGCTCTGAAGCGCTGCTGTGGAGTGTGTGTGTATGAATGTGTGTGTGTGTGTGTGTGTGTTGTGTTCAGGTGCGTGTGATCTGAAGGACTCTGGAGAATCCTCTCCAGGTAAACGTCCAGTCCGATGGAGCCGCCTGCTCCCAGGATGCCGACTCCGGTCCCCGATCCTGTCAGCTCCAACTTTCCCTTTCTCTTCCCCTCCTCAGAGTCTCTCCCCCTCCTTCCCCCTCTTCCTCCCTTCCTCCCCCACCTCTGATTCCGCCATGGAGCTGACAGCTCAGCCCCAACAGCGCACTAACCACATTACCTGAACTCACCACAGTCATTATCCTGCACTGGACCCACCGGAGCTTGAAAGTCATTCCAACTTCTCTGCTGGTAAAGGTTAATAGGTGTGTGGATTTGAGATTACACCCCAAAGGCTAAGTGGTGTCTGGGAAAAAAAAAAAATCCCCAAATTCAATTCCTCCTTGAGAACAGCTTGGAAGGACAGGTGCCAGAGGGTATTTATTTCCCCTCTCCTTCTTCTTCTTCTTTTTTTTTTTAATTCCGTTCACGCTTCCTGACTCGCGTGTCAGGTTTGATGACAAGAGACAGCCACAAGTGTCTGCTGGAGCATTTCTGCGCATTTCAAGGCAGAAATGCATCCATTCCTGGAGGAGGCGATTCTTCATGAACCGGACCTGAAAAAGCCTTTAAATGAATTTTAAAGAAAGAGAAGGAACAAAAGATGTGTCGTAAAATAATGAAAGAGATGCGCGGATTTGTTTTCTGATCGGAATCTGAATATGTAGGCGAATGAAAATACAAAATAGAATTCATTTGCAATCAAATTTAACAGGTTTTTTAAAAAAAATTTATGGATTACTTTGATTTGCTACATGAATTTTTTTATTTCAAGAATGTTTGAATGTTTGATGTCGCGATTACAAAACAGATCAAAGAGTGAAATATGACTAAAAGTTATAAAAAAATTGCCTTTAACGTCACAGAACCATATAATAGTGATAAAATAGACATGAATACATCGGATGAACCCGATCAGTGAGCTCCTGGTGGGTCGAGTTCACTTTTATATGAAATGAAATAAAGCGATTCAGCAAAATTCTTCTGTGCAGTCCAAAATGTATTTCAATAAGTTTAATGAAAGTCATTAAGGACTTATTCCCATAACCATCATTTCCTTTATGGCTCACGTCTCCCAAAGTGTTCCTCTGCTGCCAGAAAACTTTTTGCATGCAGAATGTTGTGCGTCTGTTCGCACGAACGTCGCTTTGCCTTCGCCGTCAGAAACACAACAGGTGGCGCTGTTTTCCAAACCTGTTTTCGCGTCGCGGTCGTGTTCACGGATATTTGATTTAAAAGCGAGAAATAGATGTAATAATTTGGCCCGATGCTGACTGATAATCACCGGCAGGAATCTGGGAGTGCTCAGCCCATTAACAAGAAGAGATTTTTTTTTTTTTGCTTTAAGGGCAGAAAATCTCCTGTTTAACTCGTCTGCATTAGGAGCCAATTACACGGCTGGAAAAAAAAAATGACCCGGGGTAGTTTCGTGTCCAAGGTTGTTTGCGCTGACATTCTGCTTTTCAAATGCCAGTCTGTTAATTATGCAAATGGACTACGAAGCCCCCCCCCCACCCCCTGTATAAACATCTACACGGGGCCCCCTTTATGTGTGCATGGTCCCATATATCCTGCCCGTTACCGCCGACAACCGGCCCTCATTTCCATATAATAACAAAATGAAATATGAAATGACCCCTCCAGCTGCAGCCAGCCTGCCTCCCCACGCCGGCATTCCTCTCAGACTTTGAGGCCCCCCCCACCCCCCACCACCACCACCAACCCTCCCCTGTCCTCCTTTTTCCTCGCGGTGCAGCTCTTTGCGCAGCGATGCTATGCGACACAGGCCGGCTTTAGAGGAGGCGAGTCCACATGGCATTCCTTCAGAGGATTCCAGTATCAGATGTAATGGGTTTGATTCCAAAGCCCCCAGGGCGACGTTCTGCGCTCCCATAATGGGGGGGGGGGGCTCTGAACGCTGCCTGACCCACACACACACACACACATGCAGATGTCTATCCATCTCCATCCCTCCATCTTCATCCCAACTGGGATGACCAGAGGTTTCGCTCCAACCTGACTCTTCCCAAATGGGGGGGTTGTCTCCAGCAGGTCAGTCCTGAATCAAGTCTCTGCTACTCATTTGCAGATTGATAATTACCCCCCCACCCCACACCTTCCACCCCCTTTCCTTGCTGACTCCTCTTCAGCTAAGGCCGGATTTAGTCAGGTGTTCTGGAGAAGGCATCATGGGAAAATGTTGAATAATAAGCCACAGGGTGAATTTCCCTTTCTTGGATATTTTTTAATTAAAGAGACTGTTTCCATCGTGAGCGGAGGGGCTTCTGCAAGACGACACGTGATTGGTTGGAGGAGTC
The DNA here is from genome assembly GCF_040054535.1 of Antennarius striatus. Taxonomy (NCBI): domain Eukaryota; kingdom Metazoa; phylum Chordata; class Actinopteri; order Lophiiformes; family Antennariidae; genus Antennarius; species Antennarius striatus. The sequence goes on from NC_090794.1 coordinate 3,068,849, forward strand.
CGACCGTCTCGTCAGCATAGATGATAGAAACACGTGTGCTGCTGACCAATCCGGCGCCGTTTCAAACTTAATGAAATAAAACCAGGAGGTGCGAAGTTGGAAGTGCAGCGCGGCGGAACCCAGTAAAACCTGCCGCTGCCTGCCTTATCGGGCGTTTAACGGCTTCAGACGGGTGTTTTCTTTTAGGATTGGGGAACATGCTCGGGCTCATCGGCGTGGAAGGGACGCTTTATGGATCTTTGGCGACTGTGTCCTCCACACCTAATGACCGTAAACGGATGGATGTTCACCTTTGTCCACCAACATCAGACACAATTAATAAGAAGTGCATCCAAAGCGGTTTCATCTCTACTATATTCATGTTGGTGTGATTCCATCCTTTCCCAGATGCCACAGTGGCGTAGACGGTGCTTAAGCGTCGTGTCGTTCTTGCATCTGCAGCCATTTAGGGGTGGGGGGGGTGACGTGAGGGGCTTCCCTAGGCATATGTTAGCAGCTTCCTCCGTCTTCTGGGGATCCCCCTTATTATTGTGATGGATGGCGAGGGAAACGGGGAGAGCGATGCTTCCTCATCACCTGTTCACGAATGGCGAGCAGCTCAACTGACGACGACGAGGTAATTACACCATCATTAAAATGCACACTTGTGCACAAGTATAAACAGTCACGGGGTCCTCCGTGCACCAGATGGGGTCCCTGATGTCTTCAACTCCATGCCTCCATACATTTCTCCTTCGCCATCCTCCATCTTCCTCTCTCCTTCGCTGCACCAGCGAGGGAATTCCAGCTCTTCCAGGAAAGCTTGCAAGCTCTGGACCATGAAGTGTGTGTTTGTGTGTGTGTGTGTGTGTGTGTGTGTGTGTGTGTGTGTGTGTGTGTGTGTGTGTGTGTGTGTGTGTGTGTGTGTGTGTGAGAGGATGCGAGATAGCGTCTGTTTGCACTGTACAAAACGAGTGCAACTGTGCATGCATGTGCAAATGCTCACATGCTTACACAACACCTCTGTGCACGCTGGTTCCCACCGTTAACCAGGCCTGCTTAGCGTTGGGTCGTCTCCATCGCTGACAGGCTGACAGATGCGGACCCCGCTACGCTACGCCGAGCAACACGTTTAAAAACCGGGAGATTTGTTTGTGGGAATCAACAGCGGTAGCGCAGGTGTAGCCGCATGAGCTACGCTAATTTATCTTTGCCAACAAGGGACTTTTAGAGGGTGACTAAACAGGATATGAAAACTTTTTTCGCAGTGACCTCTGGTGGGTGGGTGTCTCACCTTGATGCAGCGATGTGGAAATGTGCCAGAGGGTGTGGGTGTTTTCCTTGACGTCACTTCCCGGTTGAGATTACCGCTCCCCGGGGGCGGGGGAAGGAAGGACAGAAGCTTACATATTCTGTTCTCTTCCCTTTAAAGATGCTAGTAGATGAATTCTTCATGCTAAGCTAAGCTAATTGTGTCAGGTGTGATCATTTCAACTTCATAGAAGCTCAGTTTTTGTGTTCTTGACCACGTGTGTCAAACTCAAGGCCCGGGGGCCAAATGTGGCCCTCCACATCATCTTATGTGGCACCTGAGAACATAAAAGATCAGAGTGTCTAGAAATAAATAGGTCAAAAGTGTGCTTTGACCAAAAACTACATTTCCCACAATGCAGTAATTAAGCCCATTTAAACTTAAGTTAATGTTCTAACTTGGGTTTGACGTTATTTGTCTTTATTTACTTGGACAGTTTGATCCTTTATTGATGGAGTTCTGTGGGTTTAATAACCTAAAAAATCAAAAGGATTCATGTTAGAACAGGGTAACAAGCTAATATATTTTTTCCTGTGTAACTGTAATGTTTGTAACTTGAATAAGTGATAAATTTAGAGTTATTTAATATTAAGGGGTAGTTACATTTATATTACAATAGATTGAGTTACATTTAGTTACATTTATTAGTTACATCCTCCAACGAGTCGTTGCAAAATATATTGAGGGAGAGTTGGAGTCCATATAAAGTCATGGAAACCGTGTCCCTCCTTTCCACCGGGTCACTGGACACAGACATCACAACCCCACTGAAGGGATCCAGTCAGGCTGGGGGAGTTGGCCCCATTTCTTCTCCGTGTTCACGTACGTGTGTTAATGACTCATGCATATTGATAGATTCCCAACAGGAGCTGGAGGATGAGCGTTTTCTTCCGTGAGAATAAACAAAGAGGAATTGCCCACCGTTGGAAGCGTGCAGCCGCTCTATGAATAGAAGCGAGCGCATCTTCTGCCTGGGGAGGCACGGATGCAATTTTTACAGGTCAGAATGTGGACTTCTCTGAAGCCTCTGGCCCCTTAAATCCCAGGGGGGTGCATCTCACCGACTTTTTCATTCCTTTATTTACCCCATTGGGGGTGCCAGATCATGGGCCCCCTGGGGTGAGGGTGGGGGAGCAGGTATGTCATCAAAATACATGACGTGGGGGAAAAGCGACGTCAGTCCCTCCTAAAAGCCCTCACAGGAAATCAATAGCGATCTCCGTGGGGCTTAATCTTGGACGCACGCCACTGCCGTGGCGGGGGGCCAGCGTGCGCTTTAAACGGCCCCCGCATCCGGCGCGCTTATCTGTAGGTGTACCGATGTGCGGCTCGGCTTTCTACTCATCTCGTCTGGCTTCTTTTTTTTTTTTTATTCTTGTACGTCCCATCCCTTCTCCTCCTCCTCCTCCCCTTCCTCCTCCATCTCTTCCTCCTCTTCCTCCTCCTCCCCTCCCTCTCCCGACTAAGTTCGATGCGATCGGCTCTGGGCCGAGTTCTCGGTGCGGGCGACAGCGCTGCTGAACATGGCGTCAGACGGGATGATTTTAACCAACCACGACCACCAAATCCGGGTCGGAGTCCTGACAGGTAAAGGCAGTATAACCCATCGTCTGTTTTTTGTCATCCCCCCCCCCATCTCCCTCTGAATCCATCTCCACCGGCGTGTCCGCCCGGATCTTTGTGGATGTCGGCTGGGGTTTTTTTAATTTATTTTTTATTTCTGGTGGCGGCGGTGATTCTCTATCTCTGCCGTTTGCAAGCGACGCTGATTTCTATCTATTATTAATATTAATATTATTATATAATATTCTTATTTACCGGTAATGCCTCCCCATGCTTGCGACATGTCATCCGCGTCTTTTTTTTTTCTTTGCGCGGAAATGGATGGGGTTTTTTTGCGTCCGCTGGTGTCTCGTCGGAGCCGCGGAAGATGAGGAGCTGAGTTTATGTGGATTGAATAATTCATGTCTCCTATCTGCTGGAGACTGCCGCTGACCGCGGCTTCTGTCGCCGCGGAAGATGCTCCGGTTAGAGACGCGCGTTCCCGACACGCAGCTGACCACCAAGTCTTTACCCACGACAGTTGCTTGAAGGTGGATGTGGTGTTGGAGGTGACGCTGGGGGAGGTGGGGGGGTTGGGGTGGGGGCTGAAGCGCATCCACGGCCTGTGAGGAGAGCCGTGGGTGACCGGGAGGATATTTGTGTGTGGTGTGGTGGTGGGGGGGGGGGGGGGGAATTGCGCGTAGATGTGGCTCGTTTTGTGAATGACAGCACCGGGATATAGGGGGGTTGGTGGTGGTGGTGTTGGTTGGGGGGGGTTGACATGACTCGGTTCGGTTTAAGGGGCTGAACTGGGAACACACACACACACACACACACACACGGGGGGGGGGGGGGGGATCCGTGACATTCCTCCAAACGCGAAGAGATGACGGCGCGTCGCCCAAATTTTTTAATTTTTTTTGGATGCGCTCTGCGCCTGGATGTGCGCCTCCGAGACGGCGGATGATATTAGATCTGGCCGTCGCCGGCCTTCATTTTGTGTGTGTGTGTGTGTGTGTGTGTGTGTGTGTGTGTGTGTGTTTGTGTGTGTGTAGCCTATTGCTTCGTCATGTTTCTGATCATCAAACATCCAGCGGTTCTTCTCATGATTGGTTAGTTTTTTGGGTTTTTTTTTTGGAGGATGTGCAGAGGAAGGGAGTCGGCGTTTTTTGGGGGGGAATGGATGGATGGAATACCCACTTTTCCCTCCCTCCTCTCTCTCTTTCTCTCTTTCTCGCTCTCTCTCCCTCTCCTTCCATCCTATGTGAGGCTCGATCGATCAATGTTTGATGAAAGCCGTGATCTCACACATTCGGTATTCCTTCCTATGGAGAATCCGGTGCGGAGGAGGCGGCAGGCGATGCGCATGGTGGAGGAATCACTGTGTAGACCCTCTCCTGAAATATACCAGGGAAACCCCTAGCACCAACAACACCACAACCATCCTGCTGTCTCCATCTCCATCCCTCCTCCTCCTCTTCCTCTTCCTCCTGTCCTCGCGTTGGGGGGGTGGGGAGGGGGAGCTGCTGTCCGTGGTGCTGAAACCCAGCGTCACTCACAAATCAGTGCGGTACTGACCCATCCAAGGTAAATACTGCATCAGATAGATACACACCGGGAGGCAGAGGAGGATAAACCAGTCTCCTGTCATATTTTATGCTCATCTTCGTCACCTTTTTCTGCGCTGGCGTAAGTCGGATGAGGATTTTTAGGCAACATCTGACAGAAAATAGTCCCAAACTGTGTTTGTGCTATTTTACGGCAAATTTTTCGCTTTTTTTTGGGGGGGGGGGGGGGGGTTTGAGTACACTCATGTTCTTTAACACTACTTTTTTGGGGGGTGGGTAGTTTCTCTATATGTCATCAGTCAGTTGAACCCCTCCACCACCACTACTGCATCCCCGCCATACTGACAGATTGCCAGTTTGATCTCGTCGTGCATGTTGACAATTCCTGCATACATATGCCGATGTTGAGACGCACAGACACGCAACAGACAGGCTTATTTGTCTTTTTTGATGCACGTGTATGTGTGTGTGTGTTTGTGTGTGTGTGTGTGTGTGTGTGTTTGGAGCGGGACGGCTGGCGCTGTTAGGAAAACGGAACGTCAAAGCCGCATGATGTGAAACAAAAATGTGGGCAAATCGGTGTTTTCCGTGTTTTTTACCTGACCCCTGGCTCCTTCGGAATCCAATCACAGAAGGATTACAAAGACCGGTGTGTCATAATTACTTTTTTTTTTTTATGCGTTGATGTTTTGACAGACAGAAGTCCCTTCCATCTGCCGCCACGAGGAAGCATTGCTCCAAATATTGGTATACATCCACCCCGCTCACGCCGTTAGTCTGCCGTGTTGCGGGGTCAGCGTGAGCGGAATGCTAATAGGTGTTGGAGCAGTGCTCAATCTCCTTTCCTGCTAGGGTCAAAGGTCGGCAGTCCGCTCCTGCATTCAGCCACCGGGGGAGGAGATGAGACCTTGGCTCACCCTCTTCCATCACTTAGCCCCGCATCCCTCTAGACAGGTGACAGAGCCCCCCCCAGGGGACGTCTCTATTTGGATTCTGCTCACACGGGCCAGGGAAGGTGAGGCCAGCTTGTCGTCCTGTGAAATAATGTATGTGTTTAGCGGTGTGTTTGAAAAGGAAGTGGGGGGGAGGGGGTTTGAAGGTAGGGAACTTCCTGGGTAATTAGGGCGAACGGCGCTGTCATTCGTGGGGGACGTCACGCTGAAATCGTGACCTTTGTCGGGAGCGGACGAATGCTTCTCGCGTTGCGTCCGAATGATGGTGACGTGTGTTTGCGTCTTGATTTCTCCACCTGTGTGCATGCGTGTTTCTGGCTGTCGTTGTTTTATCCTGGCGAGTTTTAATTATCTTGGGTCTGTCTCACTTCCTGGGCCCCCCTCAGGGTCTGAGCGTCCAGCTAACTGCTCATGTATTTAAGCCAAACATGCATTTATAAAAATATTTTTGCAAATGCAAGTGGAAGCAGCGTGAACCGCAGTCTCCACCCGGTGCGTGTGGCAGTGTGTGTGTTTGCATTCGATTCTGCCTTCATGCACCGCTATCGAGCCCCGGATTGAAATCACAGACCCCCCCCTCCATCACCAAATATAGCTCCTGCATGTATCCCAACTATGATGTCATGCAGAGAGAGAGGGAGCCCTGCAGGAATCACTTAGTCTGACCTGCAGCTCTCCACGCATGAGCCACAGATGCTCTCGGTGGTGTAGATTGATTCACAATCCATACCAAGCTCCATTGACGGTCGCCGGGTTAACTCCGGTCCAGACACTCGGCACTGAGCTTCCAATCAGGAACCGGAGCAGGAAAAGCTCCCCAATGCGACAGACGGCTACACATTTTTTTTACACTCTCCTCTCTCTTTCTTCTTCTTCTTTTTCTTCATCATCTTCATTTTTTTTTTGCTCTCCCTCGCTTGTAGCAGCCGAGAGAGATTCTCATGGATGCGTGGGCGGCGCTCTAAACTTACATGTCTATCAGATCGGCATGAATCGACGGCAGGCAGGCTTCCCAAAACAACCAAATTTAGAGTATTTTCTCACTCTGTCTGTTCGGCGGAGCTAATTCTGTGACTTCCTGCAGAACGGGTGGAAGCCGTTTCTTAATCACATGTGGTGTGAATTTTGTCGGTCTGTTAAGTAACGGAGGGATTGTCCGAGAAAGTGAGCGGGGAAGAGGAATAGCATCATTTTATTAGCATGTCTGATGCTAGTTGGAGACTCCTGCACATGCATATCACACGAGCAGGGGCTACTTTTGAATTTGTAGCGTGTTTTACGGTTGGTGAACACGCGTGTGCGCAGGCTGCAGATTAAATAACTGTTTAATCTGCTTTTCCACATAATTTAATCTTTGGACTTTGTCCCAAACTCACCTTTAAACGGCTGAGATGTCAAAGAGGCTCAAGAGAGGAACAGGAGTCATGTCAGCGAGAGGCAGAATCTCGTGCCAGAACCAGGAAGTGCTGTCGCCTTTCGACCAATCAGCATCTGCTGGGTTGGAACTACCAATCAAACAAGAGGTTTACTCTTCAAATACAGCCTTTTTTTAAAAATTTGAGATATATCTCTACCTCTCTTACTCTGTCTCTATCCATCTATTCTGTCTCTATCACTCTATTATCCATCTCTATCATCTATCTCTTTATCCACCTATCTCTACCTCCTCTGTCCTTTATCATCTATTCTCTCTTCCTACTTCTACCTCTCTATCACTCTCTACTTCTTTATCTCTATCAATTCATCTCTATCACTTATCTCTTATCCATCTATCTCTAACCCTCTCTATCCTTTATCTTTATCTTCCTCTTCACCTATCTAATCTTTCTTCCTGCCTCCACCTCTCCAACACTCTACCTCTTTATCTCTATCCATCTATCTCTATCACTATCTATCATTCATCTCAATAACATCTATCTCTCTTTATCTCTATCCATCTATCTCTATCACTCTATCTATCACCCATCTCTCTATAACATCTATCTCTCTTCATCTCTATCCATCCATTTCTCTCTACATCCATCCGTCTCCATTTCTATCTGTTTTGTGTATCTACGAGAAGCCAGACAGTTCTTTAGAAGAGATGGAGAAAAGCATTCTGGGAGATATAGGAGACAGACATACAATAGATGTTAATTTAACAGCGTCACAAACAGAACATAGAATGAATGATCAAAAAAAATATTTTTTTTTCAACTAACAAGAGCCTGAATTAAGACGACTTAGCCAACCTCCATGTTTGTAGTCCTTTCTAACTCCTCTGTTGGCTGGCCGGCTGTCTGCGTCCCCATTAGCATCAAAACGTTAGCGCTGACGCTCAGACAGCCAAAGTGGTATCCTGAAATATTTGACATCATAACTGGATAAGAAAATAGACGTTAGCATTGGGTTGAGTGGCGATGCAAAGATACGTGTTGTGTTTGGGAATCAGACAGCCTGAGGCGTGCGTCTACCCACTAGCACCATTTCACTCCTCATTTTTCTGCTTTGACCCAACTCTCTGTGTCTGTAGATGGTTGAATCATCTCTAAGCCGCTACTGGGGTGTTCCCGTGCAACAATATGTGGGCATCTGTCTCACAATATGCTAGTTTGAGAAGGAGCTGGTTTGTGCCTAATTTTCTACATTTCAAGATCTTAAAAATTCAAATTTATTCCGCATCGACCTTGATGCTGTAATCCCAAGACCGTAAAAGCAAAACAGACGATTGTTAGAGGAGAAACGGGATGTTCTGTGTGCTGGTATTTACATTAGAAATATATTTAAGCTTTGTGTTTGCATGTCAGACCAGGATTTATCTTTGGCTTGGGTGGGGCTCAAACTGTAGGAGTTCAAACACAGAATGACCCCCCCCCACACACACACACACACACAGCTGTGACAGTGGACAGACAGGCCGCCCATGTGACCAGAATAGACAATGCAGGATCAGGGACACAAACACGGAATGAGAATTAAGTCTTCACTGCAAAGGAATTATTTTCAACGTCTAAGTTGAGGGGAGTGTTTTCAGAGCCGGGGTGGGGAGTGGGGGGAAGATTCTCCTCTTCCCTTTTGCACACGCCCCCTCACTCTTGCTCGCTCTCTGGTTTCATGGCACAATAATCCCACCTTACTGTAAATAGTCTTTAATTGGGATGCGAGTAGGGGGGAGGCGGTATTTGGCGGACGAGGAGCCGAGTCTTCTCCGCTCTCTTCGTCTCTCCAGAGAGGAGCTCCATCGGGGGCTGCTGGGAAAACTATTCCCAGCCTGGATGCGTAGGTTTAGGAGAGTTGGTGGGTTCTCAATCCTTCCTGGCCTCAAGTAGTTTTACAGTTTGCTGTTCTTTTGAGGTTATAATCACGCGAGGCTCGCCAAAAATGAAGAGGAAGAGTATGCTGGATATTTTTGGGAGTGAGCAAAAGAGCAAAAAAAAAGTGTTTTGACAGAAAAACAGACATCGGACATGTGGAGCTTGAAGCTATTACTTTCTATTTCTGAATTGGTGATAAATAGGAAATACTTGTTTAAAGAAAGCAGGACCGATGATGCCTACAGGTATATGTTTGAAAGGCAGCAAGAGTCTGAATGTCCGACCCGAGGATTGCACGAAAGTGACGTGTTTGTAACTTTTATGCAGTAACTACCTGACGGATATGGATTTTGTTGGTGTGGAATAAATGTTGGCAGATTGAGAAATTTTGTTTATCTGTCGCTGATGCTTTCAGATTGTTAGCAAGATTATGCAAAAAAAAATAAAAAAATGGATGGTTTAGTTGAAATTTCCAACAAAGATGGATGCTGGCAAATCCCTGAGTGTAAATTTTGGTGATGATCCAGATCAAAATCCAGATCCATGAATTTTTTAAACGGCCTTGGCGGATTTTGCACCATCCAAACACTCTTGTTTGTTCGTTAAATGGTTGGTGTGTCATTGGTGTCGGCTGAGTACAGTTGCAGTTACTCTGTGTTTTCATTCATTGTTAGTCGCTTGGAATGAAAATGTCCTATTTTGGTCGGGATCTCCTCCAAAAAAATAAATATTGAGACTGAAACAACCAGTTTCATTGACACACAACACAGACCCAAACATTAAAAACAACTCTTGAACATAGAAGACGACCTGAAAATGTGGTTGGAACGCTTCCTGTCTGGTCAAATCTGTCCTTGTTCATGATTAAAGGCGTTGGGGTTCCACAGGGCTCCACCATTGGTCCCCTGAAATAGTTTTCCTTTTCCACCTTAAACATCATCCAGATTCATCTCCCTTGACCCAAACCTGATGTTAGGTTTCATTATGTTGAATTATTTTTCACTGGAGTCTTGACTGGGTTTGTGACCCCAGAAAACTCCAGTGAGGTGTAGCTAACTTCCGTTTTATCATCCTCGCTGCGAACAAAGGAAGGAGGATTTTATCCATCGTGTGTTTCAAAGAACCTTTTACTTTGAAGACAAAAGACACTTCCTGATTTTTTTTCTTTGCTTGGATCCACTTTGGAGGGACAGGAATCGGGTTCCCCTCCTCTTCCTCCTCCTCTCCCTCCTCTGGGGTCACCCCCTGGTGATAACCTGTGCAAGGAGAGAAGCCGCTGTTGAGTGATGGCGATAGAGATGGAGATAAAAGATACGGCGGTGGGTTTTAACTGATGGGTCACTCCTGTGATCTGCTGCCGCTGGACGTCCTGGCTCCAGGTGTTAATTAGGGCTGCAGGAATGGAGGGAGCGAACGATGCAGGAAGGACGGGGGGGGGGGTAAGAAGAAAAAAAGTCATTGATTCATCAGCGGCCCCCGTGAACTGCCACACCGCCGTGTCGGTCCTTATCTAATAGGTGTCTGAAACCCACACCTCTCTCATGTTTCACTCGCTGGGGGGGGGGGGGGGGTCAGCTCGCCCGGATCACACATCTATCACCGGCCGACACGGCGTGGATGTCACCGAGAGCTTGTAGGGCTATGCTAACAATGCTAATACGCTCTGCAGTGCGATGTTTGAGTGTCAACACACGCTGACATAGTTTTACTTGGATGTTTGGTCACTTTAACAAACTAAATTTTACAAATTAGTTAGTCAGAAATGGTTTTCTCAGCAACTTTGCGGTGCAGGTGAGACGGTAAGACGGGATGCACGAAGCGGGCAACCTCCAATCAGGAGGTCAGCTAGTAGGTTTTAGTAGCTAATGCTAATAGGAAGCCAATTCAGGTGAATTTGATGTTTGTTTTTTGTGCATATTATGTCCGTATTTATGCAGCAATGTTGAATGCATGTCTACCGCATTTCCTGCTCAGTACTGAAACGTCGCTAACAAATCCCGAAAGTTAGCACGACAAATTCATTTTGTTTTGAACGGGCAACGAAAGGCGATGCCCGTTCCGATCTTTGAACGCCTGCACAGACAGGATCCCCGTGTTCTTTAGCCGCGCTTTCAGCATCTTTTAATCACACCAATCGGCTCGGAATCAAGTTTTCTTCCCGCTCCTGGACCGAACCGCTCTGGCAGGTATCAGAATCTGAGGGAACCACGAGGACTCCTCCTCAGATCCTCTACGTAACGTTGCAGCTATTAAATCTGACTCCCTGCAAGAAGAGACGGGGGGGAACTTCATTTATGTCAACATCACTCAGCTTTTCAGTATTTCGACATTTTTTTGTTGTTGTTTGCCAAACAGAGGAAAGGGAGTCGGGCGTAGTTTGAAGAGTGTCGAGGTGGAAAGCAAGAGACAGACAAAACAGAGAAAGTCAAAGTGAAGCTATGCCAAGTAAATAAATTGCTCAGTAAGTGAGAGCTTGTTTTTTGGTTTTTTTCTCCCACCACAAAAATCTTTGCATGCTTGCGTAATGCATCCAATTTAATTTTCAGTTGAACGTGTAAATAACTCGCAGTAGAAGAGCTGGAGGTGAAGAAGCATCACAAGGCGACGCCGAAGCAGATCCGCCTATTATAGGGAATAAAAACAAACGTTTGTGAGGCGCTGGAAATCAAAAATCCAACTTTTCCCAATCGCGTAAAACATCTTCACTCGCTCCGCCCATTCCTACTTCCTGGGGCGTGGCTTAAATGCTGACACGCCCCCTTTTTTTCCTGGGAAACCTTTTTTTTTTTTTGAGTTGGAGAACCGTTTCTAGGAGGGAGGATGCTAGGAAAAGTGCGCCGGATCTGCAACCGCATTCATAATTGACAGTAATCATATCAGTCGTCGGCTTGCTCACACATTTCTATTTACACGAATTATAATCAATTCCATATCGGCGCTAATTGAAATCGAGTTCGCAAGAGTTTGGAGATAAATAAATAACAAATAAATGGCTGTCTATGTTTTCCAAGTGTCGCACTTTATCTCCAACCATCTCCTTGTTCCTCTCTATTTTTGTCCCCATCTCCTCCTCCTCCTCCCTTCCTCTTCCTCGGTCCACCTTTGTCACTTTTTAAAAAAAAATTTTTTTTTACCTTTGCTGTCTGGCCGTGTTTAACTCCATCCATCTCCCCGGCAGAGCGAAGCAGCGATCGCTACGGAGGGAGCATGTAGGTGTGAATAATGGAGGAGGCCAGCTTCTCCCCTAAGCAGGTGTGTTTGATGGCCGACCTCAGGCCGCCGAGCGATCGGCGAGGACGCGCCATATTGTGGTCAAGGTGTTCCTCTTCCTCCATTATTCACCGTCATACCGCAAAAACCTCTCAGATCACGACACCTGGGAATCAAATGTTAATAGACATCCGCTCTCCACACACACACACACACACACACACACACATGCCGCAAAGAGCCGGTTTGATTGACGTGACGTGGCATGGCTCAGCGGCTTTGTTGCCTTTTTGCATCATTTATGGTCTTACAACAGGCGTGACAGGTGGTTTTTCATTCGCCGGCACATGACGGCGTACATTGGGAGCCGTGAGTCGAGGAGTTTCTCACTCAATTTCCTCCTTTCTGCTCCATTGCCCCACCTGTTCTTTTTGTATTCTGTCTACTCCTATTGTGGCAGCAGATTTATGGAGAGGAATAAAGTCTCGGCGCTCGTGTGACCCACTTGGGAACGACACTTGAATGCACCAGGAACCCAGATGCCAGAGTTTTTGCCTCTGGTGCTTGAACGCAACGTGAATCAGAAAAAGTCTGAAAATTTATCAATTAATTTTATATAATTGTTTTTTTGGGAAAATTTGTAGCTTGTGGTGATAAATCTTAGGATTTGAAGATGCTTCCATGGGATACGTTTTGGACCCGTCATGTCTTTGCTGGATACCTGACACCAGAGAGATGATATGGAAATGAAGGAATGACATGATTGGTGGCTTGACCCCCGGAAGGAAGACACGTTTTCCCAAAAGGATTAATAATAATGCAAATAATCAGATTATAAGGAGCATTTGTGATCGCCGTGAGGAGATTCGATCAAATTAGAATAATCAAAACGTCACAGGTTTGGCTTCCCGGTAGAATCCAATGGATTCCTGAAGCATTCTGAACGCTGTGACTCCTCCGGGGGCTTCCCTCTCGGTTTCCCCCGCTCTGACATGAACATATATGTGTGTCTCAGCAGAATTACTGATGAGATGTGTAAAAAATGGCAAGTGGAGCACTCCATTAGGAAACCTCTCCCCTCGCCTCCGGGCTTCAGAGAGAGAAAGAGAGAGAGAGAGAGAGAGGCTGGGGGACGAGATACGTCACGGAGGCGGCGCCGTGGCGACGGTGGAGGACCCGGCTGAGTTTCAAACTGGCAAATCCGAGCCGAGCTTCCACCAGCGAGGAAGATGATGGTGAGGAAGAGCAGGAGCTCTACTCCTCATCAGCTTCGGCCTGCATCAACTCTGAGAAGAAGGACAGGCTTCTGACTGACTGTGTGTGCGTGTGTGTGTGTGTGTGTGTGTGCACGTGTGTGTGCACGTGTGTGAGCTCTGACAGTGGGAAGCCACACTGTAATTGCTGACACTGTCCAGAGGATTGAATGTAATGAAGGTAGCTGCTTACAGGCTGCTTCATTACTACAGCCAGGCCTGGGGCACTGCCTGTGTGTGTGTGTGTGTGCGTGCGTGCGTGCGTGCATGTATGTGTGTGTGTGTGTGTGTGTGTGTGTGTGCACGCGCCTGCATGTAGGAATGCACAACTCTGCATCCTGGGAAATAAGGCAGGCAGAATGGTCCACACACACACATACACTCACACACACGTAAACACACGCATGCACGCATTACACACGCGTGATGACGCCCACCCACACACACATTAACCGACACATTACCGGGCGGCGACTGCACGCGGAATATGTCGACGTGAACTTTAAAAGACGCAGGAGTTCTTCCTCCAAAAGGCTTTTTGGTCCTTTCAGCCACCGTACTCCACATTTATGATGCTTTTTGGTCTGTGGTGCTTTTTGGTGTTCAGGGATGTTTGTTATTTGTACTTTTTTTAATGTTCACAATTACAAGTTGAATCTTAACTCATTCTGTGTGTGGGGGGGAGAGATTTTTTATTTTTTTTAATCTTTTTGACTTGGAGAAAACAAAACCAACCAGTGGATTTTTATGCATAAGCTCAACGATGAATGAATCTTCTCCCTGATGTTGGAGAGCAGATCTTATAAACAGTAATCCAAACCGCGGTGGCGTTTCACTTTTTTAATAGACCAGAAGCCGTTAAAGCCGCTGTGCTCGCGTCCCGCCCGCTTTGTCAGATCATGTGTGACGGCAGCAGCATTTTAATAAGCCCTGAGCCGTTCCTGTCACCGTCATTAGTCATAAAATGTGTTCAATCTGCAGCCCAATAATATCTATAATCCTCATAATCAATTTGTGACACAGAAGAACTATAAATATGCAACCAGATGCATTAAAGAGCTGCATAAACGTCCGCATTTGGGCCCCGATGATGGGTCATCAAGGCCGTAACTGTCCAATCAGAGGGCGACATATTGCTCTGTGTAAATGAACTTTATGCCTCTTGGTTTATTTGAACAAACTCGGCACAAACAGGAAGCAGACTAGAACAACAATCCGACGGTGACTCATGTGTTTCCTCCCATTTGGACCGAATGAACCGAACCGCAGGTGAACGTTCACCCTGGGTTTTAATTTAAAGGAGCTCAGCGTTCGTCACGCGCTCAGCTGAGTGTTCCTGATTCATAATCACCGTCTGATTCATCAGCTGTCTGACCGACGGACACGCCCGTGGAAATCCAGCGCCGCGTTTTGAAGTTGGGCTGAGCTTCAACAGCAGCAGGAAGTTCCTTTTCCTCCTCCTATCTGGTACTTCCTGGTTCCGCCTTGCTTGGTTGATTTCAGGGCTTGGTCTGACGTTTTTCGGAAGCGTTCTCGGAGTGAAGTGGGATTTTTGGGCTGGGACGGGTTGAGGATGTTGCCCATCTTCTTGTTTCTGACCTTAACTCTGATCGGAATCCTGCCATCGATTCTGCCTCACGGTCGCACTGCCATCCTCGGCCTCCATCTATCTCCCCCCTCCCCCTCTCTTTCCTCCCGACTGAGAGATCACAGAGAAGCAGGGAGAACATTAAGCTTCCTCTATGAAGCCCAATCAATACCTGATCTGATTAGACCTCAGCACATACGTTTCACTACAACCGTTAAACGGCAGCAAATAAAGAGCCCCTTTGCTAATGTTAGCCAATAGCTATCCATTCCAGAGCCCATCCACTTTCCAGACCCCTCCGTCACGAGTCGTATTGGGTAAAGTGAAACGAATGAGCCGAGCGTTCCCCATCCAGGTTCGACCGGCACCCCCCTCCACCCCCTCAAACTGGAAGGCGCAGCTAATCCGTGGTTGCACTGGTGCAGCCCCGGGATCCCCTGCATCAGCAGCTTGTGGGGATGAAGGAGGAGGAGGAGGAGGAGGAGGAGGAGGGGAGATGAAGGGATGTGGAAGCAGGAGGGGAGGGAAGGTATCTGAAATGTGGAGCTTTATTGATGCCAATGTAAGCACATTTCTATTGAAATCAATAGAGCTGCTCAGAGCTCATTTTGGCTGCTAACAAGAGAGTGCTACCTGGCTGGCTAATGGAGCAGCCCTAGATCACACACACACACACACACACACACACACACACACACACACATACACAGGGAGCAGAGGATACACCCGCTATGTGTGGATGTATTTATTCCCGTCCACCTGTGATGAGATTTTCCTGTTTGTTTTTATATTTTCTTGTTGTTTTTTTTAGCCTCAAATTAACGAAACAAATCAAACTAAATCTGTCTGTTCTGACTTTATTCGCTGTTAGACGTGTGTGTATGTGTGTGTGTGTGTGTGTGTGTGTGTGTGTATGATATTTCTTTTTGGTTCCAGTGGCCAGTTTTCATTTTGGATCTGGTTCCCAGTGAACAAATCAAGCACAATAATCTAAACCTCCTCTTAAGCCTTTTTATTATTAAGTAATAATGCGTTCAACAGTCACATCTGTGGTGGAAAAGACTTATTTAAAGTGTGCATCTTGCAAAAATTGTAACTTTCCAGAGGACCCTCATGCTACATGATGCTAAAAGATGCTCATTCTTCACTTAGCTTCAACTCCTGCTATCGTTTTCATGCTTGCATCTTCTGTGGCGTTGGTAGTAAAGCGCGCTGCATCCTGTGAATGTGTTAATGTATTCAGAAAAAACACACTTTTGGCTCGTGTGCATGGGTGTGTAAACAGCTGTTGGAAATGCCACAGAGAGCTGGCTCGCCGTGGGCCCTTTGCCATCAAAATGTCACGCTGCACAGTGGAGGGGTGTGGGGTGGGGGGCGGTGGGGGGTGATAAAAAAAACAACAACCTGAAACCTCATCCACCCACCATACACCTGCCCACACTCACAGACCACACACACACACACACACACACGAACCCCGGCTATATGATAATGCCACTCGGCGCCACAGACACATTCATCACGCCTGTTGTCATTAGAAACGAGCCTCATTATACTCCCGGCCCCTCGACTCGTGATTAATATTTGCGAGGGGGTGTGGTGCATCTCAAGCCCCTCCAATCAAATGATGGTGACGAACAAGAGGAAAGATAAGGGGGGAGAATATGAGAAAATATGTATGTTTGTGTTTTTGGAGGGGGTGCTGAAGGAGCAGGAGTGCATAAAGATGGGGCGTATAGAACGCCACACCCCCCCCAGCCCCCGGTTGCTGCTTTTTGTCTGGTACTTTCCCCCGTTCCTTCATTAGTGAGTTGTCTTTTCAATATTTATGCTGGGCGCCGCAGTCTGATGCTACGGCGATTAGGAGAGGTTCAGGTGAGAGTCATGTGGAGAGGTTGGGGGGTGGGGGTGGGGGGGTCACAAATAAAAAGCTAAGTCTTTTCAGTTGCTTTTGGTCTCGGGGTAAGTTGTGTGATCTTGCTGAGGTCGGCGGTGATTCCTGCGTCGACTGTGGGCGGGTGTGATGACGGTGTGATGGTTGCTGACTAAGTACGCCGGTTCGGACGCTCATGATTTATTTATACCAGTAGAAAATGACGGCAGGAGCCACTGGGGTGAACACTCAGCACAAATCCGCCTCTCTGGAGAGGATTTTGTATGACTTATAGGACACGTGTGAGGCTGCGATTATTGGATGTTCATGATCGATTCTTCTTTTGGCTCATTTTCGTATGAATCGATGAATTGCTGGTGTATAAAATACCAAAAAGTAGTTTCTAGTATGTCAAAATCCATATATTTAGTTTGGTTATATAATATAGAGGGTAAAACCCGTGAGCAAGGCAGCAGAGGTCAGCTGACCAGAGGGCGGTTGAAGCTTTTTACCGCCGCTGTCAGTTGAGCGTGAACCCCTAAAACGTTTCCTGTTAATTGACTTTAAATGGAAAATCAATGACGGTACATTGTTGTTGATTACCTTTCAATCAATTGATCAAGCTGTAAATGCAGTCCACACACTTTTGGCAACCGTTTTTATTGATCCGGCGTAATTAATTCATACGGCGATGACGAGCTCTTCCGTTTCCGCTTCCGTTGTCATGGTACCCGTCCTTCTCTTTTCTTCCTGCATGTGTTCCATTCATCCCTTTCTCCTCCAAGCATCTTCCTGCTCTCTTAATCCTGTCGGGGGGGGGGGGGGGGGTCATCCTCCCCTGGCTCCTACCACCTCTCCTCCTCTTCCAACGCTCGGCCCGGGACGGATGCCTGCATCTCGTCTCCAAGGAGACGGGATGGGAACGGGGGAGAGTTGGTGGAGTCTTCACATCTGGTGTTGCGTTGCCATGTTCTGTTTCGTCGTTGCCAGATTTCATCCTGGCTGGAGAGGGTCTGAATTTGAGATCCGGATTGTCCCACGGGGGGGGATGAACCGGGATGATCATTAATCCAGAGTGACAATTAGCTGCGACGTTAGCATCAGAATGGTAGCATTTCTAAGGCCCGTTTCCCCCTCCGCGGTCGTTCTTCCACGGCTGGCTCGGCGGTAGCAGGTGGAGTGGAGTGTCGCACTCCTTTGCATTATGTAACTCCATCCCAATTTAGATCTGACTTCAAATAAATGGAAACGGAGCTGCTGGTTGGCTCCTTTCCCCGCGGATATAAATAGCATTTTTCAAATCTTATCTAGAAACAGCGTTGTAGAGGGGAGAGGCTTTGAAACGCAGCCCTACGATTAGGATCCCATTGTTCCAATCCGCACCCCCTCCATTCTCCTGGCTGCTTACAGTAAGCCTGGGGATCAGTGTGTGTGTGTGTGTGTGTGTGTGTGTGTGTGTGTAAAACCTTGCACATGTGTATGCGTTCATCTGCATCAGTGTGGGAGAGATGGTGGCTAATGGTGAGATAGCATTGCGTGTGCGTGGTGTCGTGGCTTTGAGAGTTTGTGAGTAATTGCTGTGTGTGTGTGTGTGTGTGTGTGTGTGTGTGTGTTGCTGCTGGGTGTGTCTCTGATGATGGATGCTGTGCTTGTGCTTCTTACCCCACTGCTCCTCTCAGAATTAACAAGGTTGCTAAGATACGGCGGGCTTATATTAGATTATTGTTGCTGTTATTGCTGTTACTATATTTTACTCGCCGCCGTGAAGCCGTTATTAATTTGGAAATTTACCCTGCCATGGAATGGAGATGTTGGTGTTTGTGCACCGCTGCTCTACGCAGGGGCCGGGGGGGTGGGGGGGGGGGTTTCCATATCTGCCCCACCCCGTTACAATCTGGGGGTGGGTCCTTACCTTTAGTCATCATTAAGACCCTCTAATCCCAGGCCTGGAGCTCAGCGTTTCATCCACGGGGAAAGAGGCGGGGATAACACTTTGATTGGGGCTCATTGGTGTTGTAGAGGCGTGGCCCCACCCACCGGCAGTTGTCAGACCAATCCGGTGTTTAACCCCCACCCCGTGGTGGCGTCTCTGGTTCAGAAAGAGCAGGAAACACGCAATAGAGATGCCAGGATGGAGCTGCCAGCTCTCCATTGATGGATTTGCACATGTTTGTAAAGATTTGCTCTAAGTTTTACACACAAGTCTAGATTTGTGTGTGTGTGTGTGTGTGTGTGTGTGTGTGTGTGTGTGTGTGTGTGTGTGTGTGTGTGTGTGTGTGTGTGTGTGTGTGTGTGTGTGTGTGTGTGTGTGTGTGTGTGTGTGTCAGTCGGGTGTAGCGCCACCATCAGGGCTAATGTCGTTAGCGTAGGCTGACTTTGAAGCGAGGGACTCCAGGCGCTCCGTCTTGTGATTTGTAGCAGGAGTTGTGTGAAACTTCTCCTCCGTGGCGAGGTGTCTGCGAGCGTTCAGGTGTGTTTGTTTTGTCACATATGTGTGTGTGTGTGTGTGTGTGTATATGCGTGTTTGAGGACCTGCTATAAGGGAAAACCCCATTAGTGTCGGATCCCAGGGAGATAATGAGACCCGACTGCTTTATGTCCTGGAAATGATTGAATGGAACATAAGTAGGAGTTTATGAATCCTCTCCGCCGGTGGCTAACAGGATGACAGCAACTAGCCGCTACACAACTATTACAGACAGACGCTTAGCTCGAATGCTAACTCTACTGTTATATAAAAGTTTGTATTAAAACTACACTGACGAGACGTCAGCTTCTTGATGTGTTTAAAGGCTAGTACAGTGATCCCTTATTCCTCGCGGTTAATGCGTTCCAGGAACCACAAGCAAATAACTAATTCCACAATATATAGCGACCAATATTTATCTTATTATTTACGGTAATTTAAACATTCATGAATCCTCCCCACACTGATTTTAAACCCCCTTCTATCTGTATTACCTTTCCCCCGCACTCTGATAAACTGTTTAAAGCACTTTTGTGTCTCACGGATGTCCGAGACTCACAGAACGTAGCGCACCTCCTGATGCCGTCAGCCAATGGAATGCGCGTACGGTATCACATGACTTCCTACGAAGACATGTCCTTTGAAGGACCCTGTCTAGTAATGGGTAGCGGTTTGTTGGTCATACTTGTTGCCATGGCAGCGGTGACATGTAGCCGTGAAGTGGAGACGCCTCACCTTCCTTCGCTCCTCCGCCGCCGTGGGGCATCCATCCCGCCTGTTCTGCTGTGTGATTCTTAGGACGGGTGGGGTGGGGAGGAAAGAAGGCCACGTTTGAAGGAGTCTTCAAAATGGGACGGAACCTGTTGCCCCCCCCCCCCCCCCTCGCTGTGACGCAAACGGTCTGCAGCTTTCCAAGAACGCGGCCTGAATTGGGACACGGCGAATGAAAGCAAAGCACTAGATTATACCTGGAGTGCATGGGAGGAGCTTATGAGTGGGAGGGAGCGATGTCAGAAATTCCTGTGAAGACCCCCCCCCCCCCCCACACACACACACACTTATTCCTTATTCATCTCCCTCCATCCTCTCACACAGGATCACATTAATAATCCTTTGAAGCCTGTTCCAGATCTCCCTCTCATCCCCACCCCCCCCATCTCACCTTCTTTATGTCTTTATTGCCCCCCCCCACCCCCCACCCCAGCCCCTATCCCACCCCTAGGCCCCCATCTCCTCCCTCTGGCTTTCCAATCCACCTCGTCGTTCCATCGAAGCGATCGCCCTGCCGCCATTCCTCTCTTGCCGGCTCACGATGGGGTTCCCCTCGTCGCACACACACGTGTGTGTGTGTGTGTGTGTGTGTTGTCCTCCCTTGGTGCAGCAGACTGCTGCACCCCTCTGTGTGCATAATCGCACACATAGAGGGGTGGTGGGCACCGGTTGCCTTTGACAGAGCATGTTGATTGGTTCAGAATGGTTGCTGCCTCTTGTAGGAGAGTGGAACGGCTATTTTTAGATCAAGGGGTAGCTGGGAGAGAAAGACTGAGGAGGGCTCAGTGTGTGTGTGTGTGTGTGTGTGTGTGTGTGTGTGTGTGTGTGTGTGCAAGTAAATGTAAGGAATACTGCAGTGTTGAAGGAAGTCCCCGTTTCACACACGTATGCACATAAACACACACACACACACACACCGAATGCAGCAGCGCCCCTCTAAAGCCACGCTGTGTATTCCGTGGGCTCGCTCCCGTCTTTCCTCTCCTCCTGCAACCTTTTTTTTCTTCTCACCCAATCCCCTGCAGTCTTTCCGTATCTCACATTCATCCCTCGTTTCTTTCTCTTTTCTTTCTCTTTTCTCTCTCTCTTTTTTTTTTTTTCCTGAGCAGGGCTCGGTGTGCAAATGTCAGCACTCTTGCTATTTATTTACCAAAAGCCCCCAGAGCAACATCCCGCACCCTCTGTTTACCTCCGTCTCCACGGCGCTGCCCCGTCCCTCGTCACCCCCTCCTTCTTTTCTTCTCTCTCTTTATAAAATCCTGCATCTTCTTCATCCCTTCTTCTGCCCCCCATTGTCCTCCCCGGCATCCCTTCCCTGCTCAGTTACATTTCTTTCCTTCACACCCAATTCCATTCCAGTTTTTTATTTTTTACATCATTCCTGCTTCACTCATCCTCTCTCCCAGTATCCCCCCCTCCCATCCCACCCCCCACCCCCGTTCATGGATCATGGCACTTTATTGGAGTAACACGGTGACATTTCCAGTCTTGTCTACGACCGGTGTATTGACTTTTTTGGATTCATTCCACTGCGCCATCACCGTCGGCGTCTCGTCTAAGACGTCAGCGTGTCCGTTCACTTTTGGCCCCCCCAGAGATGGCCAAACACCTCGTCCTCCCCCACCCCCTCCTCATCCTCTTGGTCCATCTGTCCCCCCCCCGCCCCCCCTGTGTTGCTATTTTCCAATTTTCCTCTCCCCATGTTTTCATCTTCATCCCTGCCTCACCCCATCCGTCACTCTATCCGTCTGTAATCACCGTGGCGACCGGCTCCTGCTGTACAGTGGAGGGGCAGCCGGGGGTTTCTTACTGTGAAGGTGTGGCTTCACATCTTCCCAGCGTGATGAAGGCGATGATGGCAGCGGATGTGACGTCGGAATCCTCGCTTAAATCTGATGGCGGCCATATTTGATTTGCAAGAATATGAAAAGGATGAGATGCTGAAGATGCTGCAGCATCTCATCCTTTCCCATAGCGGGTAAATTTAGCTTAGCTATCATGCTAATGTACCCTCAAAGGAGCCCAGTGTGTCCAAGAGAGAGGTTTTTTTTAAACTGGTGTGAAATAAGGTGTAAGGATTAATAAACTTGTTTCCAGAAAAGGGTCAAAATGTTAAAAAATGATCTTCCATTGGAATGTTTTGGATGCTGTTTGTGGACTTTTCATCATCTACTCAGATAATCTTCTTTATTTGAGGAATGCTGCTGCTGTAACATTGGTTGCTCATGATTTTGTACCCTTAATTTAATGTTTGTTCCTGTGTTTGTCCTCCAGTGAGCGACAGCTGTTTCCGAAACCTCGCCGAGGACCGCAGCGGCGTCAACCTCAAAGATCTCGTCCATGATCCCTCCTTGTGAGTATTTTCCTTCCTTTCCATAAATCCAATACTGTAATGATGTGAAAAAACCATCAGGCAACCTTCATGCACATCATCGTTTATGCAAACGTGAGTCCTTTAATTAACCCTAAGCGTCCCGCTCTGTGAAGACGAACCTCTCTGCATGTGTGTGTGTGCAGGGCTTCCTGGTTTTGTGCAGGAAATGTAACTAAGAAACTAAAAAATGTCTCTCGAACGCAACATGTCGGGGCTCGATGTCGCCCTACGGAGAGAAATTCCCAGCATGCATGGCGACAACAAAAGACCTGCAGTGTTTCCCTGCTTCAGGATGACACTTAGCTGCTGCAGAAAGTCTTTAATAGGCAAAAGGAGTTCAAATCAACCACAGTTTCCCTTAAAAGGTTTGTGTCGAGGACAGAAGAGCAGGAAATACACAAGAAAATAATCATTTACATCCCGATTGGACTTGTGGGCCTTTGCGTGTTTCATGTGAACGAAAGTAAACTAAAGTTATTGACTCAAAAGCGACCGTTTACCTATCTAATAAGAAATAAATCATGTCCTAAAGTATGTGGACGCACTAACGAAGAGGCTTAGCGTCTCAGGTATGAATTTGCTGTCCAGAAACGGGTTCCTCAAGGTTTTGGATTGTTGATTCAGTCAAAGAGCATCACTGGAGGTTGGGGTACCGATGTGGTTCGGCAGATTCTTCCTCATCACCGCTTTATGGACCTTGCTTTGTGCAAAGAGTTCAAACAGGAAAGAAAAAGGATCCCCAAACTTGTGGAATCACACTACCATCTAAAATGTTTCCTCCAACAGGAGCCAGCGACCGGGTCTGGTCCGTGAAACCCAGCTGCAAAGGTACTAAACACCTGTGTCCCTATACTTTTGGTCACATAATGAGCAAAGACGAGGTTGTGTTTCATGTCAGCTGATCGATAACCGGCCTTCATGTCACTACACACACACACACACACATCACACACACCGCCTTTTGAGACTTGAAACACGACAGACTGCGACCCGACGCCGCCTCAGACACGCCGCTCCACACATCAGAGTCATTCTCCACGCTGCCATTGATTCGCCAATGCTTCCCCGCTCCCCTGTCACAATATCACACCGGTCAATACCACCGGCGTGTCACCAGACCCCCCCTCCATCGGAGCCTGGACTCACCCATGCTTGTCATCTCCATTACGGTGTGTTGATTTTGAGGCTGATGTGTAGCGTGTATGTTACCGCTGACGGTGGTTAGCGCTGCTCATGAGCCGGCTTTGGTTCCGTCTGGGTTCTCTGGCTTCCTCCCAACGCCTAAAACATGTCATGTGACCCTGAAGTGTCCATAAGTGTAAATGTGAGGGTGAATATTTGTCTTTATGTGCGAGAACTGATCGGGAGGTTTTACCCTGCCCGGTCCTCCAGGTTGTATTTGGCTTTTTTAGCCTTTAATACGGGCTTGTGGCAAAGAAAGCATGATTAAGAAGGTCGTTTTTGGTCAAGTTACGTTTTTGTTAATATAAAAGTACCTCGAGATACAAGTTTAAGCAGTTCAGTGACTGAGCTCCGAAGTCCAACAACTCCTAAGTGAAACATTTCCCCAATTCACAAACACATGGTAAAGAAGGAGGTCCGGTCTCAGCTGATGTTGTATCCATCTGCCCCCCCAGAAACTCTCCCTGACAAACTTGTTTGTGTTGGCGTTTATGTTTCGCTCGTCGAGGATCGTTGCCTCACCCTCCGCTCCGGTCCCGTGTTTCGATGAGTCGCCGGCAGCGACTCTGGGACCTCGGTGCGGCGTCGCTCCGCGCCACGAGTCAGCGCCTCCATCAGGCTGACCAGCTGGAATGCTGGGCCCCCAATATGCCTCTACTGCTGGGGCAGAGACAGGGAGGGAGGAGGAGGAGGAAGAGGAAGAGGGAGTGTAGGGCCACAGCAGGACACATATAGCATTAACTACAATCACAGGTACACACACACACACAAACAAACACACACATGTTGGCGCATGCAATCAGTCACTCTGCCCGGATCGACGTTCAGGAGCATCCAGAGGTGTGTCAGGTGGGAGAAAAATGATGCGTGGGGAAAAAAAACAGAAAAACAGATGGGCGGCCAAATAAATGATACCTAGACTCAAGGACATGTAGATGATGCAGGTGTGTGTGTATGTGTGTGTGTGTGTGTGTGTGTGTGTGTGTACGTGTGTGTGTGTGTGTGTGTTTGTGTCTGGTTGTCCTTGTGCACGCTTTACCTTTCCGCCGTGAGTTCCTGTTGCAACAACCTTTGTCAATTTTATAAAACTGTCACGGCAGAGAATAAACCAGCTAACAGCGGCGCCACCTGTTAGCCTTCAATGACAACACTGTGTTGTTACGCGTCCTTAAATGTAATAAAAATAAGTAAAAAGTCCATTAAAGTTTATGTAATAAAAACTTACGACACATCAAAAGCTAAGTTTCCATGTAGCTTTGACATCTGGCGCCATCATACAGTTTATAATGCTAAGCTAAGCTAATGCTAAGCCTCATTGACCAAATGCATGCTAGCACGTGATCACCATCAATTTTTTTGTTTAAAGCTGCTGTAGCATTTAAATCAAAATCAAACCCGTTATCGCCACGCGGCTCATCTCAGCTCTGAGAAGCGTTTTAGTGTCTTTCAGCGTAACGTTTTGTTTCTACAGGCTACTGGTTTTATATCCAATCCCAGCGGCTTTCTTTCCCGACACAGCAGGTTTTCAAAGGCCGCGACCTGCTCAGAACCGGCTGGCGGACAGATAAAGTTAGCCGCTAGCTGTCAAAAAACAGCCCCGAGCTTAGAAATGAGGGGCAAATACGGTTCAGGAGGGGGTGGGGGACCAAAAAAAGAGCTAAAAATGGACAAAACAAACCCCAGAGCGTCTGACTGAGATGAGAGCAAAGACGCAGCATCGACCGTGTGTTTGGACACGGGTGTTAACTTTTGCTGTTCAAACACGTGAAGCGTGAGACGATGGAATGGTTTGGGGGGGGGGGGGGGGGGGCAAGGAAGGAGGACTCTAGAGGAGGGGGGACTCTGAGCTGGGGCAGATCTGAAGCAGGATGACATTTATTCTGGAAATAAATAGAACGCTTGTGGGGCAGAGTGGTCTGCAGAATATTTTTATTGTGTGTGTGTGTGTGTGTGTGTGTGTGTGTGTGTGTGTGTGTGTGTGTGTGTGTGTGTGTGTGTGTGTGTGTGTGTGTGTGTGTGTGTGTGTGTGTGTGTGTGTGTGTGTGTGTGTGTGTGTGTGTGTGTGTGTGTGTGTGTGTGTGTGTGTGTGTGAGTGGAACCCCTGGCCGAGCGTTCGGAGCACTCAGAGCTCTCATCGGGGTCGGGCTGTGGAGAGGTGACCCCTTGAGAGGTTTTCCCACATACAGACGACCAAACAAGAAGGCCGTAATGGGCTGGGCTCCACGCTAACGCCGAATGCCCCCCCCCCCCGTCTTCCTCCCGGGACGGAGTGATTGTAGGAAAGCAAGAGAAAGAATGAGAGAGTGAGATTGAGTGCCTCGTACAACGAGCCTGTATTATTAATGGAATCACCCCGGCAGATGGGTCTTATCTTGGAAGTGTCCCACTACCACCAACATTTACAGCTGGCGCACACACACACACACACACACACACACACACACACACACACACACACACGCTTTTCATCCCTCTTGTTAAGTGAGCCCTTGACAGTCTATCACTCCCTCTTCTCTCTCTCTCTCTCTCTCATCCTTTCCTTCTTCATCCTCCTCTCTGCGCTCGTCTTTTATTCATAGACAGATTTGGCAGAAGCATCCAGGCTTTCAGGTCAAAAAACTTCTGTCGCGCTCTCACCCTTCCATCTCGCCCCTTTCTCCCTTCTTCCATCCTTTTCCTCCAGCCGCGTCAGAATCCGTCCACACCTCCGACAGAGAGCCTTCATCCCGGTTTGAAGAAGAGCTTCATATGTCCTGACCCCCCTCTGCAGAAGAAAAGGGCACAGTTTAAAACTCACATCCACTCATGCATAAGCACGCCTCCTCATGCATGAGCCTGCACAAAAACATCCTACAGTGTATGAAAGTATCCAGAATCTGCATGCATGCTTTTTTTTTTTTTGCAGCTTGTGTTCATGTTCATGTTTTGTTTGCAATTCAATTTTGCCAATCACCAGTGAGGGGCGTGTCCATCCCAGCGGCGTAATGCCAGCGTCGCCGGTTCTTCCCCGAGAGCTGATGTGACCTGATGCGAATCCTGACGCCAGTTTCTGGTTGCTGAGAAATTTTGGGTTGATTTTTTTTTTGGACAAATGATTTAAAAGTGGTGGAAATGACGAAGCAAGGGTGGGCCCAGAGATTACACAGCATCTGATATGCAAATATGTGAAGGATGCTCTTCTGGCAATTAAATAATTTAATATTTTTTATACAAAGTTGTCGTTAAATGTAGCATTTTGTGTTTAGTGTGGAAAACAAATGTTAAAATCTGTTGCTACGAGCCCTTTAAATCGTTGATTCCTGCAGTCGATGCATGCTATAACCACCTGTCATGTGTCATGCACACACACACACACACACACAAACAAACACACACACACAGATTCATTTAACGCGCAGTTACCTCCACACACTCAAAATGCCCAGTCAACAACATATTGCTGCCTTCGCACAAATATGGCATCCCCGATAGTTACAGAAAACTCTCACACAATGTCTCACGATAAACAACACGGCAACTAGAGGCTCCAGGCAGGAGGGGTTGCCTAGGAAACGGTGGGAAGGAACCCTAGTTATTTGTGTTGAGCATATTTTCATTTGGGCTGAAACAGAGAGCCATAAAAACCCCAGGAGAGGGAGAGAGGTGATTTGACCTGACAGCTCCTGCACTCTCCCGAGGTGTAACACACACACACACACACACACCCACACACACACACACACACACACACACACACACACACACACACATAAACAGCAGGATGCATGTGCATGAATGCATCACACACACTGTAACACACACATCAAGAGAAGTAAATCCCTCATGCCATCACAGGAATGTCAGCAGAGGACTGTGTGTTTGGTTGGTGTGTGTGTGTGTGTGTGTGTGTGCGTGCGTGTGTGTGTGTGTGTCAGAACCACGCGGCCTCTCTTTGAGTTTCACGCATCCACTCCACACACGCGTGCGTTGCGGTTTTTCCGCGTCATCCCTCCCGCTGCGTGTCTCTCTGCTGCTCCGATGCACAGTTTGAAAAATCGAGCAGAGATAACGGATTCTGTGGATGAAAAGCGTCTGAAGGGCAGATGCTTTGACGTTCAGAGAGTTTATGAGTGTTTATCTGTGGGGGAGCGGGGCGTGATATTTAACTGGATGATGCGGCGGGGGAATATGATGCAGTAGTCGCCCAAAAATAGTTCCCCTTAAGAAGAAGAAGAAGGAAAAAAAAGCAGAGGGTTACATAAGGAGTGTCTGTGCCTTCACCTTGAGCCCGGGGTTGTGGGTTTTTTTGGCTTGTAGTACTCAGATTGGCCACAAGAGGTCGCCATGCGGCGCTGTTTTGTGGGCCACGCTGGAAAATCCTTTCATATCAGGGATGTTCAAGGACATTCTCTCCCTTTCTCTCTCCTTACCTGCTGTTGTCTCTCTCTGCATTCCTTCTATTCCTTTCAAACTTTTCATTCTTTCTGCGTTCTCTTCTCTCTGGCTGTGTCTTCACTAGTATGCGTTTTCATGAATGACAGGCGTTAACAGTCTTGTTCGCCGTCTGACCGGGACAGACTTCTACAAGCTCCAGGGTGCATGACTTGGATCTGGGAGTCTTTTTTTTTTTTTTTTCAGCAGGGTATGCTTTATCCCTTTGAGGAAGGTATAGGTGAACCCACAATACTCCAGATCTGTTGCTTAACCCGTTGATCCGCTTGGGCCTTCCACCTCCAGAGGCAGGGTGGTGTGTGCAGTCCGGGGGGGGGGGGTGAGCTCTCGTTGCAAAGAACTGTGCAACCATTGATTGAGAATATCATCTAGGAATGAATGTATTCCTGATTGCACGTGTACTCTAATGACTTCCTTCCTTCCTCAGATTGGGGGGCATGATCTCGGCCTACAAGATAGTCCCGGACGAGATCGACGAAATTAAGGTACGTAATCTCCAGATCCGTCTGCACATCTATTCGAGGTATCTGCAGCCATCTTTATGAACAAACCGTGCGTTTGTGAACCAACAGGAAACTCTGGTGGATTGGTGCGATGAGAAGGAACTGAACCTCATCCTGACCACCGGAGGCACTGGCTTCGCCCCGAGAGACGTCACACCAGAGGTCGGTTGTCGATAGCGACGTCGTCCATACATGTCTTTTAGTTGTTGTGGGGTTTTTTGTTTTGGTTTTTGCATTTCCTTGTTTGTTGGTGAAGGCCTTTAAACAAAAGGAAAGACGGATCTGTGTGTTCTGACAGCCACGGCTGTTTGGTTTTTTTTGCTGATGATGCAGGTGTGTGTTGCAGCGCTGATTAATACACAGTGTAATTAGCCTCACAGTCACATGGGAAATAAAGAGGCAAAAGTTAGATCCTTATTGACTGACTTCTGTTGCAAAAAAAAAAAAAGGGATTGTGCAGCAAGCGATTCAGAGATAATGGGTGTCAGTGTTTCAGCGTGAAACATTTCCTCTACCAGTAAAATACGTGGAGGCAAAATGTCACGCAAACTTATGGATGAAAAATGTGAATTTCTGGATTCAGTCTTTTGGTTTTGCTTAGCTTATCCTCTGCGATGCGTTTTCAGCCGACCTCGCTCTCGCTCTCTTACACACACACACACACACACACACACACACACACACACACACACACACACACACACACACACACACACACAAGCAATCTTGCAGGGGGGCGAGCTGTGGTGCTCAGCAGTATCATTGGTCCTCATTAATCATGGCGGACGGCAGTCTTCCTGGAAGAGGGACGGCGCGCAGACGCTGATAATGGCTGCTATCTGATCCCACCCCCGTGTGCTGGAGACATGGACGTCTTTGTCTGCGGCGGCGCGACACGAGACGACACTTGTGACTGTGTTGGGTCCGCTGATTACGTTAGGTTTACTTTAGGTTTAGGTTTAATTACATGCTAATAAATTAATGACGCAATCGACGGAAACTAGTTTTTGTTTTTTTTAACATCTCAAGGCTTTGCTGAAGCTCGTCTGTCATCCTGTTGTGTTGCTATAGTAGCGACAGCTAGCGCTAACTCTCCTAGCGATGTGGCTATGTCCCATTTCTGTTTTTTTTCTTCTAAATTTGATCGTATGTTTTTGACACATTATATCATAATTTTTATGTTAGTCATATTTCCTATAATTAATTGGAAAGTTCGGAAAGTAGCACATTTAAAAGAAAACAGATGATTTTTATCAAGACTTTTTGTTCTGTTGGATCAGAACAATGTTCACAGAGTTTCCGTGGTTGGTCTGGGTCAAAGGTTAAAGCTCCAAGAAGGCATCAGACCTTCATATCTTCCTCTTCGTCGCCACCCGACCAATGTATGCTTCTCTCTTCACAGGCAACTCTATTGATTTCTGATTGATTAGTCCAAATCAGAAGACAACATTTTACTAAAAAGCTCCATGTAATTAGAATTTCCTCTATTATGGGTGTGGTCAAAAGTAGCCACACCCCTTGTACAGTCATCTGTCACATCTTTGGCACCGCCCACAGTCTTTACCTCCCCCCCCACCTCCCCATACCTGTCTCTGACAGTTATGATGTCATACAACCCCTTCCGACCCACAAACACACACACACACACACACACACACACACACACACACACACGCGCTGTACAAAGTCATTTTTACATAAAATCCCCTGCTGCAGGATAAACCCAGTCGATATTAGACTGTTTAATTGCACAAACTGACCGAGAAAAGAGATATATTCCTGTATTGATCCCAGAGATCGAATCTATGCCGGCTGCTAATGGGAGCTGGACTGTATGCGGCGAATTAGACGGGTCAGATAAGGATTTTCCTGCCTTCAGACAGTTGAGACATAGATTGTGTGAGAGGGATTGTAAATCAATACCTGAAGGGCACTACTGATTTTTCACGTTCAATAGGTTGTTGTAAAAGTGTGGGACGATTGTCGGCGTTTCCCGGTCATCCGGTTGATCGTTACAGTTTCACCTCTCCTCCGAGAAAGAGACAAGATTTCTCTGAACGAGGCGTTATTCTGAAGCGTAACGTTCCTTTAAGGGTTTATTGGTGAAATCTGGTTTTATTCTAAAAAAATAAAATAAAACATTTGGGTTGAATATGTTTCAAAAATTTTATTTTGATGTCCTGAATATTAAAGAAAAATCCCATTAACAGCTTACATTTTTAGACGAGGTAGGATAAAAATGTCAGATATATAAGAAAAAACAAAATTGTTATTTTTAATATTTGATTAATGAGTTTTTTTCTTTTAATTCTAGCAGTGTACTTAAAAAACATGTAATAACTAAAAATGTAATAAAATTAAAACAAGAAATATATTTAAGACGCCCTGTTTGGCGTTTCTTTGCTCCCATCTGCTCCACATTTTGTTGTAAATGTTTTCTGAGTCACTCAGTCAAAGTTACAGAAAGTTTTCAAGTATTATTGTCGGTAAAAGAATATTTTTTTTCAACAATTTCCAGACAGCAGTATCGAACTCCACCACATGTTGTCTGATTCACGCCCTTGTAAATTAAACAAAGTCATTTTTATGCTCATTTTGTTCTAAAAAAATGTCTGTAAGTGAGGAAACTTAAACGCTGTGGTGTCTTTGTGTATTTTATGCATCTGAACTTTACATTATTTGAGTCGGTTAAGTCATTTTATAGTTACGTCTTCATCAGACGGTGACCTCACTAACGACCCTCCTCTTCATCGCCGCATTCTCCAGGCCACGAAGGAGGTGATAGAGCGCGAGGCTCCAGGGATGTCCCTCGCTATGCTGATGGGATCCCTCAACGTCACGCCGCTAGGCATGCTGTCCAGGTCAGACACACACACACACACACACACACACACACACACACACGACACAACAAAAACGTTAGAGGACATTATTTAGAGAGCACAAAGTTTTGATTCTGTTTTTTTATAATCATGTTTATTCACAAATTTACAAGATAATCACGTTGACACAAAATCCATGTCTGGGATGTCTTGCTGGAGGTAAACGTCATGTGACCTGACGTAATAATTACTGCTGAGTCGTGATCGGAGGCGGTCGGCGTTTCCCTCCGGATCGATAACGTACAGTGACTCCGCCCGTCTAACCTGTCCACGTGAGATGGACCTGTGAGTGGGTTCATTCATCAGCGCTGATGAAGTGACCGGCGCCGCCCCATCAGCCAATCAGGGCGGAGCAGCAGGCATACATCACCATAATCGGACACATTAGTCACCCTAATGCACTTCCTGTTCGTCGTCATCTTCTTCTTCCCCTCTTTCTTCTTCTTCTTCCTCTTCTTTTTTTCTTGTTGTCGTTCTTCTTCATTCGTTTGACGGCTCTCCCTCTGCCTCCATGTTTCAGACCCGTGTGCGGCATCCGAGGGAAGACGCTCATCATCAACCTACCAGGAAGCAAGAAAGGCTCGCAGGTAGGAAGCAGGAAGTAGAAGAAGCTGCTATGAGTTTCTTCTTTTGGCTCTCTTTAGAACCAGGATCAGGAACCAGATTGGGATCTGGATTCTGGGTCCACTCATTTGTTCTCTTTCCGGATCCGAGCCACAATCCGAGATTTAGGCTTAAGGTCAGGTGATGTCACCCAGCAGTGTGAAGGTGGATGCAGCCGGTGTCCCGGTCCTGATGCTGCATGTAGACGGTTCTGACATCAGTTACCGTGTGTGTGTGTGTGTGTGTGTGTGTGTGTGTGTGTGTGTGTGTGTGTGTGTGTGTGTGTGTCCTCTCCTCTCCCCTCCATCTGTCTCTCTCTCTCCGCTGTGCTGACCTGCACATCTGTCTCTGTCTCGTTACGCCCCGCCCGCCTCTGCTGATCGATTTTACTATTTCTTTTAATCAATTACGCCGCCGCCGCGCCCCCCCCCCCCCCATCTGCTGTCATATTAGCGTCTCACTCATCAAACCCTGGTTAACGTTAACGACACCGGCCGCCCGTTTCAGACTTTTAATGACTGTGATCTCCCGTCTTAAAGGTAAGACGTGCTGCAGACGCGTTGAAGACGCTTCCTTCTCATTTTCCTCGCACTCGTCTTTCTTCTTCACTTCTTCTGTCTGCGTCTTTTGGCTTTCTCATTGAATCTCTGTCTCTCTTCACCTCCTGTGAATCCCTCTCCTTTCCCAACGTTCCCTTTATCCTCCATCCTTCTCTCTCACTTCCGCTGACAGTACATCCAGGGATTTGGCTCTTTAGTGTTCTTGACAGTTACTCTCCTCCAGGACGAAACAGAAGAGACGAGAGGAGGGGAAAAAAAGCCACTCCTGATGCACCTTAAAAAAAAACCCAAAAAAACCCAACATGTCATGAAAGCTCAAAATTCAAGGAGATGTCTCGGGGGGTCTTGACGCTCCATCCTCGCTTCTTGATTTTCTCCATTCCTCTTTTTCCTTCAGGCTGACACAGCTCCTGTCCAAAACTGTTTTCAAACACGCTTAAAGAAGCACAAACGGGAGGCGGCGTGTTGTTTTTGTGTGTTTATGTGTAAATAAAGGAGGAAGTACAGCTTAAAGATATTGGTTAACCCATTCTGCTTTCCTGTTACCCGTTTTCTTGGAGGACGTTATTCCACACACACAATCCTAAAGCGGATTTCAATTCAGTCAAATCAAGATTGTCATATTTGATCCAGGCAGGAAGTGGGAAAAGTCGGCCCCAGAAGGCCCCATTTTCAGACGCTGTAAAGTGCGGGTGGGGCGATTAATAATGTATCTTCTCAATGCTTAAAATACACAGGGAGATAAATAATTTCACAGATTAGCTCTTGTCTAGGGAAATGAGGAGAATGGAGTATTTAGCATCGCCGAGGAGCCCACAGGCACACTGACACAGAGCGAAAGCTGGGCGCGAAGAAGGTCGAGGAAGATGTGTTTTTATTCCGCCACCGCCTCAAAAATAACTTTTAATATAAGAATGAACAGATAATAATATTCCTGCACAGAGCAATTGGCAAATATTTTCGCTCTGAAGGGAGGCAGGACCTTTATTTCCTGTTTTCAAATCAATTTTATCACGTTTTTTTGTTGAATGTGTTTCTGTTTTTAGAGTTTCTACTCATTTCATTTTGCCGTCTTCTATCCTCCCCCTCCAGGAATGCTTCCAGTTCATCCTGCCGGCGTTGCCGCACGCCATCGATCTCCTGCGGGACGCGGTGGTGAAGGTGAAGGAGGCGGCGGACGAGCTGGAGGACCTGCCGTCGCCGCCGCCTCCCCTCTCGCCGCCGCCCAACAGCTCGCCGCGCCGACAGACGGAGGACAAGGGCGTCCAGTGCGAGGAGGAGGACGAGGAGAAGAAGGACAGCGGCGTGGCGTCCACCGAGGACAGCTCCTCCTCCCACATCACCGCCGCCTCCATAGCTGCCAAGGTAACGCAGGAGAGGATGTGTTGAGACTTTATCCATTGTTTTAAGTCATGTGACCTGCGTTAACGCCATTGGATGTTAGGTTAAAGCATCTTAGATATGTCATCAATCTTTAAAGAGATTCAGAGTCATATTTTCTTGCATAATTGATGCTGATCAGAGCTGTTAATCCATGCTGTCGTGATCTTATTACACCAAAGGTACAAATTACTCAAATTCCGACACACCGACGTTTAAAATTCTACGAGCGGCGCCTCGGAATGACGGATTTACTGTTATTCAAGCTGTACCTTTACAAAACGCCTCCGCTGCCGCCACTTCCTGCTGGGCTTAAATATGGTCCAGCTGGGCAATCATTTACTCCTTCAAAATCTGTGATTAATCTCCTCTTCAAACAGGAAGTGCGCAGTCAAACATTTCTACTTCTCCGCTTTCAGTCGCCGTCGTTTCCGACTTCAGCGAACGTGGCAGATCAAAACGGGCGTTTTAAGATACGGATTTAAACATCCAGATGGCTCTTTGTCTACGTAAG
Source organism: Antennarius striatus (assembly GCF_040054535.1). Classification (NCBI taxonomy): domain Eukaryota; kingdom Metazoa; phylum Chordata; class Actinopteri; order Lophiiformes; family Antennariidae; genus Antennarius; species Antennarius striatus. Next base: position 3,103,087 of record NC_090794.1, read on the forward strand.
GTGTATGTATGTTATTATGCTGCGTGTGCACCGTGATAGTTGAGTAAAGTTAACAGAAGAAAAACAAATCATTATTTGTAGTTAATGGTTTAATAGTTGATAACGGCTGAGGAAACACCTGCTGCTTCCAAAATCTGGCAAAACGCTTCCGTGAGTTTCTGCTGATGGAAAAGAGTATTTTCTAGCTTTTGGCTAAATTACCCAGAAGCTGTGCAACAGTCAGCGATACGCAATATTATAAATATCAATATTTATTCCTGATGTCATCGCTGTGAGGTCACTTATTAACGTTTCATACGTCACAGGTCATCAAAAAGTGCAAATCATCTTGTCTGTAAACATTCTTCTTCATTGCACCCATCACCCTGCCTGAAACCTGGACCCTCCTCCATCATCCCACCTTAATGTCCAATCACAGAGCGATGCTGGTAAGACTCCACCCCCAAAACTCTCATCATGTGGCGTCATCTTGTCACATTTTGATTTTGAATATTGGCAGTTTTGGAGTTCTTCCTACATGTTATGGCTTTACTGTGTGTGGTTTTAACATGTGTGTTTATCTGTGTTTGTGTGTGTGTGTGTGTGTGTGTGTGTGTGTGTGTGTGTGTGTGTGTGTGTGTGTGTGTGTGTGTGTGTGTGTGTGTGTGTGTGTGTTTGTGTGTGTGTGCGTGCTCTCAGATCCCAGACTCCATCATCTCCCGGGGTGTACAGGTGCTTCCCAGGGATACGGCGTCTCTCAGCACCACGCCCTCGGAGTCGCCCCGCGCCCAGGCCACGTCCCGCCTCTCGACGGCATCCTGTCCCACCCCCAAAGTGAGTCCCGTCACCCCCCCCCCCTCCTGCTTCCACATCCCACCCGTACACGTCGACGATTTTCTATTTTCAGCTTTGCAAACTGTGTGTTTAGTGTCTGATTCTGTTGCGTTTTACATGTGAAACCCGTGTTTGCTGCGGTTTGTGTGTTTTTATGTGTGTTTGTGACGACAGGTTGTTGGTCAGATCGCTCAGACGTGAACACCAATGACATTATTTGTTGGATTTTTTTTCACATGTGGTCAGGATGCGAGGGTGGACGTCTTTTCGCCGATCTCTCCTGCATAATTTTAACGTCCCGGTTCTCTCTCTCGCTCTCATCCGTCAGCGTCACATCTTCATGTGTCTCCTGGTGGACAGCAGGCAGGTGCTGTGGGAATACAGGGAGGCGGTTGCCTAGGCAACAGAGGGACGGCCTGTCAGAGAGAGAGGAGGGAGTGTGATGGGGGAAAGGGGGGTGCAGGTGCATCGGCGGGTCACGAGACGGAGGGATCGTTCGTGTTCGTAGAGCTTTGAGAGGTCAGCGGGCGTTACCTCGGCAACGGCAATTTAAAAAGTCCACTGGAAATCTAAATATTTAAATTTGGCAGTTTAGTCTCATGAGGTGGAGACGCAGACGTCACACAGATACCTCATCGTAATTGGACGGCGGGGGCCTTTAATGATGCCGCCGTCGACCCACTGCTGCTCCTGACTCCACTGATGCAATGAGGTTGTCCGCGCCCATCGGCCGCCGTCTCCATCCCTGACGTCCAAACACACGCTCCGTCTCTCCGCCGAAGCTTTTCTTTTTCCAACGACCCAATTTAAGCATCGCTGGCCTGTCACCATCACATGCCAACCACGTTAGTCAGCAGTTGTTTGCGTGTGTGTGTGTGTGTGTGTGTGTGTGTGCAGCTAGCAGACACTTAATGGCTTCTTTTGGTGTAGCTGTTAGCTTGTTTAGACTTTGACACAGGCTGTTTCCCAGCGACAAGCCGCCATATGTTGTTTGAAATTCCCACGTGAGGAGCGACAGAATGTACACAACCTCCCCGGAGCCGGAGCCCAAACGGTTTGCTCACGGAAGCGTTTCATGTTCCACAGTGAGGCTGTTTGGGAGCGTGAGCCGGGTCTGGTTGAAGGAATGGAGGAGGTCTTTATCTCACTGTCGAGCCCCCCACCCACCCAACTACCCCCCCCCCCCCAGTTCAAGTGGGCCGTGGTCTCAAGAAACACAAGGGTGGAAACGCTTTGTTACCCAAACTGTCTTTGTTGCATTTAAGAAGTGTGTTTACAGGTTCCATGTGTGTGTGTGTGTGTGTGTGTGTGTGTGTGTGTGTGTGTGTGTGTGTGTGTGTGTGTTTTCTCTAAATGTGCAAAAAGCATGTGACTGGTGAACGGATGGAATGTGTGTGTAGTGCCTGCATTGAAAAACAATACAATAAAAACCGCTTTGGGTTTGGGACCGGTGCGCCTTCATTCTGCACTGGAGTTCTGTTGAAACGTAAGCAAGGCATGATGGGATGTTTGTTCGGAAGTAGTGAGCAGCACTGAAACATCACAACATGCAAGGCATGATGGGAGTGATGTTTTATACTTGTAAGGCAGCTGTTAGCGGCTAGTTGCAGTTAGCGGCAAACTCAAAAACCCAAAATGTCTTCGTATTGATAAAGTTGCCTCACTGTTGCTCAATCTCTGAAGAATTTACAGGATTCATTATTTACAGGAGTGTAAAAATCCTGTCGACAGAGGAGCATCATGGGAAAGTTGCTCTTCATAGAAGTCGCCATTTTTATTCTCCATCAGGTTGTCACATGATTTGATAACCTGAAATAACATCAAAGAATTATAGGAATTGATTTATTTTTTAGAGCGTTTATAGTGCATGAGTTGAGCAACACACACACACACGCACACGCACACACACACACACACACACACACACAGAATCAACAACCGCCTCCCTCTCATGCGCGTCACGCCAACCGCAGCAGATACAGACGGATTACAAACCGAGCTGCTCGACAATCATTCATGCAGCCAGAGTTTTCTTCTTGTGTCACATTGCATCGTATGTGAACACACACACACACACACACACACACACACACACACACACACACACACACACACACACACACACACACACACGTAGCTGTTCTCTTCCACTCTTGTGAGCATTTAGTGCAGTTATGTAATGATGAGTTGGAATTAATGAAGCATATGGAGGATGAGGCTCAGACTGGGAGGATGGCTGACGGTGTGTGTCAGTGTGTGTTTGTGTGTGTGTGTGTGTGTGTGTGTGTGTGTGTGTGTGTGTGTGTTTTGGCCTTCTTATTTTCCCTGGAGTGATGTTGTTTAGACTCTTTATGTGCGCTGGTTCTTTGAGACACATCCACAGCTGATGCCAGCCTGTCTGCTCATCAGTGTGTCGGTCGTCTTATTACGGTCGTATCCACGAGGCGCTGTCGTAGACGTGGGTTCTGGATCACTTTTGAAAGTTTACGTGCTCTTCCCGTGTTCCAAAACATCTCTCTATTCTTGTCTGCTGTCCTCTTCCGATCACGCTCTGTGTTTACTGTGTATTGTTCCAAACATCCCATCATGTCCAATGACCCACCAGTGGAGCTTTTGCACACATTTTTGAGGTCCCGGCTGTGTTTAAATTTGTTTTTATCAATGACTTGATGTATGGCTTCAGAGTCGAGGCCGCGGCTCATGGAAATCACCTCATCTTTCTCCAGGAGGGTGACAAATGTCGTGCGTCGCCCCGCCGCCTCCCGGTGACCTTCGCTGTAAATGTATTTCCACTCTGCTCGCCGCCAAAGCCAGAAAAGCGGCGTGTCGATCTGCACACGTGGATATAAGGCACCGATTTGGTGGAAAAGTCTGAAAGCAGTTGGATTCGTCGTGCCTGATCAAAATCCCGTTCTTCTAATGATCGCTAACCTGATCACATGCTCGCAAGAAGTGTGATGTCATGGCATAGGGAAGGTATTTTGCTCAAGGTGTGATCGGCACACAGATGATTTACCTGCAAACAAGTCGTGACAGAGGATTGAAACAATCCAGAAAAGAAAGAAAAGAAAAAGACAGAAGACGGAAAAGCTTAACCACGGCTCACGTCGTTCTCGGTTAGACATCGGTGTTCAAAAAAAAAGCGTGGAAAAATAAAAATGATTGATTCATCCATCGCCAATGCCAGCTTTGTCCGCTGTCGTGGGTCGCGAAAAATGAAAATTAACTTTATTTTACTTGACTTTAAACCCATCACAAATACTGGAATCATAAAATCACTAGTAAACTTTTTAAAAACAAATAATATTATATTAATATCATGTTATTGTGTTAATAATATTATGTTACTCATGTAAAGCATGAGATGTTATTAGATTAGTTCCTTAGAAATTAAAGGAAATAATTTAGCCTCTCCCTTCTGCCTGAAGCTGCCCGTCCCCCGCCGCCCGGTGTTTTGTTCGATAGATTCAGGAAGCCCTGGATCTCGTCTCTTTACTCGTATTCGCTTCAAATTTTAAACCTTTCTCTCCTGACCTCCGACCCCTCCCTCTGCCGAGTTTGGTGTAAATCTGTTCAGGAATTTTTGAGTAACGAACAAACATTTAAGGGGTAGAATTTTAGTGACTGCAGACGCTTCCGGCCTACAGGGATCAGCAAAAACATGGTTAATGTTTAGCGCATTAGAAACTGGCTTCGCATCACTAATTTATTGACTTTAGTGAGTTTTTAAAAGTTTCTAAACTGGACTATGTTTTCCTTTTCGGACTTGATGGTTTCCTGGCGCAGTGCGAAGCTGTTTTACGGCCCGAGTCGTCGCTCCTCACAGGTTTATTCCCCTGTGGAAGCAGCAGATACCAGATGTTATACGGCGCCGTCGCACGCCGGAGTTATTCACGTTTGGTTTTATCTGACGGTATTGACCACTCACATCTGTTTCCACGTGCGTGTGTGTGTGTGTGAGTGTGTGTGTGTGTGTGTGTGTGTGTTGTCCTCCCTTGGTGCAGCAGGCCTCGTAAAAGTGACTCCTCGTGTTCCGGCCTGCTGGAGGGGGGGAGGATTTATTTTTCTGGAGTGAGTGAGAAAAACGGCGAGAGAAGAGAAGAGGAGAAGGAACAGGGAGTGGGAGGGTGCAAACAGGCGAGGAAGGGGCAGAGCGCTGATGAGTTAGAGGGGTCTGAGGTCTGAGGGGGGGGCGGTGTGGGGGTGAGGAGGTGAGAAAAGGGGGAGGATAAACAAAAAGATGGAAGACTCAAAATGGAAAAGGAAGGTGGTTTGGTGCTTTCGACTGTCTGTATCCATCCGTCCATCTCTGGGGGGGAGTCCAGTAGTGTGACTCACAGCAGCACCCCCCCCCTCCACCCTTCCTCCCTCCCCCCTCCCTCACCCTTACCTCTCCTCTTCCCCTCCCCCTCCATCGAATCAGATCAGTATGAAAATGACACAGAGAAGAGGAGGGGTGACAAGGAGAAGATGTGTGTGTGTGTGTTGTGTGTGTGTGTGTGTGTGTGTGTGTGTGTGTGTGTGTGTGTGTGTGTGTGTGTGTGTGTGTGTGTGCGTGTGTGTGTGTGTGTGTGTGTGTGTGCGTGTGTGTGGTGTGTGTGTGTGTGTGTGTGTGAGAGAGAGAAAGAAAAGTCCCATCAGTCATTTCCCTCAACGAAAACTAGAGGCTCATGGGAAATGCTCATACAAGCTTGCGCGTGCACTCCCCCCCCCCCAATGATGCACTCCCCCCCCCCCCAATGCATGCATGATTTAGCGCGGCACCGTATGTGCTGCTACATACCCTCCTCTTCCTCTTCCTCCTCCTCTTCCTCCTCTTCCCATTGTCTCGATAGCTGTTGCGTCTCCTCGCGGCTCTTCTTCTCTCTCTCTCTCTCCCTTCTCACTCCAGCCTGCCTTTTCTTATCTCTCCCTCTCTTTCCCTCTCGCTCAGTCGCTCTCTCTCAGTTAGTGTGAAAGTGTGTGTGAGTGTGTGTGTGTGTCTGTGTGTGTGTGTGTTCCTGTGTGCATGTGCCGAGAAGATCATTCTGTTCCGACTCCAGGCAGAAGATGGTAAGTAATGTCCTTCCTCCTGCATATCTGAGTGTTTACAGGTTTTGAGCGTTGTATACGTGTGTGTATGTGTGTGTGTGTGTGTGTGTGTGTGTGTGTGTGTGTGTGTGTGTGTGTGTGTGTGTGTGTGTGTGTGTGTGTTTGTGTGTATACCTGCTTAAAGAAATTTTGTATTATTAACTGAGTAGAAATACGGACGGATGCATTGTGTGTGTTAAATATCGTTAGTGTCCTGTGTTGTTCTTGATGATGATGATGATGATGATGATGATGATGATGATGATGATGATGTTGCCTGGAGGTGGGGTGGGGGGGTAATAGAATGGGGGGGCTGCTGGATGAGAGGAAGCAGACGTGGGGTTGAGTAATTTCTATCGCCTTGCCGTTTCTCTTGTGTTTGATGATGGCGGACGGCGCGCACACACACACACACACACACACACACACACACACACGGCGCACTACTGTAAATGTTAATGAGGCTCACATGGAAAGAGGAGTGTGAAAGCAGCACCTCCGGAATCCATGATGTCGCCGTGGAGACCGTGATGTGTCAAGCCAGGGATAGTTTAAACTGGGATTGTTTAAACCTTGAAGTTCTGGTTTTGTGCTCAAGCGTCTAAAATATAATGTTTGCATTTGCAGCTAAAAGAGCATCAAGATGTGGTTTGTTGTTGTACAAATCTCCCTCATTAATGATGCAAAGTTTGTGTAAATGTGTATATTCCAGGAGGATATTTAAATTTAATGCCTATATGCTAAATACGGCAAAGCTAAGCGCCAAATTAGCCTAGCCTAGCTCAAGGTGACAACATAGGTTTTTTTAATGTATCCTGAAGACGTGCATGGACGACAATATTCGCATTTTCATCTTTTAGTCACAAATTAATTTATACATTTATAAAGACTTAATGTTGATATTAATAAGAGAGTTTTAGAGATACAAACTCCAGGCAGAATAAATCCAACAGGCTGCTTTACTAGAGGTAAGATCAACTTTTCCTCTATAAAATAAAAACTGTTGTTTCACCAGTGGATTGAAGAATTAAAAACTCGGAACATCTACATGTGGATATTTGCGCTTTTGTGGATCTGCGTGTCCTCGGGTGACACAGACACGCATGACAAGCTGCCTCCAGGATTTTAAAAAGCGGTTTAATATTGATCTATACGTGGAGGATGACGTCACCCTGATAAATGTCAGGCGCATGGGGAACGGCTGGGTCACGTGGGACGCTGGTGTGGATGGAGAGAACAGATGATGGGAGCCTCAGACAAGAAGGGACGCGGATGGACATTTGGGTCAAACGGCTCGGCGATCCTTCGTGACACGCGCAAAGCTCGTGCACATAAAAAAATATTTATATATATATTTTTTTTTTATTTAAAAAAAATATATATATATATATATATATATATATATATATATATATATATATATATATATATATATATATATATATATATATATATATATATATATATATATATATATATATATATATATAAAGGAGGATTAAATTGCGCGCCTCCTCCGACGCACATGTGTTGCGATTGCGCCCAACTTTTGCGCACGGTGTCCTCGGCGTTATATTTGTCTCCAGTTATTCACGCCCACTGAATCCCGACAGTTTGGCCCGAGGGCCATGGAGAGAGAAGAGCTGGTGTGTGTGTGTGTGTGTGTGTGTGTGTGTGTGTGTGTGTGTGTGTGTGTGTGTGTGTGTGTGTGTGTGTGTGTGTGTGTGTGTGTGTGTGTGTGTGTGTGTGTGTGTGTGTGTGAGTGTGTGCAAGCAGCAGAATACAAGTCAGTCAAGTCAGCTGTTATCGCACAGTGTCCAGCCCACACACTCAATTCGTCCTTAATGTCCCGGGGGGGGGGGGGGCAGGTGATGAATGGATCACCGGGGCAGGAGGAGCGCTGGACACGCGTTTCCGGTTAGCTGTGATGACCCGTTTTTAATTCTAAGGAGACTCATCTAATTTTATTACCAGCACAGACGTTGGCTGCCATTTTTATCTTTATTTAACATTATTTATTCTAATAATAAACTTACTTTGAAAGCAGGACAGCAGAAAATTCAAGGGGCGGAGTCGAACAGATGACACTATACTGTAGGTGAAATCTGATTGGTTCCTGAATTGCCTCGCTGTGTAACTGGTCTTTTTTGTGTTTGGGAAGCCTCAAAAAAGTCTTAAAACTTTATTGACACTTTTTCTAATTGGAGGGAATGAACATTAAATATTTTTTATTTTTCTTCAAATTGCACATATTCTTGGTCCTTCTGTGTAAAATGTGAGCTCTGTAGGGCCCCCAGTTTGAAAATACTGCAGTATTTTATTATAGCAGATATTTATTCATCTTAATTTTTTTATTAATAGAATTCTGATATCCTTAATGATGCCTGGAGTATTCTCAGGTCCTTTACCCTGAACCCACGATGGACAGTAGTGTGATTTCTGATGCAGTAACGAACTAAAAATACTACACACAGTGATTCTACAAGTGTATCAGGTGCATTGTTATAATTAATTTTTTGAATTCGGTTTTCTCTTAACAAAATGCCAACTTTCTGTCAGAGTATTTAAAAAGATCCTGGTGGGGTTCGCTCCCTCGTCCCAGTTTTCAGCCTCCTGTGGTTTCCTGCCAGTGTCCATTATCTGAGCCGTGGTCCTGATGAGGGCAACAACTGTGAATCTACAGCAGTTCAATTAGACGGGATTGGGATGCTCATTTCCCTGACAACCAGTCTATAAAAAGGCAATTTATTATATGGTCTAAAATGTTAGTGTCATGTGGAAAGGTCAAGAGGGATCTGATTACTTTGGTAATAATTCGCGTTGAGTTTGGTTTATTATGCCAGGAATAGATGTGATATTTTTAAATAAGATATGTCATTTTTGCGATGGAAATGGCTCTTCAATCAGTAAAAGTCTCTGCCAGCACAGATGGTCGCGTTTGTGCTGTGATTTTGTTTTGATATTTCACTAAACCTAAGACAAGAAAAATGAATGAAATGCTGGAATGACTGACTTTCCCTCATGAATGAACGGCGTAACGACTTCAGATCACAATCACGTCTCAAGTCGGATTTATTTCTCATACGTGCGTCTGTATGTAAGGAAACGCGTGGGCGCGACGTCCTGAAACGTCTCGCTAAAGGAGGCGGGAATTGTAACCTCCATCCTCGTCCGACTGTGTGTGTGTGTGTGTAATGAAAGTGGTGGTGAAACCTTTCGGCGGAGTTACTAAAAGTGTTCACCGCTGCATGAATGGAAATGCTCCAGCTAGTGGACCCCAGGAGAGCAGTAATAGGTGGTACTTCTGGGTGCTAGAAATAAATTGCGTTGCAATTTCCTGTCTCGTTTTATTTCCTGTGAGATTCCAGGTTGGCATGCAGTGTGAGGAGTGTGAGGAGTGTGTTGCGTGCCGAGGATTCCGGATCCACGGTTGATGCTTGCATGGATGGCGTTGTGTCGTAGTGAGGTTTGGACCTGTGTTAGCTAGAGGAAACTCGGTGCTCGAGATCAAGTTAAACCTGACTTATTGTTTTTTAAAATAAATCTGCGTATCTAGATTTTATAGTTACACAACAAATTTTGTTACACATGGAGCAGGATTAAGATATTTGAGTTTACCAGAGGCGTCTCCATCCCAGATTAGGATTAGTGCACATAAGGTGAAGCGCTGGAAACATCCATCGGGCTCGGAAGGCACACATGTCCTCCTGAAAGACAGAGGGCGCCGTCTGCTTTGCCCGTCGGTCAGCTCTGTTAACCCTCTTCTCTTCTCCCCTCCTCCCCCGTCCCCCTCTCTCTCTCCCCCCCCCAGGCGCGGCTCCCCTCCTGTTCATCCACCCTAAGCATTGCTGAGGTACTCCTGCATGCCGTTACCGTGGCACCCGTTTCTCCTCCCTCCCTCTCTCCCTGCATCCTTACTTCCTGTGTAACCCTCCCCCAGTCCTGCCTGCCATCTCTTCCTGTCCCACCTCCCTGGGTTTGTTATGGATGTTGTGTGTGTGTGTGTGTGTGTGTGTCTGCGTGCGTGTGTGTGACGTCCCGCCGCCCCCGACGTTGCGTCTAACCTTCCGTCACTCGGCATCTTCTTCATCTGTGTTTCAACCTCGGAGCTGAAGTTGAAAGTTGCTTGAATTATGTATTTGAGTGAAAGCGATGCTGCTTTCACACACAGAGTGTGTTTCTCTCCTTGTATGTGCACACCTCCAACCTTTCACACACACACACACACACACACACACACACACACACACACACAGCGTCACCAACACCGACGAGCGCCGGTGTTGGTGACTCTAGTCAGGGCCCAGTGACTCTGATCTGTACATGAGGGGGGGCGTTGAGTAGAAGATACCGGACTCCATTTATTCCATATGTATTAATGAAATCTGAAGAAGTTTGACATAATTTATCTACTGTTTTATAAATATAGATCTTACTCTTATTGATTACTGTGGTTGTATTTCTGATAGAGAAACACCGATATCATCTATATATATATATCAGTTACCCTGTGCATTATACACTTAAGAGATTAAATTAATTTAATGTTTATGAGACTCAGTTCTGCCCAGTTTATTATATTCTGGGTTTTTTTTTGTCTTTTTTAAATCTATTATTATCAGATTAAATTAATTAACATGTGTAGATGTTCAGTTATATTAATTTAATTTCTGGTTTTGACGTGAAGTGCAACCGGCAGCATTAAGAAATTCTTTTTATTTGAATTGCATTGGACTTTCAAATAATATTTCTCGATCATTTCATACGAGCTGTATATTCGGAGTTTTGTTGAATATATTTTCGATGTAATTCACTACTTCTTTATAAATTCTACACCGATTGGATGAATGTATCCGCATCACCCTGCGGCGCCATCGTTTCTGATCTGTCCCTCTGGTCACATGTTGTCAGACAGAGGTCTTGGGTTCAACCAGGGGTCACGCACCCTCAGCCTGAGGAGACGTGTGAACGACTAACCGATGTGCGGTGCGAGTGAGAGTGGATGTGCATGCCCGTTTGTCTGCACTTGTGTGTGGAATGTGTGTGTGTGTGTGTGTGTGTGTGTGTAATGACGGTGAGTGACTATCCTGTGGCTTCCCACCAGGCCTCACGGAGAGAATTCAGGGCTCACCTGGATGAGGTCATCACGCTCAAGTCAAGGTACTCTACCTTGGACCAGGTAAACCCGCCAACCTTCTACCAACCTCTTATCTACCGGCATGCAGGCCGCTAGCATCCACGTTAGCAACACTCAGCGATACACACGCGCACAGGCAGGAAGGGGTGACCAGTAGGTCCCATGGACTCCATTCACACACGTTTCAATGATTTATTGAAAGTTTGTGCTTTGTTTTAGTTTTAGCTGCTTCCATTCAGCCATAAAGACTGATTGATTTTGTTCTATCTTGTGATTGTCGCCTACATATAATTGTAAGGGCAGTCAGCTCCAGCCTGGCATTTTCATTTAATTAAAACTTAATTAAAATACACTCAAAAAAGTTTTTAAAAAAACTTATTTTTTTATTTTGAGAATTTCCAAAATCTGACATTTTTTCCAAATTCCTCCAGAGTAGAAAAAAAAAATTCCCTTTTCACCTTTCATTTGAAGGAAAGAGAGAGAAGTGGAACATGTGTCGTCCAATCATAATGTGCCTCTTGAAACCATGTGATCCCTGTGAGCCAATGAGCTGATGGGACCCCCCCCCCCATATCTGTAGGGAAATGATTTTAGAAGCACAAACACACATTTTTCACTTTAACAGACAGAAGCTTTGTGAGTCACTCAGGTTTTTGTGTTAGTGTGATCATTCATGCAGAAATTAAAATAAAATTAAATGTATCAGAGGTGAAGCTAACACAATCCAGAGGGATGTTGTTGCCCCTGAAAGTTGCACCAGAAGTTGCCCTCCTGTGTTTCGCCACCTTTGGAGTCACGTTCCTCCCCGTTGCCTCTCTCCCTCCCTCTGGAGATCTCCACTCATTCCTCACCCATCTGGGGTGTGTGTGTGTGTGTGTGTGTGTGTGTGTGTGTGTGTGTGTGTGTGTGTGTGTGTGTGTGTGTGTGTGTGTGTCCAGGCGCTCACCTCCGCTCCCAAGGGAGGGGGGGGACGTCTTCCTGGAATGCCACAGTAGCATTTTGTCCTTCCCTCCATCACTGTCGCTATCACTCCAGCGTCTTGCCCCCCCCCCCCCATCCCTCCTCTCCTCCGTCCCATGGTGTGAGGTGGTTGAATCCGGATGAGACGAACCCCCCACCACCACCACCACCACCACCCCCCCACCCTGTCACGGCGCTCTCCTCCTCGCAGCGGACGGATAAATCTCCCCCCTCCTTTTGCATAATTTGTCTGACAGCTCCTTTGTTTTGTGCTGAGCTCAGCACCGCTGCGCTTGCATCCCATCATTTCCTGGTGCTTCTCTTCAGCAGGCTGGTTATTGGCCCCATCGATCTCCCCCCCCGCCCCCGGGTGGCCTGAACCCCCCACCACCACCACCACCACCACCCCAAGAGCCACGTATCTCGCTGACCTGGCAGCGCTCCCCACTTTGTGTCCATCGACACCGCCACCTATTCGCCGGCCCATTGATCGCCCTGATTGTTGTTTTCTGGCAGGGAGGGGGGGCATCCGATCTAAGCCCGTCGACTTCTGTTCTTAAAGGGAGCTTCCAAACTCTTTGTGTGTGTGTGTGTGTGTGTGAGGTGTGTGTGAGGTGTGTGTGTCGACATCTGCATCCCTCACATTGAAGCCATTCTTCTCTCTCACTCGGTTCACCAGTGATGTGGAGGGGGGAGGGGGGGGTGAGGCGAAGGGTAGCTTAGATACGAGGGTGAGACTGTTTGACTGTCTGCTTTTTCGCCCCCCCCAACTCTCCCAAATCATCCCGCACCCATAATCCCCTTCACCTCCTAACCCTACCACCCTCCCTGCCCAGCTTTACCATTGTGTTCACCTACATATGCAAGGTGTCCCCCCCCCTCCCTCCTCCTCTCCCATGGCTCTCTGATGATGCTCGGCTCTTGTTTTCAGACTGAGTGTCACCCCCCCCCCCACACACACACACACACACACACACACACACACGACACCCCCTGATCGGTGACGGTACATCAGAGCAGCGATGTTTTCAAACAGATCCGCTGTAGTTAGTCAGATTGTGATGTCACTGTTGTGGATTCAATAAAAAATCAATGTCCTGGTCGTCGGTTGTTAGTTTTCACATCTGCTTTTCAATGTCTGCAAGTTTGATCTGTGTCTGTAGCTGTTTTTAGCCCCCCCCTCCTCCTCCTTTGTCTTCCTCCATCTCTCTCTCTCTCTCTCTATAAGGGCTGTATTGTCACACAGGTCTCCTAGCAACCACAGCAGGCATCATCATCATCCCAATCCACTGTTAAATAAACTTATTATAGATACAAACACACATGCGTGAGTATTTTTAGCTAGCTTAGCATATGTTAGCCAGCGCTTTAAGTTTTTGTTAATACGCGCCCAACTCTCGCATTGACAACGACTTTTTACCAGCATTCACGTACATCGCTCGTGAAAGAGAAAAGACTGACTGTTTTATGTGGCGTTGTCACGGTGACGGTGGAGTCGTTTTGGCTGCATCGGATTCGAAGACGCGGAATATCGACAGCAACATTAGAAGTCACATCCGTCTCGTCCCAAAGTGAGGCCCGTGATTGGCCGACTCATCGATTCAGTGACGAAAACATATTTTTCTTATATTTTGGAGAGCGTTGCTTCAGATTATTCACGAGATTAAAGTATTAATCCACCCTGAAGCCCCTCACGCTTTCTTTCTTCTCCTCTCCACCCGTCTCCGCCCTGTCCTCCCACTAGAGATGCTCGTCCTGTTGGAAGCCTGTCTGTCTGTCTGTGTGTCCGTCTGCCCGTCTGTCTGTCTGTCTGTGGTGCTGTGGTTGGGGACAGATGCACTGACGCTGATGTGATTCGATGCTTTATCTCCACTAGCTCCAGTGTAGGTTGGAGGGGCTTAAAGATGATCGCAGGAGGACCTTCAGCTCTCGAGTAACTATCCCGCCCCCTCCCCCCCCCACCTCCTTTTACCTTTCCCTCACCCTCCGCCGAGGAGCGCGCAAAACAAATGCCCCCTCTCTCTCTCTACCCCCTTCTGCTTGCCGTTCACTCTTTCTCTTTATCTATCTCCATCTCTTTGTCTGTCGTTCACCCTGTCTCACTTTGTCTCCATCCCTTCTCCTCCCTTCTCGTCTTCTCTCCCCCCCCCCCCCCACATCCGTTTGTCTGCCCCCTCGTTTTCCGTCTTCTCCGGTTAACATGCTCCGCTTTCAGTAGCTCTGTCTGGTGTGCTGGATGTCTGTGGAGTAGACGTCATCAGGCCGTTCTAGTGGTCTTTATTGTTTCTAGTCTCCCTCCCCTCCCTCACCAACCCCCCCCCCCCCCCCAGCTGTGTCTCGGCTCTGTAGTTTAGTGAAGTCTGTCGAGTCCGTGCTTCCTGTTTCTGTTTCCTTTCTGTCCGGGCTGTGGGACCACGTCACGCTGATCCTCCATCCTCTCACACTCCTCCTCCCCTACCTGTCTCTCTCTCTCTCTGCCTGTCTCTCTCTCCATCACTCTCCCTCCCACCATCCCACTCACTTTGCCCCACCTCCCATATCGCACCCTCTCACCTTGGCTGTTTGGTGCCCTGTGGTGTCACAGATTTTAGCCCAGTTACCATGGCGTCGAGGGAGGAAGGGTTGGGGGTTGGGTGTGTAGACAGGGAGGCCTTCACCTTCACCACTGGCCACGCCCACCTGAGATTAGAACGCCGGGTCCCAGACGTTATGGAGGCTGCAGCCGCTGCAGGAAAGGAACATCCAGGAAATGACATCACATCTGGATTAAAGTAGATCCTACCAGCAAAAAAAAGAAAGACGACTGGAGAGCTAAAAAAACCCCAAAAAAACGTCCCATTGGCTGAAAAATTGATTGAAACCACACAAACTGGGCCAATCTGGATTATTTCCCACTTCCGATTCCTTCCCTTATCTCGTCGCTACGTGAGGCCGAGCTTCCCAAACGCAGGTTCCGATTGTAACGCCTCGTCTTCTTCGCAAGGAGGATTAAAAAACAGCTCCGTTAGCATTAGCAAAGCTGCTAATATTAAAGTCTGTAAAGTATGGAAATACATTGTATGATAGTAATTAAGAGGATGACGGCGCTGCTGTCCTGTCTCAGCTGGGATTTAATCACGTTGAACAGATTTGGATGTAAAATTTCTTGCCAAAATCTGAGTGATTTCAATAAGCTTCAGTATCCCACAATGCCTTGCACAAAAAAAGGCAGAAGACACGAGTTTTAATAGCAAAACGCCGTCAGGAAATTAATCTGTGAGCATCCCTGCGTCACTTCCTGTTTGCATTTGATCCACAACACATCTCCCGACCTCGGGAGGGAATTCCGTCACGCCTTTTGGGAAGCTCAGCCCCGATCGAACCCGCTCTGCTCTCCTCGCCACTTTTACAACTTCTCTAAAACTCTCCGACAAAAAAAAAAAACAAAGAAAAGAAAACCTTCTAGGCCTGCACCACATCTGAACAGCCACTCTATATCTATA
The DNA here is from genome assembly GCF_040054535.1 of Antennarius striatus. NCBI lineage: Eukaryota > Metazoa > Chordata > Actinopteri > Lophiiformes > Antennariidae > Antennarius > Antennarius striatus. Next base: position 3,118,549 of record NC_090794.1, read on the forward strand.
CTCGACACATCTCCACCACATTTGATGTCACACCGTAGCACAGTTGAAACATCTTGTTATGACCTTGTGATACGATATTGTCACTCTGTATGTCGTTGCCTTTGTCCACATCTTCTTTTTTAGCGCCGTAATCTACCAGTGATGTGACATGTCAGTGTATTTATCAGTGTCAGCACCACCTGTGGTATGATGTAATGCACATTAAGTGATGGTAATGGCATTGGAGGAGATGCAGCCATCTCCCGGCAGCAGGACAAAGTGCACAGTGTAGTGTGACACGGCTCTTGCTAATGCTTCTGACTGTTGTATAAACAGCTTCTCATCTCAAGCATGTCAAAAGAGCAGCTTGGTTTATCTCAAATTACCACCGCTTCTGCTCTCTCTCTCTCTCTCTCTCTCTCTCTCCTTCCTCTCTCCTCCCAATCGCTCTCTCCATCTTTAGGTGCAGTCACGATGCAGCAGCAAAGAAAATATCCTAAGATCAAGTGAGTAACAAGTTTCCACTCCGGGTTCGTGGCGCTTTTGCATCGCGATTTGTTCTCCAGCGGTTTGTTCAGCCTCATGTTCAGCAAGAGGATGTCATGAGGAAGCGTGAGCGTACGTTTAGAGGAGAGGAATTGGGTCAAGGCGAGTGAAAGCACAGCATCTACTCGTCGCTGCCAGGCAGGCAGATAGAGATAAGGCAGGGAAGAGAAGGGGCAGATTACAGATTAGTTACACCTTCCTTTTCTTGCTTTTACCTGTGGGATTATTAGAGAGGTATTATTAGACCGACGTGACGGACTAACACCTGGATCCTGCAACCGGGAGAAAACAAATGGGACTGTTTCTTCCAATCCCTCTGCGTGGGTTTTCAGTTTGCGCTGATAAATGTGAAAACATACAAACCCTTCAAATACAAATCAGTTTAATCCAGTCATATTAGTGATTTAAAAAAAAAAAAGTATATACATATAAATATATATTTCCTATGTGATTAAATATCTTCTCCCGAATTAATCTGAAATTCTCTTGAAGGGTTTTTTACATTTTTTCTCCGAACCTTGGGCTAAAATTAATTCATTAAAATTAATTCCAGCACACTGGATTATAAAGCACACTGGATTATAAGGTGCATTGTCGGTTTTTGGGAAAATTAAAGGCTTTTTAGGTGCGCCTTATCGTGCGGAAAATACTGTACATCCTCCTCCCTGTCCTCCTATCGTTTTTCAAACCATCCAAATTAAGATTTTACACTAAACTCAGCCTGGACGTGAACGTATTGTCGTGACTTCCTGACGTGGCGTGTCCTGCAGGTCACAGCGCGGTGGACATCACCAAGGTGGCCCGGAGGCACCGCATGTCGCCGTTCCCCCTCACCTCCATGGACAAGGCCTTCATCACTGTGCTGGAGATGACCGCCGTCCTGGGCACCGAGATCATCAACTACAGAGGTGAGGAGCCTCACCCCGCCTCACCCCGTGACCTCATCACCACCCTCCACCCATCCCATCATGCCCCCTGACATTAGTTATGATGTTTTTTTTGCTGGAAGGATTAGCACGTCTAGGAAATAACCGCCCAAAATGCACGTTTGTGGTTTTTATTATCGATGATTTTCACCCACCTTTGATTTTGACGTTCAAGCGTGTTCTGGTCAGCGTCATGAATCAATATCGATCGATAAACTCAATCCATTATCGGCAACGGACGTGGAGACCGGAGGATAAACTCGAGATGCATTATTTACAGAAGCTTGTGACGACTGTCCTATCAGCTGACGTGTGTGCGTGCGTGCGTTTGTGTGTGTGTGTGTGTGTGTGTGTGTGTGTGTGTGTGTGTGTGTGTGTGTTCACTCACTGGTATCGACGCTCAGATCTTCACATTAATGCCCACATAATCATCACAGCATAAAGGCTCTGGGACGATCTATTTATAGCCACACAGCAGCTTAAGATATTTTAGTGCCAGGATTTTTCTCCTCCACCCACTCTCTCTCTCTCTCTCTCTCTCTCTCTCTCTCTCTCTCTCTCTCTCTCTCTCTCTCTCTCTCTCTCTCTCCTCTCTCTCTCTCTCTCTCTCTCTCTCTCTCTCTCTCTCTCTCTCTCTCTCTCCATCTTTTTCTCTCTTTCCTTCCTTCCCTCTGATCTATTGTCTCTTTGCCGAGTCTCTGTTCTTCCCACACGAATGTTTCCTGAGTGTGTTTCTTTTTTTTTTTAATTTTTCTGGTCGTCTGTCTGGTGGAAACGGTCAAATGAAAATGCACGAATCAACAAGGCGGAAACCGAAAAAAAAAGGAGTGTGTGTTTGTGTTTGTGTGTGTGTGTGTGTGTGTGTGTGTGTGTGTGTGTGTGTGTGTGTGTGTGTGTGTGTGTGTGTGTGTGTGTGTGTTCTCCACCCTCCCCCTCACTCCCGTCTTCTTCCTCCTCCACCACAGATGGGATGGGTCGAGTCCTGGCTCAGGACGTTTATGCCAAAGACAACCTGCCCCCCTTCCCCGCCTCTGTTAAAGATGGTTACGCTGTGAGAGGTGAGTCCCGGGTCGTCATGGCAACTGATTCCTAATAGGTTTATGTATGTTTTTAACATTTTTAAATAAAAAAACGACTAATTTGAACCTTTTTAGAGGAAGTGGACCTGTATTACAGAATGTGGAGACACATCCAAGTTTTTAAATTTAAAGCCGTGGATGAAAATGCTGCTGAAGAAGGAAAAAACGTCACAAGAATTCGAGCTAAAGCTATGCTAAAGAGTTTTAAATAAAGTTTAAATCACGTCCCTTAAATACGTCTTTCTTTCGTCGTAGCGGCTGACGGTCCCGGCGACCGCTTCATCATCGGAGAGTCCCAGGCTGGAGAGCAGGTCCGTCTGCACCCCCCCAACGACACACACACACCTGCCACACACACACACACACACACAAACGGAGCGCCTGGCTTTCGCCCTTGGTCTCACGCCTCGACCAGCTGTAATTGCACACCTGCGTTCCTTCAGCAGGTGATGAAACCCCCTTTTGCTCCAAAGCGGAGCTTGAAAGTCAAAGTGCTGCCAAAGTATAAAACAGATGAGACCTCAGAGAGGAGCGGGCTGCACAGATTTATCGACCACACTGACCTTTCATCTCGAGCAGAATCGGCAAGCATGCAAATGTGTTCTCTGAGCGCGCCGGCGTATCCTTGACTAGACCTGCGAAATTCCTTACATGCTGGTTTTTTTATTTTATTTTATTTATTTTAAGTTGATATTTTCCTCACGTTTTGCGTGTCTCTGCAGCCCACCCACACCGTGATGCCCGGTCAGGTGATGCGGGTGACGACGGGCGCCCCCATCCCTTGCGGGGCCGACGCCGTGGTCCAGGTGGAAGACACCGAGCTGCTCCGCGAGTCCGAAGACGTAAGCCCGATTTTAGCCGAGCAGTGAGGACATCTTTGAACGCTGTGTTCACAAAAAGAACAAACCTGACTTTTGACTTCAAAATGTGGAAAAATAAGATGTTTTTAGCACAATTCTAAATTATGACATTTAGTTAGAAGCGGGACTTCAGGATCCAATAAGATTTCAGCTTGGGCCAGTGCTCCTCTAGCCTCATTTTGAAGGATCTGACCGGCGGTTTGTGTTTCAGGGAACAGAGGAACTGGAGGTACGCATCCTGGTCCAGGCTCGTCCGGGTCAGGACATCAGGTCAGTGCCTTACTTCATTATTTTATTAGCCTTCCTGTTAAACGCAGTTTAAATGTCCTCCTTTCCCCGTCCCGCCACAGGCCCATCGGTCATGACATCAAGCGTGGGGAGTGTGTTCTTGCTAAAGGCACCCACATGGGCCCGTCTGAGATCGGCCTCCTGGCCACTGTGGGCGTCACGGAGGTGGAGGTCCAAAAATTCCCAGTGGTAGCTGTCATGTCCACAGGGAATGAGGTAATAACAAACAACGCTAGATGATTGGTTTTATTAGTTTTAATCTCTCTATTATCAATAAGTTATATGATAGATAACAGCCCTCTCAAGCCCCGCCCTCACTTTTACCTCCACTGACGTGAAGTCGGAATCAGATTTTCGATATTCCATTTCTCCACGTCTGTCTTGCAGCTGCTAAACCCAGAAGACGACCTCCATCCTGGGAAGATCAGGGACAGCAATCGCTCCACCCTGCTCGCCACCATCCAGGAGCACGGCTACCCCACCATCAATCTGGGGATCGTAGGCGACAAGTAAACTTCCTGTTTATGCTCCAGTAGCATCTCTTTACTTCCTCCAGAGTTACTTTTCATTCCTTGAGTGTGTCTGTTTGCGTCCCACAGTCCCGACGACCTTCTCAACGCTCTGAATGAAGGCATCAGCCGTGCTGATGTCATCATTACCTCAGGAGGAGTATCTATGGGAGAGAAGGTAAGTGAGCCAGCTGGTCACTGCGTTGGGTTTTGCTGACACCTTGTGGTAGAGAACGGAATGGCAGCCTTTATTCTCACTTCTACTGGTTTATAAACACAAATAACCAGTCACACATAAAACCATTCAAATGGGTCAATACAACAGATTTTAAGGGTTTTTTGTGTCACAAACTGTTAACTTAATTGATTACTGCAGTTTCCAAATCTTCTGAATATAACTCTCAACTCTCAAACATTGGCCAATTGGATGTGTACAAAACACTTCCTGGTTCACTGGACACCTGCAACATGTGTGAGGGTCAGATAAGATTCCTCTGGAAACTGGTGTTTGAATCAGCATCAGTTCATGTAGAGACTGCAGTAGTCAGTAAAAGTAGACTTTTAGATTATATTTATAACGCAGCATTAAAAACTTTAATTGCAAATGACTGTAAGTCCAAATAATTCCGTTGATCTCTCAAAACGACTCTTTGATGAAGATCCACGTCTTTAAAGTTTGTAACTGTACTGTCTCTTCGTAGGACTACCTTAAGCAGGTGCTGGATATCGATCTTCACGCTCAGATCCATTTTGGTCGTGTTTTCATGAAACCAGGGTAAGAAAATGCGTCGCTTTATTCCCCTGCTAGGCAGTTATATGAATAAAATGTAAGTAATAAAAAGTGGAGGCTCAGAGGAACGGATCAAAATTAAAATCAACACTGGTTTTTCTTTTTTTTTAGTCTCCCAACAACATTTGCCACCTTGGACATGGACGGTGCTCGCAAACTAATCTTTGCCCTCCCAGGTAGTGTGTGAAGTTGAGAGAAAGAGTGATTCACCCACTGGCTCTGAAGAGACGTTGCTCATATATTCTTCTCTCCGTTTCTCCCCCCCCCCCCGCCGCCATCCTCTCCCCGTCCATCCATCCATCCATCTGTCCTAGGAAACCCTGTGTCCGCTGTTGTCACCTGTAATCTTTTTGTCATCCCTGCCTTGAGGAAGATGCAGGGCATTTTGGACCCAAGGCCCACCATCATTAAAGCGAGGGTAGGATGCACAGGGCAACAAGGAAGCCCGACTCTCGAGACCGTCACCCGCTGAAGCGCTGGTGGTCATAAAAAGGATTTATTTTTTTCTTGCAAAGAGGTTTTTTTTTTAAAATTATTCTTTCATGTCCAAAAAGTAGAAAGACCAGTCCCTCAAAAAAAAATAAAAATCTCTTCCTTTATGTGGAAATTTGAGCGAAGATGCAACAACCTGCTGCAAAGAGGAAATAGAAAGCATGAAAAGTTTTATGTTTATGCTTGAATTCCAGGCTGTTTTTATTGCAATGCATTGCATCTTATATGTAATAGTATTTTCATCATCTTCCTGATGCATATTTATGTTGAAGGTTGGGAGAGAAACCAATCATGGCCCACACTAACCTGAAGGCCTGCTCTGGTCATGAATATTCAAAATCATAGAGCAGGAAACATCCTAATGATATCCTACTCGCTGAACATCCATAGCCGGCGTCCCCTGCCTGTCTCATCCGGGGAGACGTCGCATCATTTTCTCTTATAAAGCAGTTGGAAATCACCTTGAATGCATTATTGCCACTTAGCGGCGCGCCGGATCGCCTGAAAGCGCAGACGCAGGGCGATAATATCCCACAGCAGACGGTTCCAGACCGGGTCAAATAGTGTTCTGGGGTGGGGTGGGGGGGGGTGGAAGCTTTGCCAATATAGTTGGGAAAGTTCCAACACATTTCCCCTTCAGCCTGTTAGAAAATATGTGAAGGGTTTGTTAATGTTTGGCACATAGATTAAACTGCATCCTCCGTTCTGGATCGACAGCCAAAGGTGGGTTTTTCGGATTTCCAAATATCTGTCCATCTTTTGTAACGTGACGCTGTGTGTGTGTTTCCTCTCTAGTTGTCATGTGATGTGAAGTTAGACCCTCGTCCTGAATACCACCGCTGCATTTTGACATGGCATCACCAGGAGCCCCTGCCGTGGGCACAGAGCACAGGTACCCAGGATGGGACCCTAAAGCATCAAACCAGGGATGCAGGATGAGGAAAAGAGAATTAGACCGAATATTTGCTATTTTTATACTGCTAAAAAATACACTTGGTGAAATGCAGTTACTTCAAATAGATATTTACTTCATATCTCTGCATCATTAGATTGTAAAACTGCTATTGTCAGATAGAATATTTCTGTTAAACGCACAGAAATGATGTAGTTAATTGAAAAGTTTTAGTGCTCAGTTGATAAATTCAGATCAAACTATTTCTACTATAATCTATTACAGATACTCTAAATAATTGTCTTAGATTTCTGTAATTGTCAGTATTTTGTCCCTTCTGACCTCCCTTCCTTTCTGCTGCAGGGAACCAGGTGAGCAGCAGGCTGATGAGCATGCGCAGCGCTAACGGGCTCCTGATGCTACCTCCCAAAACAGAGCAATACGTGGAGCTGCACAAGGGCGAGGTCGTCGACGTCATGGTCATCGGCCGGCTATGATGTCATCACCCGGGGACGGAGCGTCGGCGTCATATAGCGAGGGTCGGAATGGGTGGTTCACGGTGCATGTCCACATATCATTGACTATTCTGTAATATGCAACGGCACAGCTAGTTTTTATTGATTTGGATAACGTTGAGGTATAGTCAACATCTTGATCACAACCTAGATACATATGAAAAAAATTAATTTAAAAAGATTATAGTATTTCAAACAAAGAAAATATAAATTTTAATGAAAAAAATCTAATTATAAAAGAGATTTATTCTGTAATATATTATTATGATTATTCTTATTATTATTATCATTATTCTTCTTATTATCATTATTATATTAAGGCAACTTTGTTCCTTTCATTGCAATTGCTTTGTGTGTTCAATGCTAGACCTTATCTATAGCAGTAGCATTTTAATAGACAGCTGTAGGTGCCTGCCAGGACAAAAAAAAAAAAGAAAATTATTATTTTCTCATCCTTAGTGGAAAAAAAAAAATCAGTTTTTTGAAAAATGATGAAAATATTGAGGAAGACTCCAGATTCCCCATTGGTGCTCAGGAAAGAGGAAGAGGGGGGCACATCGAGACCCCTTCCTCATTAGAGCGCCCATCAAGGTGACACTTCTGTTTTTCTCTCATTAGTATGCATCATAATGGCTTCACAAAGAGCTTTGCTTGTTGTTTATCTTGTGAGTCTTGTTTATGTGCGCAGTGCCAAAATGCCTGGGCAGGGAGGAGGTGGTGTCGGGGATGGGGAAGGTGGGGAAGAGGAGGGTGGTGGTGGTAGTGGGGGGCACACCCCAGTCTGCCCAGACCCTGAAGCTTCCTTATATTCACGGTGACCAGGTGTAAACTCGCCCCAAACACACACACACCCCTCTCCCCCGAGGGGTGAGCCGAACCTGGGGGTGGGAGAAAAATAGTCTTTTATTTGATCAACTATTTGAGAAAAAAAAAGAAAAGAAGCAGCTTCTTTAAGTGCTGACAGCCTTTTTAACCAACTTCACAAAAAATGTACAGAAAAAAAAGAACCATATTGTACAGATATATGTGACCAGCACTCCTAAGGAAATTATTAAGCAATGAGGAGACATTGAACAACGCTGTACTATAACATTTTCTGTAATGATATGAAACTGATGAAAGAGACTAAGATAATAAAAATCCTTGATCATTATGTAAAAAAAAAAACAAAAAAAAACAAAGTTCTTGTTGGTTTTCTTTTTTTAATAAAATATATCTAAAGAAAATAAGAAATGATTTTCTTTTTTTGGTGCTAAAAGTTTGCCAGATGCATAAATGAGTAATGGTCTGACTTTTATTTATACTTGACAATTATTTCATTTTTTAATCAACTTTATTTATTTGACTCATTACATAAAGAGCTTTTAAATTGGGTTCCAACCTTCTTTAAAGATCACAATGGCTTTGGTTGTTTCAGGCTGTTCTGAGTTTTTTATTTCTCCTCTTTACTCTTTGTTATTTTTATTTAAATGTTTGTTTGAGAGCTGAAATAACCCAACATTTAATCAAAACAAAAGTATGTACGTGTATAAGAAATGCATCTAAAATGCACATTTTCACAACAGAACTTTTATATTTGAGAGTTTAATTATCTCATGAAACCAAATTTATTTGAGCATTATTTGGAACAACAATTATACTTACACATTGTTATTAGAGTATAAGCAGTCTAATTATATCCTATAAAACAATATACCAGCAATCGAGTCCTTCATCCAACACTGGAGCTTAAATGAACGAAGAGTAGCTGCATTGGAATGAATTACAGCAAAGCAAATGGGGGGGTCTTACTGTGTCTCTTTCCAGGAAGGCGAGCATTTAAGAATCCAGAACTGGCAGAGAGAGTCTAATGAGGAAAAGAGGTTAAGCACAGAGGTGTCAGAAAGGATTAACTTAATATAAAATACAGCAGAAAAGCAGCAGCTCCAGGCTTTGGTGGAGATATTCCTGAGGCTGCGTGCTTTCAGACAGGCTCCGTTCTGCTCTGTGAGGTGAAATGACAGAAGATCCCATTAGCTGGCCATGATTAATAATGCTGTGACAAGAACTTGGTTTAAAGTCATCTCTGGGAGTGTGTGTGAAATGTGTAGAAGGTAAAGGGATCAGTTTGAAGTGGATTGTGGGGAAAATAATGGATAATTTTTCACACCCTCAGGTGCAGGAAATGTGTGTCATTTATTGGAAGATATACAGCGAATGAGTAACCAACCATTTTATCTCTGGGCTCCTCCTGAATTTGTAATTTTCGAAAAAAGATAATTCAACTTGTTGGGGCCCCGGGGATGAAAGAGTAGACAGCAGGGTGATTAGTAGGCTGGGATGGTCCGTTCTGTCGTATTGGTTATGAGGATAATGTGCACACTGTTGGCCAAATGGTTTACATTTTTTAATTTTGATTCTTGGCAGAGGAATTTGCTCTAATTAATGCTATTATCGTTTCAAAATTTAAAACCTGATAGTCCCCCAAAAAGTATAAAAGCATTCTTAAAACAAATTATTAATATGGACTTTTTAATGATCGTTTAAAGCATACTTTTTTTAATGAATATATACAGCAGTAGTGAATGAAGGACTCCATTTCTGGTTTATTATTTTATATGGTACAAACAGATGACTTTCCCTTCAAATAATTTGGGACAAAATAAAAACATTTTTTTGTCATGGTTGGATGTTTTATATGTACATGTGTGTTTGCTTTTGTTATATGAGTTTCAGTTCTCAAACAAGCATTTAAATAAATACCTGAAATTGTTTCTTAAATGTCGTTTGTTATTGTGAGATCAAGAAAACTCCAATGTAAGAAGATAATTACAGTGAGATTTGCGGGATTTTTTTTTGTACTTTAACAACAAGATGATTAATTGTTAATTGTTAAAATGTCAAGAGAACCTTTAAAATATTCCGAGTTAATCACATCCAGTGACTTACGGGTGGGGGATTTAGTCATTACGCGCCTAGCAGAAAGGGGGCGCTGTGGAGCCGCGGTGTTGCCTAGGAGACGGCTCACAACAGCAGGAGCAGTCCTGCAAGCGATGGCCACAAGTGTCCCGAGTGGTGCCTGGACAAAAGTCAGTCCCAGGTCTGTGAACGCGGTCCGGAGAAGAGCGTGAAAGTCTCCCTGGAACCTCGGACAGTCCGTGTGTGAATAAAACACACGTTTTTCGAGCGCTGGTTTAAAGGAATAACCTTTTTTTGGTTTAGATAAACAGTTCGGCGTTGAAGCGGTGAGTACACGGTTTCTAACGGGACAGCTACCTTTTAGCTACGCAGTTAGCGCTAGCACGCTAAGCTAAATCCTTGCTATTGTTGACGTTGCTACCAATTTTAACCAGCAAAATTTTTTTTTTTTTAAATCGGGAATGTGTTCATAAATGCAGATAATAAGTGCTTACGTTACACTGCTAAAGTTAAAGTTGTTAGAAATAATTACATCTCAGAAAACATGATTGATTTTTTTAAAAACAATTCCACCATCTTCCGGCTACTTTTTAAAATATACTTCACTTTAGCATTTCTTATAACGTGACGTGTATTAAATGTAATGCTAATTTTCCTTTTTTTTTATTCGAATGCACTCCTAAACACAACATCTTATGATGTATTTGTAGTTATTTCTAATGTGGATGACCAAAACGTTGTTATTTAGATAAGCTCTACCACACATTACAATCTTATTTTGAGTTAATTAATAAAAAATAAATAAAAATACATTTATGGAGCTCATGTTTATGTTCAGGTCTGTGCACTTCCGGTTCCTCCCTGCCGGTGCTGCCCGGCCGCTGATCCGGGGTCGGGCATGAGATCTGCGGCTTAATTAAGCCCACAGGAACAGATGGCCCGTTTGGCAACCTATGCTGTTTGTCAGCCACTCTAAATGCAGATAAATGCTGGAGTGGGGGGGGTAGACCTGTCAGATATAATTAACTGTGGGAATCCTGTAGATGAGCGGGGGGGGGGGGGGCTATGAAAATATGACACAAGACTCATGGGTGGGTTTCAGTGGGAATAAAGGTTGTTTTTTTTTAGGGTTTTGGAGGTTGAGGGTTTTCTTGATTTCATCCACTTTTTGCGTCCAGGAAGAACACTTTCCCTCCCCAGTCCTGGTCCTTCCTTCAGTTGTCCTCAAAATAAGTTTTTATCACAAGAAGTTTGACATTTGATTGCACATTCAGGGTGGTTTGGACATTTTTTTGTATTGGACGCTTCATCGGGACAGGATAATGTGGACAGGTGTACCCAAAGCAAATGGCTGGATGAGGCTGAGGCGAAGGGATTTCAGGTGACTGAGGACAGAAAGCTTTCCATGTAAGGGGATAGATTAGTGGTTTGATAGATGAGGTCGACTCTGATCTACTGTTAGGTTGCGGGGGTGGAAGAGTCACAGAAATAAGCCTGATGAAAGTATCCAGAACTTTAAGGCATTGATGAGTTGCATCATTCTGAGGCTGAATATATATATCACAGGAGTTACTCCGTTCATGACGCCGGATCAATCGACTCAACTTCCATGAGAGAGTTGATGCAAACAGAGGGTGTAATCCTGAAACTATGATGAGGATTTATTGATCCAGTGGAGCTGAATTCAGAGCTATAAAAGGAAAATATGAAAAATAATTATGCAATTATTTATGTGCTTCCTAAGGACTCATTATTGTGGTAGAACTTGGGTAGACAAGAGGTGTAATAGTTATAATTTTTCCAACAGTCATACAAATATTAAATTTTTTGGAGAATTAATTAACCCTCGAGTTACCCTCCTCCGCTTCCAGTATGATAAAACTAAGAGTGTGCTGCCAGCTGAGACTCTCCAAGCCTTCTCTGGTATGTTTAATATTGACAGGTGTGCTTTCAATTTGCTGTCAAGCTGTCACACCAGTGGCCAAACTTGTGCATATTTTATCGAGCAATGAAACCCTTCAAGCTGTTAATGTCTCCTTGAGAAAAAGATCCCTTTATGAATCTCTTCTAAATTGTGTCTTTCTTGGATCTTTTCAACAGTAGCTGACAGTTTTTCTCACCCTTCCTTTCAGGATGACGGCTCGCAGGAGAACATAAAGGACTACACCCTCAGCCAGTGCGCCATGGCATCTGAATTGCGCAGCGCCTCGTAACGCCTCCTAGCAGATTTTTGGAAAACGCTAGGGGGGGGTCAGTCCAAGCGACGCTCCGATGCGTGAGTGATGATTATGTCCCATCTCAACGGTTTTGTGCAAGAGGCCTCCGGTCAGCCCATGGGCCACAGGGAGCGGGCGGTGGACTGTCCGTGCGAGGAGAGCAGCTTGGTCAAATCCCCACACAACAGCGCCCACATGGAGAGGATCCAGCATTACCAGGAGGAGCTGAGGAGGAAGAGAGAGGACGAGAGCCGGGGGAGGCTGGACATCGACCCCAACGCCTCGCTGAGGCTCAAGAAGCTGTCGCAGAACCCCAAGGTGGGCATCGACAACCCCACCTTTGAGGAGAAGGAAAAGGACGCCAAAGAGGAGCCTCAGCATCACGTCGCTGGTGAGTGAAGACGAGTAGGACAGGAAATAGAGGGGCGGGAGGGGGAGAGAAGGTTGTAGATCTACAACCAACACTCTTTAAGTGACCCCCGTGATCCTACAAATGATTCCCACGTTCAGCTCGACATTGTTCCTGACTTCCATCGTTTAGCCGGGTTTTTTCTTCGTTTCCCCTCTGTCCAGTCCGCCTCACTGTCGCTTCCTCTTCCCCAGAACTGGAGGAGCTGCAGCAGGCCCTGAAGTGGGCTCGCTGCTGCCTGACCGACGCTCAGAGCCAACAGGACGTGGAGCTGGTGGTGCAGCTCCTCGCCAATGCGGACTTCAAGAACGCCTACAGCCTCTACACCGCCGTGTCCCAACAGAAGTCCAGAGTCAGCCCCAACTCGCCCCTCACCGTGCAGGCAGAGGATCTCTGCCAGGAGGTACGTAACCGGCGGGAGCTAGCCTCGCTATTAGCATCAATCCAGTGATTTTCATGTGGTTTATACAGCTGGATCTTCAAGGTGTAGAAATGTTGGTTGTTTTAATGTCGGCGCTTTCAAGAAACTGACTTGTACCCTTTCATTTTTGGACCATTCTTGCCAAGCCACAAAACCAAGTGTGTAACTCCAGCGTCCGTATGCACACAGGGGGAATTTTTGTGCATTAGGCGTGAAGCTTCTTAAAGTATTTTGGACCCACTTAGAGGCAAGCGCCTGTGTGAGAGAAGCATCCCAACAATCTCAATGAAGCGCGAAGAATCTTTGCTTCAGGTGCTGATTAATTCAACTCAGCCTCCCCCTCCAAACAAAACAGCTGCACCAATGTGAATTATTATGAAATGTAAATTGCCTGGTACTTAACAAGATGCTTGAAAACAAAAGGAAGGATTTGTTTTGCGCTGGACAGGTATGAAAATGGAGCGAGCTGGAAAGTAAAGGCAGGAGGGAGAAGATTTTTAATCGGGGATTCGGGGACAGGCTCCGCATTTGAGATGAACAAGAGGAAAACATGTAAATGAAACAATGAAACATGGTATTTAATAGTCTTTTTATTGTTCACCCATCACCGATTCCTCTTTGAAACGCAGCTCTGACTCCTGAGCTCCACTCCAGTGTAGAGAAAGGAAAGAAACCGTCTGATTCGAAGCCCGGCCCCCGTGAAAAGTCAAATTGCGATCGTGGGTTTTTCTGTGAATGAGGTCGACAACAATGACAGGCTACACCTACAATAGACGTTTCATTAGGATTACTGTCAGCGTTTGAGAGGTGGAACATGAATGAACACAATACGGGCGTCTTGGCGCCGTGTGATTTTTAGCTGATGGCTGAATCGCCGCCGCTTGATGGAACCGCTACGAGCCGGGCTGAGGTCACTCAGAGGGCAGTGAGCAGGACTCGCGTCTATCTTTAAGGCGGTAAAGAAAGCGTTATATACAGTGAGTCAGCCGTGTCAGCTTCACACAGCAAACGCTTTGAGCTCCGGCGTTTCTAAACGGAGCGGCGGCGGCCGTGGGACGCTCTGATTGGCTGTCGGGTCGGCTAATCTCCCAGCGGCCCCTGCTAGCAGCACAGCGCAGGAAGGAGGCCGGGATCTGGGCAGCCAGAAAAAGAAAGTCCAGCAGCTTAGAGCAGCGTGGGCCGAGGTAGAGCACCGGGGGGGGGGGGTGTCAGCTCTTTAGCGAGAGCTTTGATTAGTGTTGTGGTCGCACTAAAGCTCCAAACAGGAAGTGGAGACGTAAGGAGGAGTAACGGGACTTCTGTTGTCATGATTCAGTTGTCTCTCTCTCTCTCTCACACACACACACACACACACACACACACACACACACACACACACACACACACAAACACACGATTTTATGTGATCCACACTTTTGATTTTTTTGATTTTGTCCCACAACATTTTTACTTGACAGCGACCAGAAGTCATGACGTGTTTGTACGTATGCAAGTTAAACATCAGATTATTTGATTGTTTCAGCTCCCTGTGGAAGTCTTTTGCCTGTTTTTTAACGTATTAATCAAATCTCACTGAGTTCTGAGTTCTCAGATGTTCGTGTTGTAAAGGTTTTGCGTTAAGAACGCAGATTGTTCTGGCGGGCGTTCCAGGAAGCGTTGGTAGTGTTACAGTTACTGGGTTTGTTTCTGTGAAGACTCTGGTGCAGAATCCAAACAGAGCCGCCTCCCAGACGGCCAATCACAGCTTGACGTTGGCACCAATGTGGAATAACTTTTGGAGCGTCGGATAATTGGAGCGCGCCGACAGATTTAGATTCCAACAGAGTTTGACTTGGTTGTCATTTCTGGCTCAGCTTTGGGTAAATAAATAGTTTAGAGATGTTTGTGTTTCAACAGTTTATGTCACCACAGTTCTGTGTTTCTGTCCAGGTCCAGAAGATCCTCCAGTCCAGCCAGCAGAAGGAGGGTCTGGAGCTCAGGGCTCTGCTCACCAATCCTCATGTGCAGGTCAGCCCGGACCTCATATCGACCTTTGACCTGTAATATTATTACCAGCGAGCAACAAGCCGGCCAGGCCTGCATTACTTTAGTCATCTTCTAGAGGTCAAAGGTCAGATTATAAGAGGAGAAATGGGACTTACCTGCTTACAGGTTTAAAGGCAGCTGGAGGGTGGCTTCACTTCATCACCATATATGGTATCGTTCAAACACCTGAGGTGTTCAGAGGACACATTTTGTCAGTTTGAGCTCCGGTGGTTCCTCTGGAGATTTAAAAAAAAAGAAGGCCGAATTATCAGGCTGTCATCATCCGTTAGAGAGGCAGCAGGGTGAGAAGAAAGCTCAGGTAGAAGACTCCCCTGGGAGTTTATGGTTGAGGGTCCTGACAAGTGGGTGGGGGAGGGGGGGCACTAGAGGTCTGATGCTTGACCAGTCGTCCCATTTCCCTATTAGCCCCTCCAGTGAGCTGCGTCTCTGCAGCAGCAGGAGAACGACGACACGAGGCCAGGGTGGAACAGATTACGCTGGTTTCTGACATCACGCCCCCATACTGATAAGTCAGGTGTTTGTGTGGCAGGGGCACCCCCCCACCTCCATCCCCCCCACCTCTAGGCCAAATTTGCATCCCTTTGACGGCTTTCCAGAGCTGAGATGAAGCCAAAGCCGTTGGATGACAGTTCCAGAAACACAAAAGTTAAGACAAATTGTTCGTATGCCAAAGCCCCCCCCCAGCTCTGGAATGGGGAGGCTAATTTGGACTGACGGTTATTAATTGTGGGGTGCTGAGCGCTTGTCTCATTAAACCAAATGAAGGAGCAATCGTTCCTGGCTCCGAGTCGGGTTTTCTGACCGGCGGTATTGTTGTTGTTTGCTCTCTTCTTCTTCTTCTTCTTCTTCTTCTTCTTTGTCTTCATCACTTTTAATGTCTTTCATTATTTTGTTTGTGTGTGTTGCATTGGAAAAATGTGTGTTTTACGACGCAGGCGCTGATGCAGGCTCATGACAGCGTGGCGGCGCAGGAAATGGCCGAGGAGAACGTGACCCAGTACCTGGGAGAGACGGTGAAACTGGTGCGGCTGGAGAAGGCTCGCGACACTCCGCTGGTGAGCGGCGACCGGTTGGCTTTACGGACCACTTGAGAATGCCGTTAACCGACACGTGTGTGTGTGTGTGTGTGTGTGTGTGTGTGTGTGTGTGTGTGTTCACCTGTCAGGGCGCCACAGTGCGTAACGACATGGAGAGCGTGGTGGTGAGTCGCGTGGTGAAAGGCGGGGCGGCGGAGAGCAGCGGGCTCCTGAGCGAAGGAGACGAGATCCTGGAGATCAACGGGATTTCCATCCGTGGGAAACACATCAATGAAGTCCACGACCTGCTGGTGAGGCCCGGCGGCGAAACGTCACCTGATCGCACAACCGCTTCCTGTTACAAGTCCCTCCAAATCCAGTCTGAATCTGTGGACTTAAAATACATTCATCCATCATGAAGCGTCCTTTGCTGTCGGGACAGAGTAACCAACATTAAAGCTGACTTTATTTATATCTTGTCTTTTTATGATTCTTTTTCCGGAGCCAGGTTTGCAAAAATAGTTCTTCTTAAAATATATCATCCGTAAAAAATGTCCAGCAATGAAACGCTGCTAAATGTTTCATGCGGTTTCCGGGTAAATAAAGATGTGACGCCTGTCATGTTTAATTCATCGAATTCTCTCTATTCCAACAGCAACAGATGCACGGCACCCTGACGTTCCTCCTCATCCCCAGCACTCAGATCAAACCGGCGCCGCACAGACAGACGGTGGTAAGTCCCCGCGTGAGACTTCCTGTCTGGATGTACGCCACGCCCTCCCTGACGATGTAACTTCCTGTCCTCAGATGCACATGCGGGCTTACTTTGACTACAACCCCTCCGACGACCCCTTCCTGCCCTGTCGGGAGCTGGGCCTGTCCTTCCAGAAGGGGGACATCCTCCACGTCATCAGCCAGGAGGACCCCAGCTGGTGGCAGGCCTACAGGGACGGGGACGAGGACAACCAGCCGCTGGCCGGACTCGTTCCAGGTCGGGATCGGACCCCAGTGTTTAAGATCTTTATCCAAATCCATTCTGACTTCCATCACTCAGCAGGAAGGAACGCAGGCAGAGGAAAGTGTCATTCAGGAAAGTGAATAAACACCCCCCACCTGGCACGACTATCCTGGCAGCAAACACCGCCCATCTGGCACGACAAGCAGATTAAAACAAACACCTAAGAATTATTTGTGATTACACTCTGACCCCCGTCTGTTGTGGCTGTAAGAAAATGAGGTTAAGTACTGGAATTGGAAAGCAAGTCATCTTCTATGGTGTTCCTCGGTTTCTCCTGGAAGTCCAACCCCATGGTGGAACATCAGAAATGGACATTTTTCAATTTATATGCACATTTGAAGTGGAAATGCACCAGATGGGTCACATGTTTAGGTTGCTGGTAATCTATCTGTTCCCCTGTGCTTTGCTCTTTTTCAGGGAAAAGTTTCCAGCAACAGAGAGAAACCATGAGGAAATCTATTACGGACAGGAGTCGAGAGCACCAAGGTGAGCGTCACATCTTACCTGCAGGTTTAAACATTTTGCATCCACTCTGGTCGTGGTCTGTAATTTTTGGACGTGTCGTTCCTCCAGGGAAGCTTTGGTATGCGAAGAAGGGCAAGAAACAACGGAAGAAGAGCACGTCGAACGTGAGCAAAAGCACCGGTGAGCCTGTTTCTGTCTCTTCAGAAAGCTTAGACTTTTTTTTTTTTTTTTTTTTGAAAATCGTGTTGCATGCGTGAAAACGTGCTCGCCGTTCCTCAACACGCGCTAAGAAGCTCCGGTTGTCGCTTCTCATTTACTGTCTGTCCTTGGCCGCCTTCCAGGCGTCCACGCATCGGTGGAATTAACTCCACACGTTAGCCGAGGTCGACACGTCTCGTCACTCCCGCAGACGCTTTTGTCCCGACTTGACGTGTCGCAGTCAGATTAGATCCGCTTTCGCAGACAGGATCAGCGGAGGCGTCAACAGGTGCCCAGCAGGTGCCTAAATAGCTTGAAGGCTTGGCACACACACACACACACACACACACGTGTGTGTGTGTGTGTGTGTGTGTGCTCAGACATACACACACACATGTGGATCAATGTGTGGAGAGCAGACAGATGTTATGTTTAGCTAAGGCGTGCTGTCTGCACAGTGTGGAGCGTTATTCAGCTCCATCATGGAGGTCAAAGGTCATGGTTAGCTGCAGAGCCGAGATTTTTACATGTCGGTGAGAGATGCTTTTAATTAACCCCTCCCCCGTGCGTGTGTGTGTGTGTCTTCAGATTACGATGACATCCTGACCTATGAGGAGATGTCGCTTTATCACCAGCCGGCCAGCCGGAAGCGGCCCATCGCTCTGATTGGCCCGACGAACAGCGGCCACGACGAGCTGCGGCGGAGGCTCCTGTCCATCGATCCGGAGAAGTTTGCCGTCGCCGTTCCACGTAAGTCCCAACATGCTGTTGTCACGTGTGTCTGTTATCCCCGTTTAAATCACGTGACACGGAACACAACCAGTTTTTCCACGTCACCAGACACGACCAGGAACTCCAGGATACACGAGCGCAACGGGCGCGAGTACCATTTCGTGAGCCGGGCCGCCTTTGAAACGGACGTAGCGAGCGGGAAGTTCATCGAGTTTGGGGAATATGAGAAGAACCTGTATGGAACCAGCACGGACTCGGTTCGACACGTGGTCAACTCGGGACGCATCTGTCTGCTGTGCCTCCACACCAGGGTAGGAGCGGCGTTCCCTGAACAACACAGGAATTCATTAATTTTTAAAAATGTAATTAAAAATTAATTAAAGATAATTAAAAGTTCCACATCCTTCCGGTTCTTATTCAGTCGCTGCAGGTGTTGAGGTCCTCCAACCTCAAGCCCTTCGTCATCTTCGTCGCTCCCCCTTCGCAGGAACGACTGCGCACCCTGCTGGCCTCAGAGGGGAAGACACCCAAGGTGCCCACTGATTCAAGTTCACACACACACATTTGTTTGATTCTTAAATCCAAAGCGACTTTAACTCATTGACTGCCAGACACATTCAGAGCGGACAGCTCCCCAGTGCCAGAGATTTTGAGCATTTTCACTGAATTTTGAAGGCCCACCAAATATTCATTTTTTAGGCTACATAAGCATTCCACATATCACCCGAAACTTTAGACTGTCTTCTTTCATCAGAAAAAAAAAGTTTGTTTCTAGCATCTATGTGTGTTTAGTTATTGCCCGTAGAACACAGGGTGGTTTCAGCAAAAACGGCTGATTTTGACCAGAAAACAGAGATAATGACGTTTTACTGCACAGAAGCAAATTCAAGCAAAACTCCAACATCAAACTGCTGAAAATACTTTTACTTATTGAAACAATGAAAACAACATTAGAAAAATATTTTTTGATGAACAAATGATTTTATAACAGTTTTGAAAATTAGACAACATAAAGTACATTCATTTCACTCTCAACTGTCAGAACCATTTACAGGTGAGTGTGTGTGGGTGTAATCAATGATATTTATTTTGCGTGTGATACGCAGTGAAGCATTCTCCTGCATGCAGGGGAATACGACAGGCCTTGCACCACATCCTGGTCTCACTCCTCCCACCCCTTCTAACACACACCCGACATTTCCTTGAGGGATGTGCCTTCTTTGTGGTGGCCCTCAAACGTTCCAGCTTGTGCCTGGACATCAGGCCATCGAGTCTGCCTTCTGGGTCTCTGTTTCTGACTGACCTGGTTTGCAGCACGTCTTCGACCTCCCTCTCCTCGCCCTCCTCATGTGACACGTACCCCTTTTCAGTGTGGCAGAGCTTCAGGATGGGCCTGTATAAACTGCCGTGCATATAGGTTGTTCTGAGAGGCAATGTGACCCAGCAGCTCGTCAGTCAGAAACAGCTCCATGAAGTCAACCGGCTGGTCTGAATCCAGGTCTGCAGCCGCATTCTGGGGACCAGGGGTTGCCACGAATGGGAACTTAGTGGGTTTCCAGCCATCATGACCCCAAACACCTTCATCCACCTCCAGTGATTGGCGTCTCCTCGCACCTCTCCCTCTTGCAGATGCACGTCCTCTACTCGTTTTAGGGACTGTAAAATATAGAAATATACAATTTTACACTATATATATATGCATGCTTGAAATAAGTAGGATATCATTTTACACAACATATATATATATATATTATATACACACATGCCTGAAATATGTACCATTCTACAAAACATACACACACACATATTATACATATATACACACACATGCCTGAAATATGTACTATTCTACAAAACATACACACACACACACACACACACATATTATACATGTATACACACACATGCCTGAAATATGTACTATTCTACAAAACATACACACACACATATTATACATATATACACACACATGCCTGAAATAAGTACCATTCTACACAAAAGAGTAATACATTCATGGATGGGGAACAACTTATGGGAGACGGAGGGCCGACGCGTGTTTTTTACATCATGCAACAAAGTAGCAAAATAGTTACCTTTGCTCCTCAGATCCTCCGTGGGCTCCCACGGGTCTGGGGAGGACTCCCTGCTGCTTTCCGACGGAATCCAGTCAGATGACGAGTCCGGGTCCGGTTCAGAGTCAGAACCGTCGCCGGACAGACGCAGCGGAGAACCCTCCGCAGCGGCGCTCCCGTGTGGGACGCCGCCGAACTGCGGGGGGGCCCCGCTACAACCCGCCACGCTTTCCTCGCCTCCGATCCGGTCTTCAACCTCCTTGGGTGCATCTCCTGCACCCCGATCCTTACCGCTGTCGCTCATTTCCCCAGCTGCTACACTGCCAGACAAGCTCTGTGCCAGTGTGAGCTGCTTGAACCTGCCTCCTCCACATGCTTTCGCCTTGCGCTTCGCCATTTTTCTCTCCACTACTGCCCCAACACCGACGCTTCTTTGTCGTTTTATCTGGTGATCTGGGGTGTCAAACACTGCCCCCGACCGGAATAAATGGAATACAAGGCTGAAAATCACACAGAATGTGCGAAACGCTTTGATCTAACGTTCCCTATAAAAAACGCCTAAGACGAAATATGACGTCTTTGGCACTCAACGTTTGGATTCTATAAGACGAAATATGACGTCTTTGGCACTCTGTGAGTTAAAAACAACGTAAAAACACACAACGTAAAGATGTAAAAAAACAACCCAACCATGAAAGAGCATCATTTTAAAAGGAAGTTTCAGTTTTTCTGAGTCGTCCGACACAAACGATCCGTCTTTATTCAAACGAGAACAGTTGTCTTTTTTCTGTTCCTGTTAGAAAAACCAGAACTACCCCTTTAATAATTCCTATTACTGACTTAAGATAATCAAACCTGCTGATCGGAACCTTCATTGACCTTGTTTTCTGTGCACAGCCTGAAGAGCTAAAGACGGTTATCGAGAAGGCCCGAGAGATGGAGCAGAACTTCGGCCACTTCTTCGACGCGACCATCGTGAACGTGGATCCGGACCAGGCTTTCCACGAGCTGCTCAGACTGATAAACAAGCTGGACACCGAGCCTCAGTGGGTGCCCACGTCATGGCTGTGTTAGAGGTCACTGGGGGGGCTCACACCGCAGGGAGCCTCTGGGAGGAAGGAGGTAGAACAGGAGAACCGACATCGCCGCTGGATTCTCACTTGCACATTCTGCTCCTTCGTTGAGGTGATCTTCACCGGGTGTTGCAGGGATGGACTCAAGCTTTACCTTTCTTTTTAGTCAGTGTGTGTGTGTGTGTGTGTGTGTGCGTGCGTCCTTGTGGGTGGTTCTTTTTCCTTGTTTCATTTTATGCAGTCTTTTATCAAACCAATAGAAATACTTCAATCCCATTCTTCTTAGTAATTTATAAATGTAAATATATATTTTCTAGAGAAAAGGTTATTCTATTGCTACGTCTTTGTGTTTGTTTCATGCGTGTACGTATACGGTACACACACATGAAACGTCTTCTTGATCAGGCGAGTACCGAACAAAAAATGAGAAGCGGGATGTGTCCTGCATGGTTTTTGAATCAGTCTTCACCAGAGTCAGTATTATTTAATCCAGTCTCATCCACAACAAAACCGACTTCAAACCTCATGCTTCAGCTCTAGTTTTTATCGTCACCATCAGTATTTCATGTTGGGTTTTTTTACAGTACCATAAAGAACATATCCTGTATCGTCCCCATCAAATAGCGCTGCTTCTTTCTGGGGTTCTCATTGAATCTGAAGCACAATTGTTGAAACGTGTTAATAAAATCTGACATTTGTGAACCTCCTAAAATGTATTGATTTCATCCTGAGCTTCAAAAATTGATGACACAATGCAAATTATCCCAATTATCCCATCTTTTTTCGGTGCACTGAGTTGAAACGCTTTTAAATCAGCATTAATCTTAGTAAAAAATCCAGGCAACAGATGGATATAGCGAAATTTATTACGATCAAGTGTAGTTCTTTTGTCGACTTGCACACAAAGTTTTACATCAGGGTTTATTTACGGGCTTCGATGGTAACGAGGTAACATCGTGAGGGTATCTGACTCACAAGTCTCGCTGAAGTCTACGATCACCTTAAGCTTTACAGCATGCAATGACTCTAAATGTGAGGAATACTGAAATATCTACAAGTCGATCCTCACATGGAATGTGAACCACGTGTAGACATACAGTGACACAACACTTTGGCTCTGAGGTGACAGATCTTCAAACACACAGCACCTTCCTGCACTGAAACAACAGAACAAATCACAAACAAGTACGCAGAAAACTGTCATCACTTGCAAGAGAGGATATAGACATGGCCTGAGAGGCACAGAATAAATAGGGTGAAGGGTGGAGTAGCGAATGTCCGCCGGAGGGTTTCACTCGAACAGTAGATCTTCGTCAGTCTCCTCTGTCAGCATGTTGGCCGGCTCCGCAATCGGACCCAGTTTAGCCAGGCGGGCAGCGATCTCCTTTTCCGTCCTTTCCCTGAGTTGCTTCTTCTTCTCTTGGATCTTCTTCAACCTGCCAGAGGAGGAGATACTTAAAATTTTACAATGAATCTAAAAAGGTAAAGAATATTTCAAGCAACAGCTAGAGTTCTTTGTAAATAAAAAAGGAGGACCTGTAGAACTCCTCTCGTTCTCTCTCGTCCAGTTCTGTCACAATGTAGGTCAGGGTGCGATCAATCCGGGGGATAATCACTGCAGCAGCGGATAAAAATTGGTATTATAAAGCTTAGGAAAACAACAAAATCAACAATTCTGTCAAAAGGTATGAATTTACCATGCTCAATGGCATTCACACGGCGGTTGGTAATCTTAATGGCTTCATCCAGAGTGACAAATGATGTCTAAAGATAGAAAGAGGACGATTACTTTAAAATAAAATAATATTCAGAATGAACCGCTTTTTGGAATCTGTTCTTTTAACCTGAGTATGTTCATAACAGCGCCCCCTACCTGTAAGGAGGCCAACTCCACCAGCAGCTCCACAGCTCTGGCGTAGTTCCTCTTCAACCTGGAGAGCTGCTCTCCTCCTCTGGCCAGACCAGTCAGCTCATAACCTGGAAGACATCACTGGGGTGAGAACCGGCCAATCAGAAGCTGCAAAGGCTCATTATGTATATGCATGACTTACTGTCCCCGCCTTCTTGGTAGTGCTCAAAAACAGGAAGGGTGACACCTTAAAGAAAATGAAATATAAGAAATTGTCTTCTGAGTTATGATGTAAATCCTAGGCAGGATTTTTTTGCTGCTCACCGGCCACGTTGTCTTTCTTGGCTCTAACCTTTACTTGGGCTTTGTTGACATTCTGGATAACAGTTGTGCTGTGGATGGAATTTCCACGTGTGAGAGACAGTTGTGTGTGTGTGTGTCCCGAACGCATCACGTGATCTGCCCGAGTCTTACCTGAAGTCTCCAGCTGTGAATTTGGCTTCTGCCAATGAGAAAGCAGCTTCTCTCATCACCTCTCCCATCTTTGTCTTAGTCTACGGAAAGCGATAAGGAGGTAACGCGCATCAGTAAAAAAATAATAATAAAAGGACACGGACCAATGCATTAGTTATTGATTAGTTTCAACTGACTTCGATAATTTTGCGGAGGATCTGACGGAAGCGCATTGAAAGAGCATCAGCTTTTTTCTTCAGGAGGTTCCGGCCGGTTTGAGCTCCTTTCAGCCGAGCCTTCATGATGGTCTGAGCCCTGGGAGCCAAACACACAAGCGATTCAAACACACACAGCTAACAGCTAACCGTCTTATTTTCAAATTATTATTAAAACGTTTTTTAATCATATGCAAATAAATCATCAGGTTTATCCAACAAACTTCATTTTTAGGAGGTTTTTTTTGGCCACAATGTCAGACTGCCAGCTCATATTAGAGACATCACATGACAAGCAGATAACTCTTCCTCTTTTACACAGTAACCCGGTCCTGATATAACTACACGTTCATTATAAGAATTTTCCAAAGATAATAACAGGAAATTATCAACATGAGGAGTGGAAAGCCTAAACATCTCCACAGCTGTCTCACAAGCTAAATCCGTTAGCAACCAGCTAGCAAAGAGGCTTCTTACATTCTAGAGGGGAATATGTCGATCCTTTCCTTTCCAGACATCTTGTCGTTTTTCCGTGGATATTAACGATCTTCTGTTCAATTCCGTTTCCAACAGTTACTACCGAAGTGTTAGTTCTTACTCTATTCAATTAACATATGTTCGCTGTACGCAAAACCGTTCTTTTTTCGTGCAGAACGACGTGCACAGACAGGTAAAGCTAACGTTCGTGATCGTCCTCCGTCGCTGATCAGCTGTCCTCGGGTCATGTGACTGCTGAAGACGTTCTGCGCATGCGTGAGTCGAAGAGCCTGTGACGATCCTTTTCCGGGTCGAGATATTAGCGCACCCATGATTGTGAGCTAACGGGCCCGAGTACATCTTTAGATTAAGCCCTTAAGTGAATATAATTAGACGTTTAAATTTATCCAAACGAGAAATATCCATCGCGCCTTTTCCTAAACATATGAAACAGGTGAGTTTTAATGTTACAACAGAGGTTTTCAAGGGATTGACGAAGACACGGGGCAGCTAACTAGTTAGCTACATTACTGCTACCGCTACTTCATGCGCCGCATGTGAGTCAGAAACCGGTTGTTAGCAAGGAAGCTAACAGACTTTGATCCAAAAATTAATCCTTGTCTCGTTGTATTTGCTTTTTCTGGTAATCGACATTAAAGAGTTGCAGTAATTTCTTATTTTGTTGACGGCAGTTGTCGCTTCTAAGACGAAACGGATCAGCGGTTGTCGTTCGTGTTCGTTGCGTCATCCATTCAAAGCTAAAATGTGAAATAATAACGAGCAACAACTGCGAACTTACTCCCTGGGGTTATATCTAGAACGAATCTCCCTAAAGCTCCTGAATCAACCGCAAGAAACGTGAATAAAAAGTTTCATTTAAAATGGTTCGCTTTGTTTACTTAATATTGGGAGTAATGCGAGAATTTGCTCACACAATTTATATCTTTGATATATTGCAGAAACGTCTATCAATACAGTATAAGTCACCAACATCTGCTTAAATTTCATGCAATAGAATTAATTAATGTAGAGCTTGTTGTCAAGCTTTGTTATCCTGCTGCTATTGTACCCTTTAATTTGAACTGGGGATGTTGGAGTCATTTTATGTTATTTGACAGTCTCAGGGACACGTGTTTTATTTATGAGCAGTTAAAAATGAGCAAATATATCTGCATGTCTTAGTGAAAAGCAGCTGTTTGGTCTGTTTTGCGATTTGAGGCTTGTGGATCAGTGATTCCCAACTTTTCTGGCTCTTTACGGGACATCTTGGCAAAAAGACTAATCCGGGTATATTTTACTACAGATTATAGACCTAATGTATGTAATGACCAGTGAACCTCTAAATTATTTCAAAATGATTTTGTTTTAATCTGGTGAAGTTAGGTTACATTTGGCCTTCCTACATATAGAAAACTCTACACATATGGTCAGTCACACAGGCTGACCATATGTGTAGAGTTTAGCTTACTTGAAAAGCAGTAGGCTAAACTACTGCTTTTAAAGTTGAATAATTTCATGACATTTTTAGAAATCAAACTCGATATTAGAAGCACTTCAGATATTCTTATCTTTGCGTCTCTTTTATCACAGCAATGCCGGGGCTCAGCTGTCGGTTCTACCAGCACCGGTTCCCAGAGGTGGAGGATGTCGTGATGGTGAACGTGAGGTCCATCGCTGAGATGGGCGCCTACGTCAGCCTTTTGGAGTACAACAACATTGAGGGCATGATCCTCCTCAGCGAGCTGTCGCGTCGGCGTATCCGTTCTATCAACAAGCTCATCCGCATAGGCCGCAATGAGTGTGTGGTGGTCATTCGAGTAGACAAAGAGAAAGGTGAGTATAGGCCAGAGGATGCTTCTTCCTCTGTGTCTAAATCTTCTTTATCTGTATCTAAAACTTCTTTATCTGTGTCTGAAACTTCATGTCGTAGTGAACTGTATTGTCAAATGTACCATATATGCACGACAGACAGCACAGATGAAATTACAGTCTTCTCAGACCCTGTGTCTAAAGCTTCTTTATCTGTGTCTAAAATGTCTTTCTATGTCTAAAACTTCTGTATTTGTGTCTAAGGCTTCTGTTCAGATTATGTCCTGAGAAAACAAGAATCATGTCCTGTCTTCGTTCTGCTTTGACTTTAGGTTACATTGATTTATCAAAAAGAAGAGTTTCACCAGAGGAGGCCATCAAGTGTGAAGATAAATTCACCAAATCTAAGACTGTAAGTCAGGTTGTGGCTAAAGGCTTTCATGTTGTGCAGCACGTGATCATTGTTAGATAGATGTTGACATTGTGGTGGTTGTGTTTGCAGGTTTACAGTATCCTGCGACATGTGGCTGAAGTGCTGGACTACAGTAAGGATGAGCAGCTAGAGAGCTTGTACCAGCGCACCGCCTGGGTCTTTGACGAGAAGTACAAGCGGCCGGGATACGGTGCTTACGACGTTTTCAAACAGGCCGTATCGTAAGTCATGGTTTTGAGCCGTCAGACACAAATGTAAGCTAGCAAATGATGATTTAGGTGGTCGAATCAAGTGTGAAATATGTTCGTCTCCTCCAGAGATCCTGCCATTCTGGACAGTCTGGACCTAACAGAGGAGGAACGCAGCATCTTGATCGATAACATCAACAGACGACTCACTCCTCAGGCCGTCAAAATCAGAGCAGGTAACGAGCTGCTGCTGATTTAGTTTTCTGATTCCACTGCATTAAAAACACTTTGTTTGACGTGTGATCCAAGTGTGACCTTTAACCTCCTGCTGCTCTTTTCCTCACCTGCAGACATCGAGGTGGCGTGCTACGGGTATGAGGGCATCGACGCGGTGAAGGAGGCCCTCAGGGCCGGCCTGAGCTGCTCCACAGAGGCGATGCCCATCAAGGTAGCTGCAGCAATATTGTGTCTTCAGTCCCGGACCTCCAGTTAGACCAGAGTTACTCGTTTCTGTTTTACACTTTTATATATCAAACGAATAAAACCAAGATGTTTCCATTCTTCCCAGATTAACCTGATTGCTCCCCCTCGCTACGTGATGACAACGACCACTCTGGAGCGCACGGAGGGCTTGTCTGTTCTCAACCAGGCCATGACTGCCATCAAGGAGAGGATTGAGGAGAAGAGGGGCGTCTTTAACATCCAGATGGAGGTGAGGGGCCGCATTTTCTTCTAATATCAGCCTTTACAGCTCTCTCATTTGTTGCTTTGGCACAAATAACGAAACCCCAACTGTCTCTTCAGCCAAAGGTGGTGACGGACACAGACGAGACGGAGCTGGCCCGGCAGCTGGAGAGGCTAGAGCGGGAGAACGCCGAGGTGGACGGAGATGACGACGACGAAGAGATGGAGGCCAAAGCGGAGGATTAGAGACCCTGATGAAGGCCGATGGGGGGGGGGGGGGACAGAGGAAAGGTAGACTGACCCGCTGTCAGTCCCACACATGAAAGCTTCCATGTTATCTACATTAACCGGCATCAGTGGTTCGTTTCCAAACATCCCAGTTCGAGGAGATGTCTTCTTACCCACAAGAGGAAAGTTGAAACACAAATTAAACATCTGTGTAGTTTCTATTTTTATGCCAACCAATCCTGAACGGTAATTTTCAATCAGTGGCCTTCACCTGACTCTCGCCAGTGTTCCCAGTGTTTGTGTGTGGCTCACTGGGTGTGATCATTTCTCTGCTTCAAGTTTCCATCTGCGAAATCTTTTCTCAAGCTTCAATAAAAAGACCTGGAAGTTTTCATCTCAGTGCTACTTTGTCGGCTGTTAGAACATCCAGCACAGGGAGGATTTAATTATTAAATGTGGAGAATGATGTGAAGCAGGATCCACAAATTAACTTTCTGCAAGGGTTATTGAATTTTAAAATGTATATTCACAGAATCTTGGGAATCAGGATAAATTGTTATCTTGAGAAATTACTCAGAAAATTAGTTCAGTACCTTTTCCAAAGATTCATTGATTGGTTCGTTTGAAATTCCTTTTGCATTGTCCTGTTAAGTAAAATTATATTAATATGAATTATTGGCATCGTGTTGCGTCTGATATCAAATGAAAATAAAGCATTTGTAGTTCCTCACTTTGGCCACAAGAGGGTGTCAAGCATTTACCATCAAGAGCCTTCTGAATATTTTATCAGCAATAGAGTTTAACATGTCTTGCTATTTGAAATGAATACAATCGTAAAACTTACCGAAATGCTAACTAGAATTAGCCCCCTCTCCCTTCTCGTTAGAGTTTCCTAAAGGTAAAGTAGATGATTGTTCGTCTGGGTTTGGACACGAAGACTGAGTAAAACAAAAATGTGTAATACGGCCGCTGACCACAGGAGGGCAGTGTCACCAATATGTGTTTATTGTCCGGTTGTCGCTCAAAATCAGGGCTTTGAACCAGAATTTTTTGCCAATCGGTTCGTTCCGAACAGAAACGGAATTATAACGTTTCCGGTTTTGTGTTCCACCCATAAACTGACGTTCCTGAACCGGTTAGAACAAAAAAATAAAGTTCCTTGTAAACATAAATATGTAGGTGCCGTATTTTGCGCACCATTAGACGCGCTTAAAAGCCTTAAAATTTCTCAAATCTAAAAATGTTTTTGTGACTTTAGTCAGCGCTGCGCCAGCTCGGCCATTGTCCACCGACAAAGGACGTATTACGTCACTACGTACGCCGGCAGCGATGGACCAATCAGAGAACACGACGCGATGCTACGTCCGGCACACCTCCGGTAGGTACCGGCATAGAGGATATACCGGTACTGAACCGCAGGTATGCCGTTAACCACATTTGATTGGCTAAAGACCCCCGACAATGACGTCAGCGAAGAGACACGCTTTACGACGCAACATGTAACCTCCACCCGCTGGACTGTAAAGCCGGCATCATGACCGGACAGACACCCGGAAACCAGACGGTCAGCGGTGGAGAAACTACCGAGACACTCGATGGGGGTTTCAAAGGATTTATCACAGATTTATCAATAAATTTAAAAAAAACAATTTAAAGAATAATGTCGGTGTATTTTTTGAAATTTAAATACATAGTACAACACAGTTCAACCGGTCACCTTATTGCGTCCGATAGCAGCCATGCACCGAAAAATAAAGCCGTTTTAAACTCCGTAATCTAGACTGCGTCTCTTTATACAATGACCAGAATGGTGCGCAAAATACGGTAAAATAAGGACTTTTAAATTGGCGACTAAAGCAATCAGTTTATAGACTAGAGACTATAATTACAGATATATCCCTACCCTACAGTAAACAGTACCACAGCACTACACCTCTGCTTTATGACAGTTGTATCATGTAGTTAAGGCTTATGCCTCCTACTTAGACACTACATGACATAAGACAAGAATAACTTCCACCATGTCATTTATTGCTGAACAACAGATCTTCATTGTGCTTCTCCCATGGCTCAGTATTACTACACAGCGCTGGCAGTAGAGGACACACTGCTCTGAAAATGACTGCAGCCGATGAGTTAATGTCTAAATCATACATTTTAAAGATTGACATAATGCAGTGTTTACCTGTTATGATTAAATGGTGACCAGGAGACCTCCCTTTTCCTAACTGCTGCTGATAGCCGACACTTCTCTCTGCTCTCATCCTGCCTCCAGTGAATGACAGGAAGTGAAACATGAGGTCAAATATTTTTTTAAATAACGGGAAAAAAAAAAACAACAACCCGGTATTAACCGGTTTACAATTATTTTCTGTTCCGATTCTGTTCTGGAACATTAAAAAAAATATAAAGTTTTCGGTTTCGTTCCTGCCAAAATACCAAACGTTTCCGGTTTTCGATTTATGAACCGGTTCAAAGCCCTGCTGAAAATATGAAGGAACGAGCAGGAAATATATTTGATTTAATTTCACGGGAAAAGTACGAATAAAAAATGGTGACGAGTTTTTAATGTTTTAACATCATTTTTGAACGACTGTTACCGTCCAAATAAAGACGTACAAGGAGTTTTGAGTGAGATTCAAAAAGTTTCAAAATCTGTTAGTTTCTTGTATAAAAGTGTTAAAGCTGTGAGTTAAATCTGGTGAAAACCAAGAAGAAGGTTCAACTTTTCCAAATAAAGCTGAAGTACAGTCAAATAAGTGCAGGTGGTAAAAGGTTTTGGCGTGGAGTCCAGGTAACCGGACCAATTACCGGGCAGACCTCAGCGGGGAGGGCGTGGCCAAGAGTCCAGCCATTCACCAATCATCGTAGCAAACCTCAGGAGGGGGCGTGGACGGGAGTCCAGTAATGCACCAATCACAGCCCAGCAACCGAGCACAGTGTAGCGGAAGTGTAGTCCGGGAGAAAGACGACAGCTGAGAAGGAAAACCCGTGATATTACGCAGAGGAGCGGCTTCGTGGCAGCAAAGTAGTAACTGGTTTCTGCCGTGTTCTGGAGTACACGTGTTCTGGAGTACACAAGTACACTTCTGTGTACACGCCTACTGTACACAGAAGGAACTGTCTGAAACAGCTCCATTCAGAATCGGAGGGACGAGGGGGGCATCTGAGCATCCAAAACATTTGTCAGACATTTGCGTCAAGGTAGACAGCTAAACAAACTCCCCAATTAAATATCCGGATGAATCTTTAAAATAATCCAACATTCAAAATTCTCAATTTGGCTCCGTGAATACCGTCACGGAAATTTGGTCATTAATCCTCTAGGAGCCCCCATTTATGTTAGGACCCGTCTAGAGGAAAGGGAAGCAACATCAAATTACCCAAGCAGATTAGAGGGTAAAGTGTTTTATTAAACATTCTGAATTTTAGAATTGGTGAACAGAGATAAATAATAAAGAGGATGAACGAACCAAAACGGAGAACCGACTGGAGGAAGACGCAGGGCGCGTTCATGGAGAGACGCTGACTTCCTGGTTGGAATGGCGACCGAGCTGCCATCGGGTCTGGGTCCATTTCATGTTTTTAATTCATGCGTTCATTTCTACACACTTTTATTTCTGTTTGCTTGCACGCTTGCTTCCGACGTAGATGAAATTGTAAACTCTTTTAATAACCACTAATCATTATTAACAAGGATTCCAACAATGCACCAATCATCAGCCAGACTTCAACAGGGAGGGCGTGGCCAGGAGTCCAACAACGCACCAATCATCGGATTGCTCGTCTGGGTTCGACGACTGAATAAAACTAAAATGTGTAAAAGGGCCATTAACCACAGGAGGGCAGTGTCACCAACATGGGTTCATGTCCGGTGGTCGCTCAAATATATTTCCTGTACATTTGATGCTTTTATTTTGAGACACCACCGGAAGAAGAAGAAGATCGGACATGAACACATATTGGTGACACTGCCCTCCTGTGGTCAATGGCCGTATTACACATTTTAGTTTTACTCAGTTTTAGTGTCCGAAGCCAGACGAACAATCATCTACCTTAAGGAAACTCTAACGAGAAGCGAGAGGAAGGCTACTGCTAGTTAGCATTTAGGGAAGTTTTAGGATTTTTACGATTTCAAATAGTAAGACATGTTAAACCCCATTGCTCATAAAATATTAGGAAGGCTCTTGATGGTAAATGCGTTGGATGCCCTCCTGTGGCCAAAGTGAGGAACTACAAATGATTCAATTTCATTTAATACAGATGCAACAAGATGCCAGTGCCTCTGGATGAAATATTCTAAATAAAACTTCAGAAAATCAATCACCATGTGTTTGTTTTTTTTACTGGATAGAAGGCAAACTTTTGTTAAGATAAACGAAACAAATTAAAGTATTTCCTTCAAAGTTGGAGTGCATAGGACGCTTTTGGTTCGATGTAAACAGAGAATTATCATTTCAACGTGCAACATTCTTGATTGTTGGATTAGTTAAAGCAACAATTAAAGGCTGTGACTCCTGATGTGAACTCAAAAACCAAAAATAACAAAGACAAAAAGACACAAAACCTTTTAAAAGAACGAAAATACAAGAAAAATAAGACATGCATGCTGAATTCATATTCGAGCCCTGACCTCGGGTGAATGTACTTCAACCACTTCCTGGTCAGCACATTTCCTGAAAAGTCCACAGACGAATTACTTAAAAGCCGTAAAAAAATTAAAAGCTTGAAAACATAAAAGGCATAAAACAACATTAAAAAACATTCATTCGTTCATTTGCTATGCCTAAAGCAACAAGCATGAATTAACGTCTGGATTAATTTGCGATGCCAAGGGCCATGTTGGGGCGCGCCACAAACTTCTTGTTGGACCTCAGTAAGCTTTGCAGCAACCACTTTCTCCTGATACTAGCGTTATACTTGATGACTTTCGGGGCATCTGGCATTTACATATGTGTGCAAAGGTACCTGGACGGCAACGACACCACCTTGAAGGATGTGCTATGCTTCCTCGCCCTGTTCTTCATTGGATTTTTTCTTATGCTCCTCGACTAAAGAGGTAAAGACCGGTAGATGATTGATATGAAAATAGATTATGGAAAGACAGATGATAGGTAGATGGCAGATGGATAGATAGAGACCCCGCTGGGTGGTTAACAACTACAGTACTTCTCCTTTTCCTGTCGGCTTTTACCTTCAGGGGTCTCCACAGCGAATAAATTGCCTGCATCTGACTCAGTCTTCTTCATCTGATATGCTTTAAGTACGTCATCAAAAGCCTTAAAACAAATATAATAGCAGTGTTGAATTTACTAGCTATATATGTGTTAAACTATTCCGTGGAAAACCACACAACAATGTTATTTCGGAAGACGTGTGAATAATGTTATTCTACGTTCTTGAAGGATCTGTAATCCTGATGCCCTCCTGTGGACATAGACGGTTACTACAACAATACTGATATAAAGTTAATTGATTGTCAATAGCTGCGGGTTGGGACTATCGAAAAATTTCGACGGAACTAATGAGTGTATCATATCATCTTGATATTTTTATGATTATTTCGTGACATTTCAGCTCACCTTCAACGTAGAATATGTCCTAGAACGTTAGTCATTGTGGTTGGATTTTTTTTATCAGTTCATCATTTGCTAGTGTGCCTGCTATGTTCTATGACCGCCAGAGGGTGGCAGCAGAGCACCACAGTATGGAGTTAGGTTGAGCTGGCTGTGATTTACTAACACATGTGACTGAATGTGAAGGTTGATTGTGATTATTGTGTGCGCATAAAGTTATTGTAATTAAACACAAACCCGTACACGGTCCCTGTGGGTACAGCAGAGAGAAGCTGGTATGCTGTAGTGGAGTTGGAGTCTGTGTCCCGACCAACACTCAGTTTATTCCTGTGTGTGGTTGATTGTTCTTAAGAATAAATACACAACGGATCCATCCACCTCGACTCCTGAGCCATTCCTTATCCAACCAGCAGAGCATGGTGGTCCCATATACATATATTATAGGGAATGGTCTCAGGACCAGGGCTGCTAATAGAGGACAGGAAGTCCTCAACATTTGTTTGAAAACAGTGAGACTGAAACGATGCGCGGTTTTAACTAAATCGTTTACCAAATTGAGTGAGTGTGAGAAGCTAAGAATCTATCCAGACGAAGCTGCCACATTGCTAACAGCTGCACCAATTAACAATAATCAATAACTGGAATTTACCAAAATTCGAAATCCAAGCCACAATACTTTCAATTTGGCTCCGAGAATCCTGTAACGAATTTAAATTAGAAATGCCTGACGAGCCCCCACTGGTGTTACAACCCGTAGAGGGAAGGGGAACTAACAATAAAACAGATGGAAAGGGGAATTAATTATTGTGAAAGTCAAATTTAAGATAAAATGGTTCAATAAGAAACTAACCAAGGAAAAGGGCCAATGGGTGCTGTTGTCGGGTCGTGGTGCACCAATCAGAGAGGGGTTAGGGGTGTTGGAAACGAGTTCCATAGAAATTACACCAATCAGAGAGGGGGTGAGTGGCGTGGAGGGCGTGGCCAGGAGCCCCAGAGAGCAGCGTCTCAGCAGAGGGGACAGTCATCAGGGCTGCGCCCAAAACAGGAATATTAGCTTAAAAATAGTCTAATTATATGTTTAACGCACCTAATTAGAACGGCATCTCTAGATTAAACACACAATTTATGTAATATTGATTATCGAATGGTCTTTTCGTCCCAGCTGAACACGCGTTTCCATGGCATTGACTTCTGAACAAACGCGGAAGTACACTGGAGCGAACCATCTCACTTGTCTGAAAAATCTCTCCTCTGGAAGTCAAACCAGGAGTTACTTCATCACATTCAGAGATGAGACACACACAGTTTAAAACTTTGAAGACCAAAGCTCAATTTTTTCATATGTTTAATGCGGAGTTAGTATATTACAATTATTTCCCAAAGTCAATCCACATTTCAGAATAACGTTAACATTTTCCGAAAAGACAAAAACAGCTGATCGGTTGATATAAATGTGCAGATATCAAGCGCTTCATCTGTTAGCCAGCGGTCTGTATCCCATCTCCCCCTCCAGCTGCTCCGCAGTGAGAGAGCCCAACAGAGGCTGACAGTCTGGATTGAAGACAGAATAAGCGCTCAGTTCTCCAGGCTCCCGCTCCGTGGGGCCACGGAGTCCTTCATGGAGCCAGTAGAAGAGAGAGATCACAAAGAACGGCAGGCCGAACTCCAGCTCCACAAACAGCCCGAGCAGCACCAGCCACAGCAGCACTTTGAGCAAAGTAACGTTTGAGAAGACAATTTGTTTGGATGCCAGCCATCTTCCAGGAGCGCTGTCCAGCAGCCAGTCGGTGTGGCCCTGCAGAGGAGGGGCAGCATGGGGGGGGGGGCAGTTAGGTCAATGTGGATCAACACCATCAGTAATGTGTGTGTCAATTCATTAATGAGGTTTTTAATTTTAAATTGTGAGATCGCTGTCAGCAATGGACAATTAAATGAACTAAAACTGACGACTACCTTCACCAGAATCTGATGTTTTCATGTTATTTTCACATCAACTAAAAACCTCCAGGTTTCGAAGCGTTACTTGAAGGTTCCACTGTTGGTTTTGATTGACCGTTCACAACGGCATTTTTTTTCTCTCCACATTTTGTACACACATGAACATTCACTTATAAATGTTTAAAAATTAATCGCGCTTGTTCAGACTTTTAAACGACAGGTCCGTGGATCCGCAGCCACGTCTCACCTTTCTCTCGGCGCTCTGCGGAGAATCTCTCCTGTTTTCTGTTTCTGCTTTGGGCTGATCGTCTGTCCGGGGAACCGGGTCACTTACTGTCCGGTCTTCATCTTTTTTCTCGGCTTTTTCTGCCTGTCGTCTGGCTCTAAAATCCGCAAGCTTCTTCTCCATCGATACAACCGACCAGTCCCTTTAGCAGCGTCAGGTTCTATTAGCTTTAGTAGCCGCGCTTTAGCTAGAACAGCTGTTCCAAAGTTTAGAAGTTACTCAGCGCTTCATCATGGCGGATTTCCTTTAATATAAAATCATTCTACATCAAAAGGTATTTTTCACTTGCTGTCACATCTTTAACTTGATCTCAGACGACATTCTTGCTCATTTATTACCGTCTCAAGTCGTTTGTTTACCTTTTACATCCGCATCTGTCTGTGCCGGAGGTTGTGTCGTAAAACGCTTCAGACTGTCGCAAAACTGTCGCAATCTGATATTTCCCCAACCCACAGGTTTGCTGCAAGCTAGTTTTTGATCAGTGGTGGGTTCCCACGCCTTTACACCTCCATGTCCAGCTGTTGATGCCTTTTAGCTTCGGTGTGCGACTTTCTCCAAAGGTAACGCTGTTTGATTTTAGCTTCTAAGCTATCGATCGAAAAGCGATCGTCGATGCGTCAGTATCGAACCGAGAAGCTAATGCTGGTGTGCTGTCGTGGAATAGTTCATGTTCGGTTGTGAACTACAGTATGATCAAAGAAATTGAAATATAGGATGAAGGATGATTCCTTAAATTAAATGTTAAGACTATTAAGGGTTTTTTTTTGAATGTCAATGTCGTGCATTGATTACTTTGCTTGAGTCAACCTCAAAATGTGTTTATAATTTTTTTTTTTTTGTCCTTCCGGCTCATGAATGCTCTGATTAGGTTGTTTTATTTGCAGACATGGCCTCAGCTCCAGCACAGCAGCCCACCCTCACTGTAGAGCAGACCAGAGGTGAGTAGGATCACACACATGACATGAACTGCACGGTACTGGTTGTTAACGTTTAATGTCATAAATACACCCAGTTCCTGTATGTGTATCCCAATGTGCTTTTATGCATGAAATAACATACATTATCTACATGATCCATGCCATAGAAGCTGAGCTCCTGATGCTTTTCTTTCACAGTGGTCCTAAGTGAGGTCATCCAGGCCTTCTCTGTACCAGAGAATGCGGCGAGGATGGAAGAGGCTCGAGAAAGCGCCTGCAACGACATGGGCAAGATGCTGCAGCTGGTGCTTCCTGTGGCCACGCAGATCCAACAAGAGGTTATCAAAGCGTACGGCTTCAACAACGAAGGAGAGGGTGAGCAGAGGGCGGCGCTGGAAGAATTGGATTTAGTTCAGGGCTGGAAAATGCCGTCCTCCTCTCACATATCATTCACGTCCTTCACGAGAGATCACACATCTTTTTCGCACTTATCTTTTCTCTACCTCCCTTCCAGGCGTCCTGAAGTTTGCCAGGTTGGTGAAGATGTATGAAACACAGGATCCAGAAATCGCAGCCATGTCCGTCAAACTGAAGTCCCTCCTGCTGCCGCCGCTGTCCACGCCGCCTATAGGGGGCGCCATTCCCGCCTCATAGGAAGTCTTCACATTCATTGCTAAGGATAAATCTCATGCTTTGGATCTTCATCAGCTCACTGTCCTCCAAACATGTTTATCATTCATTCCTCTTTCCTAAAAAATAATGGAGTTATTATAAAAAAAACAGACATTTAATCTACATTGTTATTTAAACCATCCTTATGAGGACATGTTAAATTATTGCTTTTTCAGAGTTTGTCGCGTTACTCACGTCATTGATCCTTGAATATTTTCCTTAAATGACATTTTTAAGTCGTCTTACGCCACTTTTATATACCGTCAAATGTAGAAATGTCACTTTTGTTATACATTAAATTTTTTTTGTGAGACTGTCGTGTGGTTTTTATCAAGAAAATGTGTGAAAAGGGGGAAAATGTTCGTATACATAACTTTATTGTTGTAATAAGGCTTCAGCAACATTTTATATTTACCACATCTTTAAAAATACCAGTGTTCACAGACTTTAAGATCTATGCATTTCCTCTAAAGGCAGCTTCCCTTTTAAGGTTAACACATGACTTTTCTAACATCTGTTTCCACACCTGCTCTCTTCCTGGGTTTCAGGTTTCTTTGTGACAAATCAAGGTGATAAAAATAAATACTAGTCAAGATTAAAGTGCACCAGATTCTGAGATCACTTAAAATTACAACACAAGTTTATAAATTAAGTGTTTTTTCTTGAAAGGCAAACTGTGCAAAACCAGTGCACCCAGTAACCGATGTGAAAGTAACTACAAGAGCAGGTGTTTTGTTCCGGATTTCAATCATGAACCGATTTTAAATCTGACATCTTTGTGTGTTTTGTCCGTCATCGACTAGAGAACATTTGGTATGTAGAAAAATAAAACACAACAAGGTTTGGTTTCTTCCTCCTGGGTGTCGGGGATCGTTAGCAAGTGAAGAACGTTGCTTTGATAATTAAAAATCAGCTGAGGGGTTCTGGGATCCACCAGTACATCGGTTCTGGTGATAATGATGGAAAACAACCACGACGAAAAGGAAAGACCTTCACATTTCAAAGTGGCGGAAAATGCTTTCGACGTATCCCAGCACCCTCTGCCAGTTGGGCCCGTCTGCCTTCAGCATCTCCTCTGTTGTCTGTCACACCGTTAACAAGCAGAAGATTAGAGGAGACAAGTGGTTTAATTACATTTAGGAGTTATTTTAGGGAAAGAAATTTGGTATAGAGACGTCTCACCAGAGTGGCTGCGATCCCCACGCTCTCTCCCGTCTTAAAAGCAAGATCTAGGTTCTCCATCTGTGAACCAGAGTCAGACGGTTAAAGTTAGGGTTTAACATCCTCAGATGCATCCATCGTCTGCACATATTCACCTTGTCTGCCGGGTTGAGGGCGTCGTACGGGACGAGGGTCGGTACGTATGTGTGATACACGGCACAGAACGCCAAGCCGTCCTCCCAGCTGCTGCTGAAGTTTGTGATCTCAATGTTCTGCCGTAAAAACATCATGAGGAGAAAATACAGCTGGTCTAGAAGCTTACCCACCCCCCCCCGACTCCCTCTCCTCCTCTGACCTTGTAACCTCGGGTGCGACCTTGGCACCAGCGCAGCAGGGAGTTTCTTCTGGAGCCGCCGTGACGCCTCAGCAGAGCGCTGAAGCCGTCCTGAGGCCTGGAGGACGAAGAAAACATCTCGAGCCATCAGAACAGATCAAAGCCACGTTTTTTACGATCACGTTTTCAACTGAGTTTTAAGAGAAGCGCCAAAAAAATTCCTTACTTGATGCCATCCGAGCTTTGGTCCTCATCTTGTTTTCCTGCAGAACAAAAGAACACAAGTGTTAAAAATTGTCACCTGTTGACCAAGATGAATCTGAAGGTGGTCCAGAGCGCTCGCCTGTGTAAAAGCTGGACCAGCTGTCCTGCCGCTGGAGGATGCGATCCATTCTCCTCTGCTTTTGTGGTACTTCTTTCTGGAAGCATGGAGAAATATTTGTGCGTTGAAATCTGATGGCTGTTTAAAAAGGATTCCGATGTAAATTCAGGACGTGTTCTACCTTGCACAGAGGCAATGTTGTGCTTGTGTTTTTTGAGTTTCCGTTTTCACCGGAGCCGTCAGGGGGGAGGACGAGACGAGAGAGACTCCTAGAAGATGTTTGGGGTTTTTTTTAGCTGGTGTCAGGATATGAAACTTCCTCTACTGTCAGTATTAATGTGCACTCACCAGGATCTTTCAGACAGCATCACGATCTTCCTCGGATCTCTCTGCTTTTCCTTCTTCTTCTCCAGGGCGGCCAGACTGCGAAGGTATCCCTCCGCCACGCCCTTCCCTCTCAGCGGCGTGCCCTCCGATCCATTTGCCTCCTCAGGATGGTGATTCCCAACATCTTGCCCCACCTCCTGGTTAGTCCCGTTCTCCTTTTGCTTTTCAACATGTCCAGCTTCATCCTCAGCTTCCTGGGGTATTCCCTCCTCCATATTACACATTTCCTCCTTGGAGTCTTGTCTCTCCATCTCTTGAACACAGTGCGATACGTCCTTTAATCCGTGTGTGTTCCTCAGAGCTTCAGGATGCTCCTGCTGGGTGACTTCATGTAGTTTCCTACGGGTGTCTCTGTGTTCGGCCCTCAGGTTCTCCAGCTCCTTATCCTGCTGCTGCTGTCTGCTGAGGGCCTGGGCCAGCTGCTCCTCCACCGCCCTGTGGCGCTCCTGAAGCAAACCTAAAGCCTCCTCCGCCTCCCCCCGCAGCCGGTCGGCCACGGACACCGCCACCTGCAGGTCACCCTGGAACTGCTGCCACTCCAGCCTCTCTCTCTGTCACAGACGACAACACAGAAATAGATCATTATTATGGCTCTAATCCTCGTCTCATCTCTTGAATATCACTCACAGAGCATGACTTCCATCTTAACTCACCCGGAGCATTTCCCTCAGCGTGTCCACCTCCTCCGCCAGCTCATCCTTCTGTGTCACCAGCCGCCGGAGCAGCTCTGATCGGTCCAGAGTGGATTTAAGACAACAAATTCAAGTCCTTGTACTTGAATCAAAAATGCATAGTTTTTAGGAAGTTGCATCAGGACCTACCCACTGCTCCTGTGGTGACATCGGCGTTGGGGGTCAGACCCAGAGACGCCCCGTAATGCTCCATCAGACTGACCAAAACCAAAGTCATCTCCTCCCCTGCTCTCTCGTCGGCAGCCTGCGGCTCCAGGCCGCTGTCCCGCTCCTGCCAGCTCCGCTCTGAGGGCGACCCCCCCGACGGAGGCAGGGACATGGGGCTGCTCGCCGCCTCGCTCGCATTCGCCTCCGAGCAGGTGACCCTGTCCACGCTGATCACAGCCCATTCTGAGGGAGCGCACAGCTTCTGCGTCCAGTTAGCCACCGGAGAGGCGGAGGGAGGGGTGGCGCCGCCGGCTGGCGACGGCGTCTGTGGCTTATCGGAGGATGATAGAGAGGATAAGGCCATGGCAGACAGCTCTGCCTCTGAGGGAGTGGTCGGAGCCGTGTGGAAGAAATCCAATGGCGAAACTAAAGGAGGGCAATAAATTGTAAATTGACCAACGTCATGGAGGCAGAAGATAAACCGTCCTGTCCTTGAAAAGTCAGCTGAATGCAAAGCTCCCGTTCTTTTCCTTGATGCAGATGTGAGCGCCGAGCATCTGCCCCTGACTAATGCAGCAAAAACCCTCTCCTGCCAATGTGTTGATGGGCAAACACTCACTTGTACCCCCATGTGTCAACTTCCAGGAAGAAATAAGATCTTACAATAAGCTCTCACTGTTTATACAATCACACTTTTCTGCATCCGCATTCCCCTCCACGGTTAATTTATTGATATTTAGCCATGCAGTTTGTTTTCTGCATGAAGAAACAGCCTAAAACACCTCACGCCTTCGAATAGTGATGTCACCGCCGTGCTATTTTCGTGCAATAACGACGATCCGCTTCTTATTATAGCGTGCATTAGTTCTAAAGTGCTCCAGCTCAAATCTTTTCACGCTCCTTCATCTTCCTTGCCCTTGTTGCTGCGGTGCAGGATTCTGCACACTCATCATTTCTGCGGCGTCAGCATGGTGGAGACTGCCGGGCTGTGGCGGGGCAGGCTATTCTCATCCTCAATGTGGGACCGCTCCGACAGCCAGGAGAGGCAAACAAGGAGCTGCATCTTAAACAGACGTGAGGATTAAACAGAGTCAGCAGCAGAGGTGTAGGAGGTCGCGGGGCGGATCTGTACGGGAGTCAAAATGACTGCAGGCTTTAAACTGAAGGAAACTGGAGGCGCAAGCAAAGATTTATGTTCCCGAATCAAAGTTTAACCAAATTCTGTGTGACTAGAGCCAGCATTTGATTCAAAACTGCTGATTCCTGGGTGCAAAGTGTCTGTGATCATACAGGATATGACATCATTTGTAGGGTGTCGAATGTTCAGGACTTGTCATGTGACGTCATACCTGTGGTGTCACGACATTCTCTGCTGTTGTGGTTACCCATGATCCACCTGGAGAGGGGCTGCCCTCGCCGTTCTTCACCGTGTCCTCTGGTTTGTGACGTCAGATGCTGTCTGGACAGGAGGGGTAAAAATAAGACTTTGTTGAATGTGACTCATCGCTGAACCCTCAAAGCACCCCTGACTGACTCAGCAGAAAACAAGAGTCATAGCTCAAATAAAATATGTGATAAAAAATTACAAATTCTGACAAATAATTTGTTTAAAATATACAAAATTTGCTGTTTTTAATGTAAATGTGGGAAAATCTTGTGCTGAGTTTTTGTTGGTTAGACTCTGATCAGTTAGTGTTAGCTTTGTCTGAAGCTAAGCATGATCAAATATGAATGTTTCACATATTTTAAATTACTGACTTAATTATGATTATAATCTTAACATAAAATAGTTACACACCTTTAGACAGTGTCATATACACAAAGCAAAGCCGTCCACATGTGTTCCACAGTGTAAACACAGCCAGGATGAGTTTTGTGTCACATGGTGAACAGAACCAACCAAACCCCATTGAAAGATTTAACGATTTAAATCTCTGGTGGCTGTTCAGCAAAGCCGGATCCACTAAAGGTCAGATCTCACCTCAGCATGACGTCGGCAGCATCTCTATGGATCATTCGGCATATTTAATTATGAAGATACACATTAAAAAATATAAGGTTTTTTAAAAAAAAACTCTACCTGACGTCCACTGGCCTTGATGGATCTTCTTTTAAACTAGAATACGATTAAGATACCACGAAATCTGACTACTAGGAGCAAAATGCGCAACCCATCAAGAGTGTTTAATAAAATGTCAAGTACGAAATGGTTTTTGTTTTTTTTTGCGTGACAGTCCTGCGCCTACGAATCCACGAATTATCAGCCCACTCGGCCGGGGAATGAAGTTTGGAATCGTGTTTTTGTTTTCCCCAAAAATAACGACCTAAACCGGCGCATGTGATTAGATCCCCCCCCCCATCTATTTTACCCGGGAACTCGTCCATTTTTATTCGTCCTACCTTGTCAATGCAGCTGGCCGCCCTCCAGTTTCCTCTCTGGTAGCCTCGAACACCCCCCCCCCACTCCCCACCTTCCTCCGGATTATTCTGCGTCCCGTCTCCAAAATTCACCGCAGGACAAATCTATAGTCGCTGCGCGTTTCCCATCCAGCTCTCATCCACCGAACGGTCACAGAGATCGAACTATCTGACGATCATCTGATTTGGGTAGTTCGGTAATTTCCAATAACTGCTCTTCCTTTAAATCCGATGCGACAAAACGCACAGAAAGACGCAGACATGGACTGGATGCGCAGCAGCCGCACGTTTTGTTGACGTGAGCGACGACATTATTTCATGTTCGAACCGATTTCACACGAATAAAATAATCGGATTAATAGAAAATGAACTGATATTAATTTAGTCATATATTCATGTCATAAAATTTCATGTCTCTGGTAATAAATCGAACCGGAAAGCAGCTCAACCCGCAGGACGCTGATCAGCTTTAAACGCAGGTGTGGTGAAACGCAGGTAACTGGGCTGAGCCTCACGTGGTCTTGATTACGTCACGAAATACCAATCATATCCACGTGACAGGTAAAGAAATAAATAATCTCAAAATAGAACTCAAGTGTGCAGAAAATTCAATCGTAAAGTTTCAAAACGGAAATTAATCTATTTGCAGATGACACAAAATTATTTAGAAAGACAAGTTCCGAAGAGGATATTGATGATTTTCTAGGATCCAGATCAATTTGTAAAATGTTCACACACTTGGCTGTTGGAAGTTTCATCCGGAAAAATATTAAGTCATGAGAATAAACCCACACAGAGCTGAAAAACACAACTCTTTCTTCAGCTCCAGTGAGGGCAAATTATTGAGTGACACTGAATACGAGAAGGACCTTTGAGTAATGATCAACAACTGAAAATTTGTTGACAGAAACCAACAGAACCAACAAAGGAAACTAATTATAAGATCGCATGAGGACCTAGATGAGAAAATCTTTAAATGATGAAGTTGATGAATATGCAAAGACTTGATGGTAATGAAGACGTGTAGTGACATCCATCCATCCATCCATCCATCCATCCATCCATCCATCCATCCGCCGATCGATCAGCACCATGGACAGAGCAGTGACCTCTACTGACCTCTAGTGGCCAACTTCAGAACTGAAAGGACTACTGTATTATTGTCAATGGGAGAGACATATTTAATATTTAATATAAGTATAAACGATTTACTTGATTTTGTTTAAAATTCTGTTTTCTGGTAGATTTTTTTTGTCCCTTTTAAAAAGTTGCATACAATGATTAGTTTCTCACACGTAGGAGCAACTCAGATTTTTATTTTTTTATACTGTTAAATTACATTATTTAAATAAATC
Organism: Antennarius striatus; assembly: GCF_040054535.1. Lineage (NCBI taxonomy): Eukaryota > Metazoa > Chordata > Actinopteri > Lophiiformes > Antennariidae > Antennarius > Antennarius striatus. The sequence continues at coordinate 3,162,530 of NC_090794.1, forward strand.
CTACACAGACTTGACATTTTCTGACTAACAAAAAAAAACACAAGAGCGAATATTCGCGTTTCATTGTTGCAAAGGTTATGCAATCAATGTTCCAATGTTGTAAGTGCAGTTTGATTTACAAGACTGTAAAATCTATTTTTCTCAGGAGTGTGAGCAAAGGTTAGGAAATGCAGGCAGTTCTTGGCTTCTGGCTGTTTTTATGCACCGTGCCCACACACTTCCTCGGTGACCTATAACCACTCCCCGCCACCAAATCAGTTTCTGAGCATTGGAAAACACTCTCACTGAGTTTCTTCACGATAAACCCACTCAGTTTTATTAGAATAAATTCTTCCTCCAAAGCTTCAGGCAGTTTAAAACAAAACTAGTTGTGTTTTTTTTTCGGGGGGGGGGGGGGGGGGTTAAGGAACCTTCTCAATAGTGCCTCACTTAAAATCTCTTCAACAGTAAAAGTGCAAATGTGGAGGAACAACACCGTAATTAAATAGATCATTTAATTATTTCAGGTAACAATTCACAGATAAAGTTATTTTACAAAATTATTATTATTATTATCATTATTATTATTATTATTATTATTATTCATATAATCATCAGGGTGCATACGTTACGTAAGGCATTTGAATTTTGTATCTTTATGTTTAGATAGATAGATAGATAGATAGATAGATAGATAGATAGATAGATAGATAGATAGATAGATAGATAGATAGATAGATAGATAGATAGATAGATAGATAGATTGATTGATTGATTGATTGATTGATTGATTTTCATTTAGACGAACATCTCTTTTCCTTCAACGTCTCTCAATAAAATGGTGATTTGCGTAAAGGTGGACAACCTATCCAAGAAGAGCGTTACGTCCAACCCCCGCCCTTCTGACGCCCCGTCGTATTTGAAGAGACTAAACTGATTGATCAAATTCGATTTCTTTGTAAAGACATTTCACGATCTGTCAGTGAAGCAGCCGCCCCCCCCCCCCCCGCTGCGCGTCCTGACTGTGACGCGTCCGTGCGCTGAGAAGTTCTCTCCGTGAAATCCTATCAGGATGCTGAAGATGAAGACTTTGTGAAAATGGCGTCTGATGTAAGCTGCCTTCATAACAGGAGCTGTGCCACCAGTGACCACCACCACCACCACAACAACAACAACAACAACAACATCAGCGCCTTCTAATTCATCTCCAGAGGATGAAGTCCGCTGCCGCACGGGGAGTTGCGTCGGAGGAAAAGACGCACAAGAGCCGCCGTCATGATGGGAAAGCGCTTTGGTCGCTTTGCTGCAGCTGTTTGTAACGAGCGAGGCGATGATGAACATGATGGACACCAGGGGACATGACCGCCTGTCATTTATCTACCACCCGTTTACTATCGAGGAAGAAGTGAGCTTCTCCGAGGAGGAAGATGTCAGCGCTGAAGAAGGTAAGACGGGAGGAGGCGCGGCGGCGCGTTAGTGCACCAACCCGAAGCCCGTTAGGGACAACCTGGGGCCCCATCTGCATCACACCTGGTCCACGACACAGGTTCTGTGGGGCGAGAACGACCCCCTTCCACCCTTGTGTGTTTTCCCCGCATCCCAATTTGCAGGCGGGGGGTTGGGGGGGACCCAACTTTGACAGTTACCGGATCAATCACGCATGGTTACTGCTAAGAGTAGTTTAAACTCTGGGTAGATAAAAAAAAAAAGAAGCCGATCGAAACTATAATAGACATGAAATTATTATAGAAACACGATTTAATTGTTTCATAAAACAAATGTGACACGCAAGCTGTCAACATTTCCAGATCTACCCCAGAATGCACTGCTTCCACACTTCCCCACTTCCACCTGTAAATTTGTTTGACGTTAAAAAGGTAAAGAAGTCGTTCAGGAACGCGCTGTTCAGTCTTCTCCGACGCGCTGTGTGTGTAGGTGGGAATTATTTGGAGGAGGAGGAGGAGGAGGAGGGAGGATGAAGGTGTGCGCTGGAGGAGGAAGGCGGGGGTAAGAAGAACCCTTTTGTGAATGACTGGGGTGGGGGTGGGGAGGGGGTGGGCACCTTCTCCTTCAGGTTTCCTGTCTGCAATGCCTACATGTTCCCATTGTGCCCCTGCCCTCCATTCTGTCAATGAATGTGTGTGTGTGTGTGTGTGTACGCATGTGTGTGTGTGTGTGTGTGTGTCTGCAGTGACTCAGCTTTATTGTACTATATCTGTCATCCATCTTTTCATCTGTCACAGGTGTTACCATGGCTACTGCAGACTCACTGCTGTCTTTTCTTTGAGAAGGACTCAGGTAAGAGGCGGGAGGGGTGACTCAAGTCAAACACAACGAGGCGATGCCTTCACACTCACAGGCGGCTTCAGTTTGGGGGTGCGTTCCCTTTTTCCACTCATGTCAAAGGAGATCAATCACTTTTTCGTGTTGGTGTTTAAAAACTACAGGAAACCAACGTCTTTCCAGGCCTCTGTTAAACATTCCTTAAATTATTTGACATATTTTTAATGTGCGCCATTTTCCTGCACAAAACGTGTTAATAACGTCTTCATTTGTGTCCGTTTGGTAAACTTTCATTCCATATTTTTCTCTCTTCTGCTGCTTATTGAGACTTAAATGCAAGCCGATAGGAGTCAGAACCCAATGGATGAAGTCGTGGGCAGCAAACAATGAGCTGCAAGACGCTGAAACGTTCCACAGATTTGAATCCAACCTGCAAGATGACAAAGACAGGAAACGAAGCTCACAATGTGGCTGGGGTGGAGGCGCGGGTGGGGGTATTAGCTGTTGTGATGAGTGTGGAGTCGGGGCAATAGGCATGAAGGAGATGGCGGTTAATGACTGCAGTTAAACTCTGCAGGTCTGCTTCACTCAGCAGAGGTCAGAGGGAGGTCAGGGTGGGACAGTTTTGGACCAGATTTAATAAAAGAAGGAAGTTTTATTCACATCTGGACTGAAACGGGACAAACAGCAGCAGGACTCAGCTTCAGGTCTGACACAAGATGGATTTACTCTGGAGGCAGAAAATCCGCCAACCATCCAATCAGAAGCCAGGAATGGTCCACTGGGGGGAAAATAACAAACATCTGAGGGAAAAAAAGCACCGCAGGGGTCCGTTGTGTTTCTTTTTCTGGACGTCATAGATTCAAATTCTGCTTCCCATCATCAAAAAAATAGCATCACTGACATGTTTCAAGCTAGAAGCCCAGATGAAATGACTTTTAAGTGAAGGGAATTTCATTTATGCAAGTATGAATCCAGACCCACCACAGGTTGTTGCTACAGAATTCAACAAAGAACAAACATTTTGAGGTCCAGTTTAGTTGTTTTTACTATTAAATACTAGTAATATCCTTCTAACTTGCAATTTTAATGTTGCAGTGTCGTTCCAAGTCAAAACACATAGATAAAGACTTTAGGAGAATTTTTTTTACCGCATCTGCTGCACTGAAACCATCATCTGTGAGTTAATTAGACTTTGAAAACAGGTCTTTTTAGGCATTACGAATGGATTGACGGATGTTTGATCACACACACAACACAGATTATCTGTGAGTTAATCGTGTGTGTGTGTGAGTGTGTGTGTGTGTGTGTGTGTGTGTGTGTGTGTGAGTGTGTGTGTGTGTGTGTAGTCCTGCCGTGGTTTTACAGCTTTTGTCAGCACATAGGCTCCAGATGAGCGCCGCTGTGGGAACGTCTCTGCTCGTTTGATGTGCATAACCTAAAGAATCATTCCTCGTTTGCTTTTGTCTTTATCGGCCGTCCTCAGAGCTTACTCATCATTTTTCTCAAGGTTGAGGCAGAACGTTAATGACTGGACGTGGATGATTTTTAAGGAACATAACGCAGGAGCGTTGATGCCGTTTATGACGTTTGCAGAAGGAGCTAAAATGAGCGTAATGAGAATTTGAGAAAAGTGTTAACATGCCTTCTGTTTCTAATCTTTGAATATGCATACATGTTTAATATTTCAGATCAGGGTATTACCACTAGGTGGGGCTGTTTACTCGGAGCTGTCCCGACAGACCCACCAGTGGATACAAAAATCTGTCCATTCTAGAATCCACTAGAAACCGTTTAGAATCAAGCACGTTCTCAGTTTCTTATAATGCCAAACAGTTTGTTTCAGCAGGAATAACGATAAATTTATCATCGGATCACAAAGTTTTCAAATCAGGAATCTTTTTCTAACCATACGCACGAGTCAAGATGACCTCAGTGCCCTCGCAGCTCGTGTATATTGGGGTACAGAGCAGCACACTAGTGTAACCACAATCCTGACTCCGCATGCGTCATTTACCACCTTATCACCATTTAAGTTATTCAACGTATAACATTTGGGAAGAGACAGACGTTTGTGGGCTTGTGTGAACAATCTGACGTCAGCTGAGAGGAGGCTGAGCCCCCGTTTCACACCTAATCCTAAAATATCTGCGCTGGGCTACGTGAGAATAAAAAGTTTTTCAGGATTTCCACATTATTTCATAATAAAGTAACTCAACCACGCAAGCCTAGAGTTGTATTTAGTGACAAATCAAACCGTCATACTTCGACGTAGTTGCTACTCACGATTAATAATGATCGGGCATATTAATCTACAGAAAGAAATGTCTTCTAGGTTTGAAGTTCTTTGTGCTCCATGAATCACAGCCTCCTCATTTTAAACCCTACAGAGACCACATGAGGAATAATAACTCGTTATAAACAGGATTAACGTTTTTAACCTGCTTTATAATCTCCCACACTGGGGAATCATTTTTATGCTCTTGGTTTAACAGAATTCAATTCTCAGGACAATGAATTTAACAGTTTAATGAATTTCTACTACTTTTATGTTGAGGGTTAGAGGTTCACCTGAAGGGATGGGGTGCTTCCATTCATACAAACTAATAGCTAGGTTTTGCAAACTACACATTGCAAAGTAAAAGTGTTTAAAAATCCATTACATCTGCGGTAGCGCTGTGGCGTAATGGATAGCACGCTCAGCCATTAGCATGTACAGTACATGCACTTAGAAAGGTCGGCTAAAGGGTTCACGGCGTGGAGGTCGCAGGGCCCACGGTAGCCGCAGCAACCACCCTAGAGAAATGTGATCGTTCCAACTGGAACATCAGCTCAAAATGATGTTAAAGATAATTTCTTTCCCAGCATTCACCTGAAAATTACTCATCAGATGACACCTATGATACTTATCCAGTCTGGTTTGACCCCCACATGAGGTCATTCATCTGTTTTTAGCTTGATGTTCCTGTGTCCTCATCCGAGTGGACCTCTTTTTTAATTATCTGCATCACTTATTGCTGATGCATCCTTTTTTTATCCTGTGAAGGAGCAGCTATGTTCCTATTGAGTGGCGTCTCGACTTCCTCAGAATATTAATAAGTCTTATTAGACCTGAAATCAATATGATCCCTTCCAAAAATCTGTATTTATTCCACTCTCAACCTCAGATGCTCCGCCGTTGCTGTAGGACAGAGGAGAGGCTGGTGAAGGAGGGAGGACGTGAGGGGAATGTGAGGGTTTGGGAGGAGATAGTTGGCAGTTTGAAAGATGGGAAATTTGTTCATTTCGTGATTTGCTTGGATCGCTCCGGTTTCTACCCAAAGTTGGAGCATGGATTCTGGTATTCCTGCGTAACTTTCAGCGTTCTCCTCTGGCTTTTAAAACACCTGCACATGGCCTGAGAAACGTGTCTGAACTCAGTGACATCAGCGAGATCCCTACAAGACCAGGAAACGACTCTCTCCCCATCAGCCGGACGAGTGATGTCATCAGGAGGGGGGGTGGGGATGGTGGTGGGGGGGGGCGTGAGGTTGGCTGAGGTTTTATGACCAAGATCACCAGACGTGCAAACACATGGGGCCAGAAGTCCTTTTTGCGCCAAATAAGATGAAAACATGTTATAAATACCCTTGAGGGAGGTGGGGAAAAAAAAAAAATCCCACAGAGAGACGGAGATGCAGATAGAAACGAGAGGGGGGAAGAGGAGGACAGCATGAGTCTGCATGCTGATGGGGAGAGGAGCGTGTGGAGCCACGCAGAGCTGCAGAATCCTGAATCCAGCAGATGAAGACTCCGGGTTCGTGTTTTGCGTCAGTCCGTGGGAGCAACACGCAGCTCGCCCCGCTGCCTCGCACTGCTGCAGTGGTGGAGTAAATGCGGAGCTCAACACTGCTCCAGGTGATCCACAGCAGCCCAGCCCGGCAGACTGCTCCCTCCTCAGCTTTCCCTCTCCTCCTCCTCCTCCTCCTCCTCCTCCTCCTCCTCCTCCTCCTCCTCCTCCACCTTCTCCTCTTCCTCCTCCTTTTCCTCCTCTGTCAAAGCTTCGTTCCTTTTGAGGGCTGCAAAAAAAAAAAAAAAAAAAAAAAAAAAAAACAACCCCCAGAAAAATCAAGAAAGGGACAGAAACACAGAGGAGGAATCCTGCTTTTTTCCCTCCCATCACCCTCCCCGTTCCATCCTCAGATGTGAAACACCTCTGCATGACTGTCCGCCGCTTCCCCGTCATCGTTTGAAAGACACGCTGCATACGTGCTCCAATGTCTCCGGAACATAGACTCGCTGCAAGGTAGGAAGACTCTGTCTTTATAAAAAAAAAAAGAAGAAAAAAAAAAAAGCTTCTTTTGCTTGATACATGAGATTTCTTTCTTATGTGCATCGGTTACTGCCTCGTATGTGTGTGTGTGTGTGTCTGTGGATTTAACAGGTAGATGAAAAGTTGCCACAGCAGATTAGTATTCCTCTCAGCATGCACAGATTGAAAAAAAAAATGCTCTCAGGGGTTCATTTTTATCTAAATCTTTTCAGTTTTTTTTTTTTGTGGAGGGGGGGTGGTGGTATCTCTCCTTCCCCTCAATCCTAGCAGTCTGTGCAGGTGTGTGTGTGTGTTCATATGTGTGTGTGTGTGTGACTGAATCCGGCGAGGTGGGAGGGATTGCTCCTCCAGCAAGGCTTCTCGACGGGCAACAAGGGGATTTTCATCTTGACAACGGGGCCAAACAGCTTTCCATCGATCCTCTTAGGAGCGCTGACATTGTCAGAATCCCTGGCTTGTGAATAACTGAGCGGACGTCTTTAATGGTAAACCGCTAGTTAGTCATTACGTAATCACTTCTGACTGTTCTGTTTGGCTGTAGAGGGAACAATTCATGTTCATATCTGATTTGTCGCAGGTAGAGAGGCTTCAGCATGAAGGGAGGAATCAAAGGGGATTCAATCTAATAGATGACGGATATGAGGAGGAGGAGAAGTTACTCCTATGGTGTTTGAAAGCTTCTAGCCTATAGGTGATGTTGGGTCTGATACCTCAAAGCCTGAACCTGTATGTGACCTAATGAGGGTTCATGATCTTCATCACGTCACCCTTCACACAGAGATGTGGGACGACGGCATGAAAAATGTCTCCACGCATCGAAACAACTTCATTCTATTCATATTGCTTTATTTCTTTTATTCTGTGCTCATGTTCATTCATGTGCCTGCAGCCTATCCAATTACTGAGCCCCCCCCCCCCCTCCTATGAAGAAGGTGCAAAGGTGTCAACATAGCATCTTATACATTGAAAAAACGCCGTCTCCATTGTTTGGACACCTCGTGGCTTCAGTGTGACACCGAGTTCAGTTTAAACATGGAAGGAAACCTGTAATAAGAAACCTGCAGCCTTCAGGGGTGTGTTTACATGGATGTTTCAGGTTAGCTTGGAAGATCAAATATGTGCTATAGAAAGTGTGTGTGTGTGTGGGAGGGGGGCATAATGACTTTCTCAAGGATATATGTTTGTTATCTGACCTGTAAGCTTCAAATTCATCCGGATACACACCGGTAACAAGCCTCTCGCTCTTTCAAAGTCAGTTTCAACACCAACTTGTTGCCATGGAAACGATTAAAAAAAAAATTGGAATCATTTACAACGAGCATGAGATATGTTTTACGTCATTCCTGGTGTACATATACGACTTGTGTAAGAAGGAAACCTCTTATTACAAGTTGTGATTCCAACACCAAACACATTCGAAAGAATAGTCAAAAGTTGTTGTCATGGAAATAAAATGTAAAATATAAGTATCATGTAAAAATATAATTTTTAAAAATATTTTTATTTATTTATTTTAAATAATGTTAGAGTTGTGACTCAGATAGAACATATGTTTTCAGGCAAACAGACTGACAGCTTTGTTAGACATTCATGAACTGTAAGGTAGTGTTAATTAAATTTTGCAGACTTACACACACACACACACACACACACACACACACACACACACACACACACACACACACACACACACACACACACACACACACACACACACACACACACACTCACACACAGAATGAGATAGAGACTGCAGAGATATTCAAACCCTACATTCTTTTGGCTTTCAGAGTTGCACTAGGTGTTTGTGCATGTGTGTTTGTATGTGTGTGTGTGTGTGTGTGTGTGTGTGTGTGTGTGTGTGTGTGTGTGTGTGTGTGTGTATGTATGACATTGACTTCCATTTTGCACAGAGCTGTTGTTTAGAAACTGGAGAAGCATTAGCATAAGCATACATTCACTCTCATTCATGTTTGCATACAGATCAGCCTGCAGGCCTGTTTCTGACGTGCAGCGGCGGATCCACAGATACTCTGGAAGCCACGATCCTCGTGTCGCGACACAAACAGTCACACAACACAAACATGCATGTGCAGCATTTCACCCCACCTCTAATACGCTCTGCAAACAGTGAGCTAAAGGCGCATGTATGTGCATCCATCCAAGGCGGGGTCGACATAGCGATGTGGAGGTAGTTCACGCGTGGATCTCTTTACTGCTTCGATTCTCCAGCAGACAAACGAACAAACAGCGTTCAGATTTTGGTTCTGCTGAACCGTTGGAACCAATTAGTAGTCGTCCTATGAGAAACATGCATATGCAAACCCAATTTGTCAGTCTGTTTAGTTTGTTTGGATCTGAACGGCGAGCTGGGCTGACGGTTCGACCAACAGACGGACTAATTAAATTTTGTTAAATGTTTCATGTGCATCACGGTGGGGACAGGAAGGAGGTCCAGTTGGGACGGAACACACACTCTCCACATTGGAGAGTGTGTCATATAAATTACGTTCAAAATCCCAGCGGGACATTCGTGTTTATTTACTCTTTAGAGCATAGATAAACAGTTATTTGAAAAATGATTGTTTTTTGTTTTTTTTAATTGCTAGTTGACAGACCCTCTCAGATTTACTCACAGAGCGAGTGTGTGTTTGTTTTTGGGATTACCGCCACAGTGCATCTTGGTATTGATGCCATGTTTTCTCTTTGTTTTGCTCGCGGGGGGGTTTGGAGGTCAGGATGAAATGATTAACCATCCATTAACTGGCGAGCTGATTCATTGCCGGGTGCGAGAAGCAGGACGGCAGCAGAAACATCAGCCAGTTATGCTGAATTTTAAAGAGCGATCATCCACGGGAACATGTGGTATGCAGCTTTTTTAAATTTATTTATTTTGTCTGCTGGAATGACTCGTCTCTCGTCTTCTCTGTTGGAGGAGCTCGGTTTTTTTTTTTCTTTTCTTACTGACGGTTGCACAATCTAGCACCGATTACAAGCTGCACACTTAAATCTCAAGGGCTGCACAAAAAAAAATTGCTCATTTGCCGTTAAAAAGATTCCGATTTCAAGAACAGAGGAAATGCAAAAATGACAGCGACAAAGTGAAGTTAGGGTGTTGATGACAGCCACCTCAGGGGTGGGGGGGGGGGTAACATCCTAGATCATCTGCAATTAACATGGTAATGATTCGCTGCTCACCTGAGGGGTTACAACTTTACACCTTTCCTCTGACTTGTCACCATCCTGCTGGTGACACCTCTTTCTTTTTTATTGCCTCAGTTGCTTTTTTAAAAATTTTTTTAAACTTTAAGTTGTAGCTCCTCTGTTTAAATGAAAAATCACATTTGACACTCGCATATCTCCTCTATATAGTGTGTCTTTTCACATCAAACGCTCATACTTACTTTTAATCCTGACTCATGTCTCCAGTTGTTTTTACCGTTAGTGTGACCCGATGTACCCTCCCATGATCATCATCAAACTTTCATCTCAGCGGTGTGATCTTAATGTTTCTTGGCCAGCTCTGAAAAAGAGAAAAGAAGAAGCACTCAGTAGAAGCTGGATGGAAATAACTAGGATCCACATTCTCATCTTCTAATCCCTCCTAGTGGTGTTTTGTACAATACCATGTTAGGTAGTGAGAGAAGTTGTGTGGGTGTATGAGTGAGTGGAAGAGTGAATAAGAGTTTGAATATAGAGCATTCAGAGGAGTGAGCTGGAGATCGGCAGCCAAGAGCTCCATTGGTACAATTTATTGGTTTGTGAGGACCTACGGAAAAAACATGAACTCACATTTGACCAAAGTAGGAAACCCAACTGATCGTAATTCACTTCCTGCATGCGAGTGAGTCCCATCATCCTCTCTGCCTTGTTAACTTAACTGTTAACGACTGACTACCAGTTTGTGCCACATGGTCAGCAGTGAGAGCCAGTTTGGCCAAATTTCAACGATGTTTGAAGCTGCATCAACGGCAAACTCTCTCCTGAATTTGCATTTATGCACATAAACAGAATATATAATTAATCAGTGCATCATCAGTGTTACTGACTCTAGAATGCTCCACACACATGCGGATGTGAATCCCAAGTGTTTGCAGGAAGAATCGATGACGATAAGGATGCAGCGGCGTTACCCGTGCATGAAAACCGTACAATCTGGCATCGGTCTCAGGAGAGGACCTCCTGTCAGAGTCCGGTGGGCTGTTTGAGGGGTGTGTGTGTGTGTGTGTGTGTGTATCGGCTACTTTGAGCATGAGGAAACCCCTCATTCAGGTGTTTGTCTGCTTTTGATAGAAAATCTCTTGCAATTAAAAATGGAATGTGCCTCCCGGTGTGTGTGGCGTGGTTCGGCTCCCCTAATGACAAACTGGATTCATCCTCAGTCTCTGACAGTACGTCGAGTGGAATATGCTGCTCTCCAGCCTGTTTCCATGGAGATACTCAGGAGCTGTTGCCCCCACTTCACTCCACCCACCCCCCACACCCACCCCCCCACTGCTGCTTCATAAGAGGGAACTGGGCCAGGGTGTGCATGTGTGTTTGTGGGATATAACGGTGTGTTTAACAGGCACATAAACAAGCATTGCACCATTGACGGATGTGCTTTAGCTATTGTAGTATTACCTCAATGGTGTGTGTGTGTGTGTGTGTGTGTCAGGCACAGTGTGTTAGCGTGTGTTGCTGTCACCCTGCTGATCTATCATGCCAGTAGTAGCTACAAAAATCCCGCAGCTGTCCCGTAGCAAACGTCCACTTGTGAACGCGTCGATGTGTCAGAGTGTGTTACGAAAGCTGAATTAACAGACTCCGAGCGGTCATTGACAGTTTGTGCGTCTGTGCGCGTTTTGCGTGAGTCAGACGGAGCGACACACAAAAGAGAGAGAGAGAGATGAAGGGGCACGCCAGGGCGAGAGAGGTTAGGGGGGAGTGAGACAGGGAGACGCAGGAGGTGAAGAAGCTACGATGATTTAATTAACCCCTAAAACGTTGTGAACCATTAGGAGTGTAAAAGCAGCGTAAAAATGATTTCATCTGCGTCTTGAGAGACACGTGTGTGTGGTTTTATGTGTGTAGTTACAGCACATGTATCCCCACAGGCCTGTAAAAGCCACAGACTCTGTGATTCTTGCTTACAAGGTGATAAAAGTGACAAGTGATTCCTGGCCAGACAAAGGGGGGGCCACCGTGGGGACAGAGTGTATAAGAAAACAGCAGCGAAAAGGTTCTTTTAGTCTTGGCAGAGTGATGCAGTGCAGACCTGAGAAGAATCCTCGCCGTATGAAGGCCGGGGCAATCCCTGCAGCAACAGGGTTTCTGAGCCTGGAGCTCTGCCCTGTCGATATGAAACCGGCTCTATTTGATGGATGGGGGGGGGGGGGTGTCATTGCCCGGTTTTGTCAGAGTGGCATGATAATTAAGACGAAGGGAACTGCAGATTCAAGTGATGATTCTCTGCAGGTTCGTCACTACAAGAGAGGTCTTTGTACATCTATCGATTGTTGTCGCTGTAAATGATTTTTTTTTTTTTAAGGCTGACTCAGATTCAGACGGTTTTATTATTCCCACGGTGGACAGTTTGTTTGTTTTTTTGTTTGTTTTTTAGCAGCAGAACAGAAACATGACGATTTGTAGAAAAACACAAAATCATAAAACGACACAGCAACTTTTCATGGTTAATTTATATGTAAAGTCTGGTGAAGCTAGAAGATGCTCACAAAAAGTCAGCTAAAAGAGGTGTTTCCACGGTAACCATACCACACAAAATTTGAAAAGAAAAATTGAAAAGATTAATTTTCATGGTTAACATGGTTGCACCCTGTCGTTTTGAAGTTATTGTGATATAAAATCAATACTAGATCCGGTTAATGAATTGATTAAATACAAATAAACAAACAAACCAACAGAATATACCATCAAAAAACTTTTTAAAAAGTCAGAACAACCCACGAAGAACTAACATAGACCAAGGCAGAAGTTATAAAACAGGTAACTCATAGTGACGTCAGGCCCCGCCCATAAAACACACATTACCAAATAACATTATTGTGAATATAAATGGAAAATGACTACACAAAACAAACATGTCCTTGATTTGATCTTTTGAATGAACACTTTAAATTCATACCACAGGAAACAGAATCAGCTTTATCGACCTGTGTAGTTTTAATCGCTACGCCGTCACGCGTGAAATTGATTTCAGTTCTCCCGGGCAGCATCCATGGTGAACATCTTCACAGCTGATGGGATGCACTGGGTGGCAGCAGTCAGCGCAGCCTATTGCCCACCTGGGAGATTTTTTTAGGATCAGAATGGGTCAGGTGAGAGGGAAGCTTTGTTTGTGTGCATGCACATGTGTGTGTGTGTGTGTGTGTGTGCATACACCGAGGTTAACATTAACATACAGGCTTGATCCTTTGGTACCTGCTGCGCTTTAATGGCCGGGGTGTGGTGACTCACGCAGGGTGGTGATGCCTTCCAGGTGGGTGCACGTCCACACGGGGAACTCGGAGCGCTAGCGCTAATGCGATAAAGCAGCATCCAGTCAGGTAAGGTTGGGGCTCATGACACGGGTCGTGGCAGGGTGCAGCGGTTAGCTGCTTGACGCCGCTGGAAGCTCACACGCTTCCCCACCACCCTCTGCTTCTCTGCCGTGTCGGATAACATGCAACATACATGCAGGGATCAGAAATGTCGTCGAATTATGCAGCTTTCGTATAGAGGTTCGATATTCACATGGCAAACTTTATCACTTCAGTGACCGAGATGGATCAAAAAGCCTCGCATGAATCATTTCTAACTCCTTTTAGTTCCGATTTCAAACAAAGGCCGCCTTTTCCGTTCTTTAATTATTCTTTCAGTTTAAAAATCACATTGGAAAATTCCTGACTCGTCTCATTTCTGAAGGCTCTGCCCACTTGGAAATGGCAGGAAAGAGGTTTTTACTTGACTCTAGCAGGCTGGTGGCATATGGCACCTCCAGCCTGGCCTGCACAGCAAACACTTGGCTCATTAGCACAACTTGAGCATGGAAGTGGATATGTTAATAACACTGGATATTACATTTAATAGGGAAGCATCTCATAGATGGTCTTGAGTGCACTTTTGAATCCATTTAGCCTCTAATTATCAAATTGTGGTCAACAAGAATAATTAATAATTTGAATAAACGCTGGGACTGCCACCCTGACGAGGTTTAGTGAAAAAGGACTGCACAATGCGGTGATGGAAATGCCGAAAAATGCTGCTCTCCCAAGTGTGTTGTGGCACATGAAATCCAGCCATTAGTTTGAGGCCTCAGCATTCGCTAATCCTTTTAATTGTGCAGGATTAGATAGATCTGGTTGCCATCCACACATACAAAAGAGGCTTAAAGATTGGAGCGAGCGTTCTGACGTGCGGTGGCACACAGAGGTGAAAGCGGTGACAGCAGTCTCACATCACGCCGGCGGTGACGCGTTAATTCTAATTATGAAACATTTCAGGGCTTCAGATCAGTCTCTTCAGCAGAGTCAGCATGAGAGGTGGATATGGGCTTTTAAAATACCATTACAAAGACATACTGTCATTCTTTAGCCACCATCATAATGGGGTAAAAAAATTTAGCTGACCAGATATAAGTGGTTGGATGAGAGCCAACAACCTCAATCTTATTTTCCTCTCAGGTAAGATCCCCCAGGGGGGAACTGGACTACCTTCCTTGCCAAAATCTTGCGATATTCTCACAAAATCCTTAGAAAATAAGTGCATTATTGTGCTTTTAGATTGAAGCTGGGTGTGTGTGCATTGTTTGTCATGCTTTGAGCCGTGAAGAATAAGAGGTAAACAAAAGCACAGTCCTCCTCTTCAAGTCGCCGAGTCATCTGATCGCATGGTCCAATACTGCGAGACATCCACTCGCTCCTTGGCTTTTATTTACAGAAAAATAGAGGTGCAAACAATTACAGTAGAAATGTGGCAAGGAAAGCATCGCCTTTGGAAAACTCATGTGGATGTCTGCATGGTGGTTATTACCTGCCACCATCATGTCTGCTTCGAAACAAGCGCCATTTAAGGTGCTTGAAAACCTGATCAATACACACATCTGATTATAGATGAAGCAGCGAAGCGTTGTTCTTGGTCGAGGCATTATTTTACACATTAACACCTGATGGATTGGTTATCTGTAATACGTTTAGGGAGTTATGATCAGGAAATTACAGAGGATGATTAATTATCACACAAATAATTTCAGTTAACCACTGAATTGATTGATTTTTTTCATTTTAAACCATTATCTAGTAAACGTCAAATCGTAATATCGTTAAACAAATGCACGGTAACATCCAATGGCCTCACATCAAAGGGGGGCATTTAGAATTACCCTCTTCTATCCATTCGCTGTGCACCAGCAACTAAAATGTACCGTAGCAAGCCGTTATGTTTGCTACTCGTTCTGCATGATTTAATAATAAATAATCATTCCTGAAGGCTTTATAAAAACATGATCTGGTAAACATATCATCGGTTGCAGATTAGAGCATAATTAAATATAATGTGTGTGAGACAGAGACAGATACCTTACATTGAATTAACTCGCTGTAGCTCTCACCCTGAGACGCTTTACAAACAGGTATTTTAGTAAATATATGCTGAATTCCATCCGGTCGAACAAATATAACATTAAGACAATAAGATGAAGACAGTCGCATCAATTTGAACATTGAGTGCAAAAAAATATGAGCAGCAAATATTTTAGTTGTTTTTTGTTTTTTTTCTGACGCACTTGAATCTCATCAAATATCTCATTTTACAAAGTCTGAATATTGGCAGACGGATATTTGGTATCTTATCATCCAATCACCTGCATCTATTCGTTCAGCCGTGACGGGGAAGCTCCTGCTCTCTGAGCTCTTTTTACTAATAAATCTCCTTGAAACATAATGAAGTTACAGTGTGTTAAAATACACCAAATCAATGTCAAATACTCTTATCACCAAAGGTTTTTGTGGGCTATATTTGAAGCTCAGTTTCTATGGTAATAGTTACTTGTAGAGGGGAACTAAAGATGCTCAAGCATCAATACAATCGAATTTAGATTTTCCCTAAGAGCTGCTTTTGAATCTATTTGCAGGAAATCATATTACAAAATACTTTAAGTCATACATGTTCCATTTAATTTAGATGAACGGCCCACTTATCATCATTTGCAATCATATTTGCCTCTGGAGATGTTATCTACCAAACCTTTCACAGCAGTAATGCTCCCAGCAAAGATGCTCTTGGGAGAAAAGCTTACTATTTTGACTACAGTTTGGCACAATAAGAAATATCACTGTGTGGAACACAGAGTACACACTTGTGAAATTTCCCTCAGCAACATCTAGATTAAAATATTCTGTCACTGTAGTGAAACGGATTCCGTTGAATACCGGATTGCTTTGACAAATTACTCTTGAGTACGCGTGGCATGCTGCAGCTCATGTGTGGAAAAGAATGGCTGATGAAAACACCTCAGCAGGATGTTGAAGACTCAGACCTGGAGAACAAAGTGAAGGAAAATAAAGAAGGTGAAGCTGCCTTAAAAATGAAATTCTCTAGAAAGGAATCGGACGAGAGCCGCTGCGTCAAAATGACTCACTTGAGGATACGTCCTGGTCTGGGTGCCCCCATTTGGATGTTTTCTGGGCGCATCCAAAGGAGAGGAGACCATGGGAAAGACCCAGAAGTCACTGGAGGGATTTTATATCCCATCCATTATGGGAAAACGGCAGAATCTGCCAGGAAGAGCTGGAGAGTGTTGCTGGTGACAATTATGTATGGGATACTCTGCTTAGTCTGCTGTTCTGAGTCATTTTATAAAATGCAAAAAAGTAGACAACAGTCGGTTCTGTCAAGAAATATAAAGACTAGTCAGTTCAAGTTTAATTCAATAATTTACAAATGGAAAAAAGCATGAATTGGGACAAAGTAGGCATATCAGTGATGATCAGAACATCCCACAACGTTTTTTTTTTTCCCCCACACATCGAGATAAAGAGGCGCAGAAAGGACCAAAAAGCAGTGTGTTACGTTATGCTCTTCCAAAAAGTTAAGTCTATCAGTTCAGCCTGTAATTTTTTCTTTTTTAACATGCAATTTGAAGACGTCTTTTAAAGTTTCAGCAGTGGAAGTTAAACGCTCCCTAAGAGAGTGAGTCACACAGTCAGAATACCGAAAGTCCACGTCTTCTACCAGACGACTGATGGATGTTGATGAAAGGTGATCAAGTTTTGGTGATAGGGGTTCTTAATGTCTGTGCTATAAAAAAAACCCCAACATCTTCTTCAATGTCTCAAGTCAGTTTCTCTATTCTGAAAACACAAGTCATTAAAAATAGGGTACAAATACATAATAATCCTCACAATAAGCAAATTAATTTCTTTCTTAATGACTTTGGCAAACAATACTGCAACGGAAGCAAATAGTGCTAATTTATCATAGAATTGGACAACACAGTTAATATGGCTACACTGTCTTTGTAATTAGAGGTGTTGGAAATTATATAATATCTCTCTTGCTTTAAAAGGCGGGTGAGTAAGAATTTAACTTCCACGTGGCAGTAATTTGATGAGTTGCACCGCTGACTGAGCAATTATCTACTTGACTGTGAACGTTCATTCCCTAAAACAGACATCTGAAACAGAACCCAGTCTGCCCAGTTAGTCCAGTGCTGCTGCCTCCAGTGCAGACATGACTTATAAACCAGTGAAGATGTGACGTCCTACAGGCTTCTCCGTTCCTCTCATGTTAAGATTGTGCTCAGTGTAGTTGAAGTTGTTTGCCTGAAATAGTTTTGCTTCATATCTTCTGCTGGTTTAGAGGTAGAACAATATTTAACTACACCTGTGTGGGTTTTAAATACAGGCTTCCTGCGTCTTTAAACTACATACATGAGATATGATAGCTGTGTTTATCAGTCTTGAAATCTGAGACGGTCGATAACAGAAAATATTTCTCGTTGGGTCTTGTTTTAAATGCACCGATTCATCGGAGATGTTCTTGCGCTGCCAGTTTCATCGTTTACTCCCATGAAACAACTTGAGAACAGCAAATAGCAGGGTCCTCACACGCCTCTTTTGACCACGGACAGCCATCTCTGTCGGATGAGTAATGATAGGCCATCATTTCGCCACCATCTGCTGCTCTCATGCCAGTGATCTGCGAGAGACTAGCTGTGACCTTGCGGGGAGGCTGGGCTGGACAGGCCCGTCTGTGTGACATGAAGTCTTGCTGCCAGCTGTCCATTCGTTCTGTAGAAACACTGTAATGAATCAGATTGTTGATTTGGACCGGCTATCTTGGTGCATTTAAGCTGCTAAAAAAAAAAAAAAAAAACCACACTTGAAGTGCTTTCTGCCTCATTCGCTAGGCTGTTCAAATTTAGTGGTTTTGAATGTGACAGAAGTAAATTCTGACATTTTTTTGTCCCTGTCGTGTTGGGAAGAGCTGTGCTGTGCCCGACTAAAATTAGAACCTGTCACACTAACAATTTTCATTCCTTTCGCTCACCAAAGATTGAGAAAGGACCGGCGAACTGCCACCGCACCTGAAGGAATCACGCTGCAGGACAGCGAGTCTCGTTTTTTTACATTTTAAAATAATGAAGCTCATACCATTAGCTGTCAATATAGCCCATTTTCACAGGTGTAGCAGCTCGGTCGCACAATGATTCTCCTTGACAAACTGGAGTTCCAATCTAGTCTGCAAGGTTATTCAAAGATGGACAATTTGGAGGGCCATTAACTAATCTACCTGCCTCGATTAGGCCAGTGGGAGCTGTGACAGCACTAGCAGTACATCACTCATCTGGTCTCTGCAAAAGTCGTCTGACCCTGTAACCATTCTCTTCCGCAGCATCCTGTGCTTGAAACAAACAATAACGCCAGTCATATATGCACAATGGAGATGGGCTATGTAGCTAATTGCAGCACCTATACAAAAGAAACCACTTCTGGAAAGGTCATTTATCACCATGGTGTATACTGGATTAACTAGAACACAGTCAGAGAGCACATGAGTTCACCACCGTGATCTTCAGATGCTGTATTGTTGCATCAAGGGTGATCCTATTGTATGCTGTATTTAAATGACTGCTAATCTACATTATCTCAGTTATATATCAGTGAGAATGTTGCTCCCTACATTTTGACCCCCTTTCGGAATATTTATTTTAAGGTCTCAGATCAGGATTAAGAAATGTCCATGTTTAGGTATTTTTATGTTCACAAAAAATAAATAAAGGCCTTTTCTTGCAAATGTTGAAGGAATTGATTCAGATTCTGTTTCAAGAAATTTCCGTAATCTTCCAGACAAAACACACGACATAACAAGCAATAGAGCCTCGTGGTCACTTATGACGAGCGGTCAAAAGCCATCGTAGATGGAAAATACAGGGTCGATGGCAGATTTTATTTACTTGAAATGCTGTCATGAGATGGCTAAAGGTCACCTCCAAAGCTCACATTTACTTCTAATCCTTAGATTGAACATACAGGCCTCTGGTTGTGTGTACAGTCTTTATATATGTGATGTGGGTGTGTTTTGATTTATTTACCGTGTCAAAGCCTTCAGGTCCCCAAGGCGCGTTTTTAAACTGTAAAAACAGAAACGCTTGAGGTTTCTTTTTAAAGCCAGTTTCACATTTTGCTGTGTTGATGCCACACCAGCAGTTCCTCTTCCATTCCTCTGTTCTTTCTCGACATCTAATAAAGCTAACAAACCACCTTAAAAACAATTGGTGTCGCTAAAGCCAATGGTTAAATTACATCCCCAGCCTTTTTATAGTGTTGAGAGTAATCCTAGTGTCTATCGCCACTGTCTGTGAGCTTCCACTGCCTATTTTTTCCTTCTCAGGGGGATGGAGGATGGAGGGGTAGGCGCTCAGCTGACAGCCGAGGTCATCACACTTCATTTTTTATCTTGGCTTTTGCTGTCAAAAGCTTTTACTTTTATAAAATAATAAAAAAGTTGGTGAAGAAAAAAGACTTTTGCTGCGTCACTTAAGGGTCCGTCAATTAAATCCCACATTTCTAAACTCAGGCGGTGATGCTGTTTGATGTTAAGGGGAAAAAAAAAAAAGATGTAATGCTTAGTTCCTCTCACAAATCCAAATACCAGGATGGAGGGCAACCATGAAAAGCAGAGATAAAGAGATAAAGATATGATGTGCAGTCTGATGTGTTTGATCATTAATGCCTGCACAACCATTTATGGCACATTTAGCAGGTTCTTATAGCTCATTAATGAGCTCAATGCTCAGTGACACAGCAGCGGCGTGAGGTTTAATTATCAGGAGGAACAGGTAATCCGTCAGAGTGACTGGTTTGGACATGAGCTCAAAATATAGAATCTGCTGCTGTGCGATGAACTGTATTTAACTCCTTAGCGCTTCCACTCTCTTAATTTCTGAGTGCTTCGTTTAGGATGTGATTAGGATGAGCGCAACGTTGTAACTGAGTCCTGTCTTGCAAACCATCTCTCACTGACATTTCTGGTGTTGCCTGGCAACCACTTCAGCATTTTTGTGAAGGATTCCCATATTTTAAAAAAAAAAAAAAAAGCCACAGTGAAGGCTAAGTTCCTTGAACTTCTGCTGTGGGTGTTTGAATACTGAATACATTATATTTTCACTACTGAGCCAGCATGCCTGCCCTGGAGTTTCCAAGAAGGTTGCAAACTTTTTTTTCCCTCTATAGTTAAGGAGAAAGTAGAAGTACAGAAAGAGATTACGGAGTTATTGATGAACTTTTTGTGCAAGATCAATATGCTGTAATGCCTACAGGATGGTTTGAAGAAGTAGAAGCCAGTTAAATAGAAAGAAACGGATGCTGTGGAACCGAAAGGTCATCTGTTGTCTTGGCTTTTGTTGTTGAATATTGTTACCGTAGAAAAGTTTTTGTTAAAGCAAAAAATGAATATTTTATCACTAAAACATGCACAAAACTGTTATGCATGTATGTACATACGTATATAACGTTTGTACATATTCTATGTACAAACGTTATTATACCCAGACAATACCATTACGATATGTGACATCAATTCCTGCTATTTTGTATCATCTAACTATGACTCACTTCCTATTCTCTCAGACTTGACAAACTCCCCGAAACGACTTTAAAATGTCTTTTTAAAACTAGACAGCAAACACCTCCATCAAGGCAACTCACATTTTCTGTGTGAAGCTCTTTTTTTTTTTATACTGGTAAATCAGCTTCCGTTGTTTAGGGTTACGCCATTTTTCAAGTATACTTTTGTTTAGAAAAAATAAACGAAAAATAAAAATGAAGTTTACATCATTTTACTCGACTTATAAATAATAATAGTTGCTGTATTTGTTTTATAGACGAAACCATAGTGTGCATTTAAATGTGAGGCAGCCAGAAGACAACAAATTAATAAGATGCTGGAACTCTCCCAACTCGCTTGAAGAGAAACGTCCAGCTTACTGTGAAAAAAACACAACAACCCAAACTGTGAAAACTGCGTCACGTGGCCATGTTGTGTTTCCACTGGAGGAACATTTGAAGAAGACACGATGAATCCTTTAATCCGACGTCTTTGATAGAATCTCATACCGCGCGTTACGAGATGTTT
Source organism: Antennarius striatus (assembly GCF_040054535.1). NCBI lineage: Eukaryota > Metazoa > Chordata > Actinopteri > Lophiiformes > Antennariidae > Antennarius > Antennarius striatus. The sequence continues at coordinate 3,183,717 of NC_090794.1, forward strand.
AGACAAAATATAAGACGTCAATGAAAGCTGCTACTTTAATTTTGGCATTGGCTTAGCAACACAAAAGACTTATTGTGACTCGTTATCTTTTCCTAGAAACACAACGAATGCCATTGAAACATTTTGCACAATATCCCACTCAGTTAGATGCTTAATTAAACAGGGCAAGACGGAAACTTGGAATACACTCAAATTGGTTTTATTCTTGCAGCGTGTGGAAGAATTTTTCATTTTCCCAGCAGCTCATTTCATGACAGTCTGTAAAACTCAAATATTCCTAGGGGTAGTGTTGATTTAATGGCGCAATCACAGAGGAATTTTTGAAGTATGTGTGATGCTGGACCAAACAGACCTTGATTTACAAAAGCAAATTTTCATTATAATGTTTAAGAAATTAAGGTGAACCTTGGGCGTTATTTTTGACATGCAATCTGTAAAATGTGAACGAATATACAGTATGTGAAGACCGTAAGATGCTTGTCTGTAATATAATGAACGTGCACGCAGGTACAAAGAGGAGGGCCACTGAATTAAATGAAGGTTGCACTGCCTTCTTATTTATGCACCTGGTGTCTGGCGTCTTTCGATAATTCTGATAAATCACTTTCCCTGAGGTGAAATCGATGTGTGGCACAAACAAATCAGCCCAAAACAAACCTAGATAGCGCTCCAGATATGGAGCCGCGTTTTCCCCTTTCATAGAGCAATATGCACAGTATCAGTAATGCATAAGGAGGTTACAGGTTGTTTGTTTATTCCTGTAATTAAGTTGGTTCTAACCTCACACCACGGCAGCAATTAATCATTCCAGGGAACGTAAGAGTCAAGCCGAGTTTGGTCGGTTAGAGAGTGTGGGGACGCAGTAACGTCAGGAGATTTAATACAATTTTCAGGCGTAATTGAACAAGAAAATGCCACAGGACTCGAGAAACAGTTTAAAACTGCACACGTCAACATTTTAATAACAAAAGGCATGTTATAAGCCTTCAGTGTAAATCAAAGGTGGGACGACATAAGAATCAAAACAAGCAAAACTACAAGCTTTGACCTTTCAGGGTAGGTCAAAGCTATGCACTGGCTTTTACCATAGATCAAAGCTAGTGTATATGGTCTTACTCACGCTGGCCTTCTCCTTCATCTTTCGACTGTATCTTATCCGAAATTTTACCTTGACCTAGTTTTCTCAACGTCATGTAAAGAAGATGAAAGAAAAAACGCTTTAGTCGGGTGGCAAAGGGGATGAAAACGAAATGATGACCTTGACCTTGAGAAGGTCATGGTCAAATTTCAACTTTTGTACACTCAGGAACTGGATAAGATTGAAAGATGAAGGAGAAGGCCAGTGCGGAGTGCGAGTAAGACCATAGATCAAAGCACTACCTTTGATCGATGGTCGGAGATATTTTCTATCCTGAGATATTTTTGCACATATCTCTGAAACCGGATAAGATAGATAAATGAAACAAAAGGCGTTATATTCAGGGAGGCAAGGGGAACAAAATTAGATTACAAACTTGACCTTGAAAAAACTAGGTCAAAGTCACATTTTTACTTTTATACCTTTTCAAGTACTCATCTCTGAAACCTCACAACAAACAGAATGCATCAGTTACATGTTGGATGATGGGTCTTTTATTAAATGACCTTGACCTATGAAAGTAGGTCAGGATAAAATTTTGAATTCAGGGGTGTTGTGCCCTTTGTGCACTCAGATTTGTGCACTTCTCTCCCTGTGCTGCGATACATGAAAACAATGTGTATTTACATGTTAATATGAGATCTACCCTCCTGGAACTCTTGATTATGGTTGGACGGAGTTCAAGTTTGCTGACAATGGCACACGTGTTATGTGACAATGAGCGTGACTGCAGGAAAAAAAACTGTTATTGTCTGATGACCACAAGTGCTTTCATTAAAAATATAGTGATCAAGTGGTGTGTTAATTGGGAAATAAGAGAGAAGGGACAATCAGACTGTTATAAATGCTCTTGTTAACTCTGCTGCAATTGAATGATGCAACTGCTAAAATATTCCCCAGCGTCTCGGTGAGGATGCAACGATTTCAGCGTTCAGTACGAACAAACCTCAGCCCTCGATGCAGCAGTGGTGTCGGACGAGGAAGACACACTCACACACAGATATCGTACAAAGAGGGACAAACAGATGGAGGAATAGGCTTAGTGAGTCAGAGGGAAGTTATTTCACATGTTCTAAAAAGAGAAAAACAGACGGTGTAAATAAAGCTTACAGCTGACAGCGGTCAACACACCCCCAATTTTCTCTCAAAGAGCGGCAGGAGAGCTGGAGCAGGAAACAACGCAATACCTGCTGTAGACACGATAAGATGATAATAACGCCACCTATCAGAAGGCCATTGTGATGCACCTGTGTCTCCAGATCCTCCAGTCTTTATCAATGTGATGCTGAAGGAACTCAATACAGTACCGTGGTGTTACACCACACGTTATCCAGCCTCGTTATTCAGCTGATTTATGTCATCCGTTCCCTACAATGGCGTTAAATTGTCTATCTATTTTAATGGCTCTGTATGAGTGAGAAGATCGCATAAACAAAGAGTAATTTAATTAAACTGTTTCCTTTCCCCCAGATGGATACAGAAATACACACTTGACGAGATTATATTAAATTCCTATTATTCCAGTGATGAAAGGAATCCATGTCATAAGCGTGTGAAGTTCGAAGTCAAGTGCTTAACTAAAAATAGTGCAGTTTAGGGAAACGGTTGCTATGAGACAGCAAAAAAAAAAAAAATTCTAGGTGTCGCAGCAAATCCTTTCAAATTTGATGTCCAGCATTTTAAGATGATTATTAGCATCATAACACTGCAGTGGAAATGACACAATGATTGGACTATTAAATGAATTACTTTCACATGTAGTTTCTTTGCATTTGTCACATCTGACGTCTTCCTGTTGCTTTTATTCCAGACGTAATCTGGGAATTCTTTCATGACAAAGGGACAGTGATAATGAATAATCTACAAGCAACCTTTCTTGCAGAGCTTACCGGGAGATTGTAAAGACAAATTGAATGCAGTTCTGAATTGTATTGGGCTATCTTGTAGATTATGTATACCCCTTTTCATTAATTAGAAAGAACTGCACTTAATCAGCAGCGGAGCTCAAGGCGTCCTCTCTGATGCAAAAAAATACAAGCGCAATCCTTCATATTTCAGCAGTTATTTCCTCATACAGGGAAAGCCTTTAGAAACGAGTCTCCTGTTTGTGTTTTTAATGCTGTATTTGCATAGAGTCAACATAAACCTGGAACCCCAGGGACTGGTGAGCAAACAACACACATAATATTGGCATATTAAACCTTGTAAATCTAATAGAACAGCAACTCATGAATCATATTCCTAGTAATAGTGGTCATTATTCGTATTTGGCATGCAGCTCCTGCCTCCTCTTTATTTTTATGCCTGTCTTATAAACTGGAAGCAGTAGTTAACTTCAGTCTGTGGTTTGATTAAACATCGACATATTATATTGTGTTGGCATAGATTCCAGTTTCAATATTGGAGGTAAATGCCTTGTTATTAGGTTGAAATCAATTTCTAAATATTCATCTTGATTGATCTGGTAGCAAAATATAAGAAATTAGCAAAAGACAAGGAGTAACCAAGACAGTTTTTCAAACGTTTGGACGCCATATTGAAATGACCTTCAGTTGAGACACACTAAGATGTATCAATTATTCAATTTCAGTATAGTATATGTCCACTTTTAGGATGGTCAAGCATATTTAATTTATGCTAATATATTCCATATAACTGTCTAATGCAGGGAAAATCAGTGGGGGCTTCTCAGAGTTGTTAACAGCTGCCTGCTCCGTCATGTGGAAGAGACAAAGCTTAAGATTTAAAGGCGTCACGCTGACAGTCGTGCAGGTGTTGCTATGGTTAAAGGAAAAAAACGTCCACGGAGGATGTCCAGTGTCCTCATCACCACACAGATGGGCACCGGGGTTTGCAACTTATAGTTATAACTCAAGTTCTTGTAAACCCTCACTGACCCTTATTAATAAGTAAAAATGACTCATCTGTAGTGAAGATTTCTGGAAGGAGACAAGAGGCTGATCTGAAAAGAGACAGCTAGACTGTGAGTAAATGAGTGCGATCTTTGGAGTTGGCTCTAACTGGTAAAGTGGAACCTTGTGAGCTGTTCGACATACGATTTATGCATGCATATTGGTCGATAAAAATATGTTGTTTCTCATAATTTGGGACTTTTTTACAATGGTGGAACAGATTAAATGGTTTTAGTTATTTATTTTAAATGGGAAAATTTGAGTTACGAAGGAATTAAACTTGTATTTCAAGGTACTACTGTTTAAATTTACAACTGATATAATCAAAGATTACTTCTGAAACAGAAAGTCAGAGGATAAATAACTCGAATATATCCCTGATTCGTAGACGCACATGTACAGTACAACCTCAGCTTCTCTGTGCTCTGGGTCGCAGACTGTATTTCTAGGGTGTTTAAGGTAAATCAATGCAAGAGCTGTACCTCATGCAGATGATGCATATTTATACCCAATTTGTCATAAATATGACTACCGATCAATACCTGAGATGCTCTACTGTCAGGCTACAAGCACAATGATGCTAAGGATGCAGCAACTAACAGCAGCAGGGACATTCAGCTCTTTGGCTTAAGGGATAACGTCATTCTACCTGAGGCAAATAAGCTCGTATATTGTTAAAAAAACAATTAATGGAGGAATGTGTGAAATCCTGAATAATGAAATAGACGGTAACAACACGGACCTTCCTGCACAGCACTGTTTGCATCAAGAGCTCCAGAGATGTTACTGTTTACTGGATAGTGAAACACGCCTTGATTCTGTCCTCGCTATTCCATATACGTCACATTTGGCTGGTCATATTAATGCTCAACTTTGCTGCATTTATGGCAGAGTTCCCCCCGTTAGCCTTTATCTGCCTCTCTTTTCCTTCCTCTCATTCACTCCTGCCTCAGATGGAGTGGTACAACACAAAACAAGCTAATTAAGAGAATGGTGCACCTCAGAATTCCCACATGTGGAAATCCTCCCCAGAACCACAACGGAACACGTCGGCAGCCAGGAAATCAGAAAAACTTCTTTTTTTTGGTTTGCATCATCCATCCTTGTCCTCAAAATGCCTGGGCTTCCGCTACTTCCTGGAAGCCCTACAAAAATGCTTGGAACAAACAAGCGATTAAATTGTGTGCTGTCCATGGTGCATCAGCTGCAGTCGGTGCAGAATGAGTACATGAATATAAATTAAAGACAATCAGCTACATGGATGAATACCACAGTAAGTTGAATGTATATTGAATCATTGTAAATTGTTGGACACCTCCAGAGCTTGTAAACATACAGCGTATTTAAGGGCAGATGGAAAACAGCTGCTCGATCTGACTTTAATAAATTAAACTCACATATTTTCTGACTAAATAAGGTTTGTGTGTAGAGTTGAAGCAATTACTTGAATTTTTTCAAACTTTACTACAAGCTTCTAAAGTGAAGTCATAAAAATATTAAAATGTATTCATATTTTCCACCTAAATGAGAATAAATGGATGTAATCCAAGAAACAAAACATGTTTAATGTTCAAGCCTGTTTCATTTCTTCAGTTTTTCATGTGTTTTATGTAGCACACATCCAGTTTGGACTATTTTTTCTAGCTTGTTGTTGCCATGGATCAACATCTAAAAAGTTTATTGAAAAATGTATTTCAAACTATGAGCTTAACTAATAAGTTTACAGTGTTAATAAATAATCCAATACTCAAACTCAGACTCGCTGATAAAATTGAAACCTCTACATGCAACTACATTCTGTGCATAGGAGCAGTTTCCATGGAGATGTGTCAACATTGGCTGCAAGGCCTGAATGAGAAGAGGCAAGCTGCCAAACTTACGCCTCCGACCTGGCTTTTTATTTGTTCATGTTGTATATCAGCGATGGTATATTTTAGTGTATCGCCTGAAAGACAGGAAGTGTTAGCATTAGTTCTATTAAGGAAGGGATTATATTATTCTAGTCATCTCACATGTCTGCTATAATTCATTAAATTGGCTCAGGTTAGACATAAATTAATAATTTCATACTTCTACTATTATTACATTTACAGTATGGCGTGCGCACATATTACACACGTTTTCAAAGACTGCATGAACTATGAGAGCATTGAATGCGACAGCTCAAGGCCCCTACCTCGTGTAAAATCAATGCAGCGTGGGCGGCTTTAGAGGGTGCTGCGCAGTGAGGAGTGATGGACTTTAAGCTTCCTGTTTGGCGTTTTTTGTCAACTGATGGGCGTAGAGAAGACGCTGAGGTTGTGTCCAGAGTTTGTGGCATTGCATCAACATCAGCCAGCATCTGCCTGCCGAGGAGAGAGCAGCAGCAGTGGGAGGGAGTGGGTGGATATATCAAAAGGTGAACTGCAGCCTCTGCTGCAAAGCTACATCCAACGGAATGTGATTTTGTCTTGTTTTGTGGGATCTAAACCTCTTTCCGCTTATATAATGTTTGCTGCTGTCCCCGTGCGTATGAATAAAAATATGTTGTGATTTAAAAACTGTCTCCCTTCTGCTGCGTCTACACTGCTGCTGGAGTTATACCTTCCTTAACAGCGAGATGCTTTGGCTATTTCATTCCAAAAAGAATTTTGATATACAACTGTAAAAAAAAAAAAAAAATTGAATCAAATGATTACAGCGGGAGTATTTCTTCATCTGAACAGATTTCCTTGTAAAAGTACGGCTGATTTGAAAGAGTAACACGCAGGATGATGCAAAGCGGCGGATGTAGTACAGCTGGAGGTGAAAATTGTTCTGATTGAGGTAAAATAGGTGTTGAAGTGGAATGAAAAATTTAGTTTGTTTCACCGGTTGTTAAAGCCTAAAACAACAGGTTCTTTATACAAGTAGTTTGTGTGGCTCTGATCTCCTTGACTGTGTAAATGTTGAGGTTTTAAAAAGCTGGCAATCTCTTACAGTGACATCAATACCCTGATTAGCAATGAAACTTCTTCAAGAGCCTTTATGCGAATCATCCTCCAACCTTGTTGCAGACCTGGTTTTGTCTCTAAGCGGAAGGTGACTTGTCCTCTTGGAAAACTGAGCGATAACGACTAAGAACGGATGCTTTTGCTCAACGGCGATCGATTACTTAACTCAACGATGTTATTTTTCAACTGAGTGATTCACGCTCTACAGTTTGGCCTCCTGTTGCTCTGTTCCTCCCTCCGGCATTACTTAGCTGTGCATTGGTGTGGAGGAGGAAGGCCTAATTTATTCCAAGTTACGCAACCGTCTTGGGAAATGCTGGCCAGGTGCTGACTATAGCATAGTGGCGGTTTTAACTTAGCATCCAGAAGCCGATGGTTTCCCTGAGAGCTTTTCCCCGTTCCCTTTTTTTTTCCTCTTTGTGCTAGCTGTAACCCCTCCCTCGCGGTGTGTGGCATTTCTGTCAGGTGCTGACAAAAGCAAATTTAAGGTAGAGGGGGGGGAAGCCTGTTGATCGTGCGACACAATAGCTGTTGCCTGAGCTGTGATAACAGGAAAAAGCTCTCATCAATGTTTCATGGACTTGCAGTGTGAGCTCTTAAAGAGCCAAGAGGGAGTATTAGCATTCATAGAACATAGGAAAAAAAAAATCAATCATGGCATCGGGGGAGCATTTGCATTAAGCACCGTCAGCTACCATACAGATCGTCACCTCCATAAAGGTTTAGTAAGGAATTACATTTTTGCCTGAAGTATGTCAATCCATACTCTACTCCAGGGCTGTCACCGTAATTACATTCCCGCTGATAATTGTCATACGGATAAGATTTTTATTCACGTTTTATGTAATACAATCATATCATATAAGCATCTTCTGCTGACTGGAACTCGAATGTGAAGTATAAGCGATGTAGCCGCATGAAGGTCTGAAATACTCCGTGGGTCACCTCAGGCGGATGATTCGGGGTTAAAGGCGCTCCGCGGTGGAATCAGCTCGCTGTAAGAACAGTGGGTGGCGTTGTCCGACACAGCGCTGAGTATCTCATCCTTTTCCTCCGCTGCTGCCTGCAGGGGATGCAGACTCAGGCCTCAGACACGGTTTATTTCACCTGTTCCTTCAGCCTGCCTGCATCCCCCCTCCTTCACTCCACATCCCCCGCACACTGAAAGTTGTACAACGGCTGCTATATATTCACTGGAGTTGTGAAGTCCGATGATAATATTGAGTGACACAAGCCTCCTCAGGCAGACAGTGTTGGTGTTGTCATCCTTAAGCGAGTTGTTTTATGATATGAACTCTTGTAACTTGATACCACCACCTTCATATCCTCGCTGTGAAAAATCTCCTACAGGCAATTGTGTTTCATTTAAGAGTTTGGTGCAGTTAAAACAAAACTGTTCATGTTCCACACCACAACCACCAGCTACCCAAATCAGGTTTATTCCCATTCTCCTTTGGGGGAGGAAGGAGTTCCTGAAGGACAATGCAACCCGTAAATGTAGAAAATAATGCAGCCAGATTGCCAAAATGCTCTCAAGCGCGAATAAATTTGCCAAAGCTGGACAAAAACGAAACGATCTCTCAGAAATCATTCTAATACAGTTTGTGTATTCTCCATGAGGTTTTTTTTCCCCCCTTCTGCTTGAGTTTTGCTCTGAAGTCTTTGCAGGTGTTTTTAGATGATTTTCATAAAACAAATGTCAGAAAATCATTGTTTTAATTCCAGGAACTGGAATTGCAAGCACAAGGTGACTCTTTAAGGACAGTTGCTTAAGTAATAGTCGATAATTACACTGCAGGCAGAGTCTATATTCTTTTAATGAGTGACTCATTAGGTGAAAACATTGCAGCACCTTCTTGGTATTTCATTTTCTTGCCGGCATCTCTGGGAAGTGATTTATGTCAAACAGACTATGCCAGTGATTAAACAGTTGATGGTGAAACAGACCAATCTATTTTGATATATTGGTCTGTAAAAAGCTTATTATGTGATGATTAAACCACCTTAAGAGAGCTCATGTTAAAGGAGTGACTGCAGGATGTGCAGCTCAGGCTGCAGTGACACATACTACAGTGTGACACCGCTCTGTGGGTGGAAACAGATGTTTAGTGTCTTCCAGGATGTGTACCTCAAATTCCACAATATTTATGTTGCTGGGTAGCTATGGCAACTGGTTGAAACAGGGGGGCTAACACTAAAAAAATGAGCTACTGTACAATATAGCGCCAAACAAATCACTTTAAACTCAGAAACGCTTCACCTTGAGCTTCAAATTTGTGTCATGCTTCGTGTGCTTCATTTTTATTATGATTTCACTTACGTTTGACCACTGCGGTTGTGCTGTTCAATCTTTATACTTGACATTCAGACTGGAAACTACAATATGACTCTAAGGTCTGAATATAAAGTGGAGAACGGTATCTACTTTTTGCTTGCCTCTGAAGTTTAAATATGCATTAGGTCAGTGGAAAATGCTCTGAAACATCTACAACAGCATGACTACCCGCTACAGCAATTTGCAAGACTAATATAGTCAGATAAGCAAGCATTGAAGGCAGACTGTGGAGTGGCTCAAAACATTAAGATGAATATTCTGCAGGAGATTGAAGAGCTGCCTCAACAGCCAATTTAAAACTTCAGGACTTAAGTATCATCTACGAACAAATTATTTCATTTAGCAGGAGGGAAAACAGATTGTTCCACTGAAAGAAAGAAGACCTCACACATGCATATATATTGAAACCAGGAAGGTTTTAGAAGCACGGTTTAAAGCTCGTCTTTAAAGCCTTACTTTATGCTGGATTATAAAAATTTGACAGTCTAATCCTACCAGATAATGAAAATGCTGTACGTAAAATGTTTTATTGTAAGTGAAACTGCATTTGAATAACGTGCTGGAAGATGCTTAGCTTCTCTATGAATCAGTAATACTGTATATTGGCACAGTCCAATGCTTAGACCACATTGTGCTGTGCAAAAGGGAATATTGCAGGTATATTTATGTTCATGCACAGACACACATTGTCTCTGCGAATATCTGCTACTTTTCTTACCTTTGTTACCCAAGCAACAGGTTGATGTACTTTTGTGCAGTGAATTTACTGATAAAGCAATGCTGGTGGAATATAGTCAAACTGAAGATAGGTCCTACATCTACTGTATGCGACTGCACACAGTGTTTTAATGTACAACCTCTGAAAAATGTCCATGTGTTTAAATGTCTTCTACTCGTTTTAAACCAATATTCAAAGGATGCAGAAGAATTCCATTGATCATGGATTTTTAGGATTAAAAATACGACATATGAGAGCGCTGGCTGACGTATTCATTTCAAAGGGAGATCATGTAAATGTGCGTAACCCTGGATGAGAGACATCTACATCCTGGAAGCTACACTACACTTTAAACTCTAGAAAAATACAGTGCAATTTGTAATGGTGCACTAAACACATCAGCCCATATGTTAAAACCAGCCGTGTTCTGCATCTCATTATATAGAGTGTCTCTCTCCCTCTTTTCTGTAAGAACTGAAAAAACCCCAAACAACCTCAAAAAACCCCACTACAGTTCCTTGGCTTTTTCAGCAGTGGTTGCCATGACAACAGTGCATTTTATTTCTGGCTCCTTTGAAAATGGTGTGAGATCAGAGATCCCAAATGTTATGTAAGACGATGTGCACTGTTCCAGACTGGGGTTTTCCTGCTGCAGAGAACTTAAAGTAATTAATTACAGGGGAATGGCAGACGCTCAAACCGCTTCAACACCACCTCCCTGCTTACCTTCCAGCTTTCACTGCTTACTGGCAGCAAAGATGGGGACTCTGATTGCTATGCAGGAAGCTGAATATGATGCCATATGCTTTTAATAATCCTGTTAATTTTGACACATTCTGCTGAAACGTTACCTCGGTTCCAGCAATACAGGCCTGGAAGAAAAGGAATTAAATATAAGCTGCAGACAAACAGCTAATCCTATAGATATCACATCCCAGACACTAATTATGAACCTTATGTCTTGTTTGCAGACTATGTGCTCAAAGATTGGTAACTACAGGTGCAGGTTTAATTACCACAGAGATTCAGTAGAGCTACACGCTTCCAGTGGTAAGAGGAACACAATTAGAAAACAAAACAGTGAATGTCGATGCATTTTATAACACACTATTTTGGACAACAAATGTAGGGTAGACTAAACTATGGGTTTGCTTCACGCTCTGAGACTCAGGGGAGGCTGAGCAGCATCCACTATTAACCACCTTCCTGAAATTGCCAGAACAACCCTAATGTGGAAACTACTAAATTCTCTAATCTTTAAGTCTCTTTGAAGTAGAACGAAACGTGTTGCTCTTTGTGATCACCGCTCAGTGATGTGCTCAGCTCCTCTCCAAATAATTAGGTGTTCTGCTAATAACAATTGGTTTATCACCGCGGGGCTGGAAAAAAATAATACTTTTATCATTGATTCCAGATTTATTAGAGGAGAATAAGCTGTTTTTTTTGTACAAGATCTCTGTGGGATACGTTTATGAAGAAATTAATGGAATAACTAGTTTAGGCAAATTGGAGTTTTGCTTTTTAAAGAGGTGGCTTAATAATTGGTCAAATGCAGCTAAGTTGGCTCAGTGAGTGCAGGTGACGCACGAGGCTCCAGAAAAGATGATGAGTAAAGTTTTAATACTCTGACAATGAAAATTTTGGTTTAAAAATACTTTATATTGTACAGATATCTGGTGCATTATTTCAGTTTTAGAAGTGACTTAAAATAGTTATCCTAAATTGAGCAGAGGCACGATCACCTAATTTACTCTGATAATTTCATCTCCACTATTTATTAACACGTCAATGTTGATATATTTTACTGCATACTAATACATTTTTCTGTACTTGTCATGCAGGTTTTATACTTTATTGTCCTAATTTTTAATAATAACCAAAATTACGAACAAAATGTATATTAAATTACAACAGTAAAAGACATTCAAGATTAATAAAATGACAGATTAATTAGGGACTAACCTAAATTAGGTTTTGTAATTGTTGGTAGTAAATAATTATATTTTAATATGTTTTTTTCATCGGATAACAGCATCTCTTCTTTACTAGAGTGTTCACTCCTATTCACAAGTCTGCATCTTGGCATGTATTGTTATGGGGATAGCATAAAGTAGTCAGAATATTTGCATATATTAATATACACACAAGTGTGTCTGAGAGAGGGTTTTCTTTTATTTGAGAATATCAAACAGTTGTGGAGATCTAATAAGATTATTTATCCGTCATATTCTTGCTTGTAATTGTCAGGAGACTTAGAGCAGCAGTTTTCGGTTTATAGGAATTCTCTCTAACGCACACACATATCTCACTTCTTTATTGTTGTCTTTTCTCTTCTCTGAAACAGACCAGAAGTTTTCTCCTTGGTCCCCATCTCCAAAGTTCAATGAAGGCAGACGCCTCCATCCAGCCAGGAACATGAAGGGCTTATCGGGCAGCCGCTCCCAGCACCAGATTCCTTTACCCTATGGCTTGGACTATGACCCCCACGGTCACGACCTCCACCCTCACCATGGCTCTGACTCTCGCCACTCGTCCTACCTGCTCAGCCCCACGGAGAGCTGTCCCATGGACTTCCACCACCGCTACTCCCCACGCAGCTCCATCCACTCTGACTGCATGGTGATGTCCCCCGTCCTGATGCCTCCAGCTGCTGTGCCTGACCATATCTCCAGCAGCACCTTCCCCAGAATGCACTACAGCTCTCAGTATTACGACTCTGCCACACGGGACGACTGCGCTGCCATCACAGCCTCCGCCACTTCTCCGGCGGTCACCGCTGCCGCCGCCGCCGCCGCCGCCTCGTCCCATCTCGCCGGCACCAAGAGCAACCGCCTTCCCGCTAACCTGCTAGACCAGTTTGAGAAACAACTGCCGCTACACCGCGACGGCTTCCACACATTACAGTACCAGCGCACGTCCACCACCACCGAGCAACGCAGCGAGAGTCCTGGCCGCATCAGACACCTCGTTCATTCAGTCCAGAAGCTCTTCACCAAGTCGCATTCTCTGGAGGGATCATCCAAAATGAACGGCACAAAAGGTGATGTTGGAGGGGGTGGAGGAGGAGCAGGTTATCACCATCATGGCCACCACTCCACCAAACACAGTAGCAAAAGGAGCAAGAGCAAAGAACGCAAGCACCGCTCCGGCGGCTGGTGGAGCTCCGACGATAACCTAGACAGTGACAGCACATACAGAACACCCAGTGTCATGTCACGGCACCACGTGGAACACGTCAGCCACTGCTACCCTGATTCCATGCACAGTCACCACTTTGGAGACCTGTCACTCAAGACGTCCAAGAGTAACAACGATGTCAAGTGTTCAGCCTGTGAGAGCATGGCCATGGCGCCCGAGGGCAAATTCATGAAGAGGAGCTCCTGGTCGACACTAACAGTCAGCCAGGCCAAGGAGGCCTACAGGAAGTCATCACTTAATCTGGAGAAACCCATGATGCACACGGACCTCAAGCCTTCATCGCGGACATGTCACTACCTGCAGGTGAGTTGCTTAACTCAATGGATTGAAGATTGTTGTGTGATGTTTGTTTGGAGCTGAAATTACTTTTAATACGTACATCTGTGTTTGTGTCTGTGCGTCATTACATTCAACAGAGGATAGTAATGTGGAAGTGACTAAAACAGTGAATGAATGAATGACCTGGAAGATATTTCACATGCTATATAAATTTAAATGTCAACGCAACCTCAAAATACAATAAAGTTGCCGCCTACCACATCTGAAAATGTAACCATGATTGATATCGATATGCATTCGTCCTCATGGAGCCCAGTCAGTAAGATGTATTGATTTATTGATTGGCAATACTGCAAAGGAGGCATTTCAGATTTATCTCTCTGTCCATTTCTCTTTCTGGTGTCGACAGTGAGAAGTCAATATATTTAACCAGAGACGTCTTTTGTTTAGTCACCCTAGGGAGCTATTGTCCATGATGACGGAGAGATCAATCACTTTCACAGTGGTGGACACTGAAAATGAAGAGCTACCTATCTGACCTCAACTGCAGTGCAGAAAACACTCATATTTGACATTTTAAATACAATTACTACTGTACCATGAGCTGGTATCTCTGGCCTGTATTGAACTAGGATAGGCATCAACACCTGCAGCCTGTAGTTTTCATAAGCGGCTGAAATTGAGATGATTAAGATCATCTCATCTTCAAGAAAATGAATGAATGAATGAATGAATGAATGAATGAATGAATGAATGAATGAATGAAAAGACTTACTGTTGGCCAGAGATGATGTAAGCCCATTTTGCTTCACATGTCCAGTCCTTAGCAAAGACTCCTAGGCTTATTTCAGTGTTTTTTAAAATGGGACATCATCTGGACCTAATATCATATTTAGAGGGCTACCTACATGCTTGTGTGCTGAAACTGTGCACCTCTGGACTCGCCTGTCAGTCCATTATGAAACTGCCTACTGCTTGTAATGGGGATAGCTGAGGTGATAGTCCATTATTAAAGCTCGCCCCATTCCCTGTTGAATTCATGCTCCAGCCCTTTGTTCACATTGTGCCCACACTAGATTGTACATATTCATAAACACATCGCACATACACATTGTACCTAAACATAATCAACAAGATTGCACATGCATTTTGAAGAAAATCGCTGATATCGATTTCATTAACAATGGGACCGATCTCACAACATGCCTGTTTTGTACAAAACAGAAAGAAATCTGATTCCTGTTTGTTTACACTTTGTTTATTGTGCTACTTTGTGATTTAATTGTGACTTATTGTTTGCATAATTTCTAATGTTAGTTCAGTTGTATTACTCTATAATGAAATCTTGCTTCCTTGACATGTTTTTTAAAAAAAATTGAGCGCCTCAATAAACATTTACCATCGCTCTTATTGACAAAGTGATTAAATGGTGCAGCTGTCACATAACAGAACAGTTCTCCTAGGCAATGGATGCATTTCTGTCAATGCTTGTAGAAACGACTAGAGTTTGACTCATGCCCAGTGGAAGCACTTTGAAGCTATGTGGGGTGCGCAATTACTCAAACACACACCAACTGCACTTGTGTGCCATGTGGACTCGCTCAGTACAAAGGCTCTTTCAGTGGCGTTTGATAGGCCCATGTGTCAGCAGGCAGAGACCCTGCAGCAGCCACATGGGCACATACTGCACCAAGCGTCTGAGCATTGAGAGCCTCTTAAGAGGAGGAAGTAAGGGGAGATTTGTACGCAGGCATCATGCTGTAACGTGTATATACGCTGCTGACGATCTCCAGTAGATTTCAAGTATCCAGGCTAGTTTTATACAGCTAAAAACTGCTACTGCAGGATACCCCCAACGTGGTAAAAAAAACACAACAAACTAGTCGGCACTAGGGAATAGTCCACAATACTCCACCATGTCACCGTGAAGGCAGTAGTTCTCTTATAATTTGGCCAAACTGAATTGTATTCAATAGTTTCTAAAGGAACAGCCTTAAAAGGTCCTTCATGATATTGAAATGTAGCAGGCATGGGCTGTAAATTTGAAAAGATTATCAGAGAAGGGAATCAGACTTTCCATGAGATTTGCGAATTAGTCATTTCATCTCTCTTATGTGAGACTTATCTACTGTAACACCCTAAAGTTTGAGGTCTTTTCTCTATGAGCTACCATGCAACGTCTACCATGCATCTTTGTGACTCAAGTCATTACTCTCAATCCAGCTGTGTGTCTTGTAATTGTAATTGTAATGCTACAGTGATGCCATTTACTGGCCCTATGTATGTTTTGCTGTCCACTGCAGAACTCCTATCTGCAAGCAGGATGAGTGAACTGGTATAACATACATTAGCATATAATGTATGTTATGATAAAATATCTACTATATATATTAATTCACAAGCATAACCCTTGCAGAAGTCCAGAAGCTCGAGCAGTGTGTGGTTTTTTAATAACCTGCCAGTATTCTGCAGGAAAAAGATGCATGGTGAACATCTTCAAAATATGCTTCATTATAAATATTCCCCAAAGTCCTCGCCTGGCAGGAGGTCAGCTTAGGCTCAACAAGCTGCCAGGCTTTTTCTATGCACTGGTGGAAACCCTGAAATTCAGTAAACTGTAATCAGTGTCACAAATCCAACCTCATAACACCGAGGAGCTAACCACCATTGTGTTCGGGGAAATAACAGGGCTCGTTCACTTATAGACTAAAAATTGTTTTCCCGGTTCACGAAGGCCAGTACTTTAACATCTGCCACACAGAAACATGAAATCAGCATCTGCTTCATCTCAAGGTTATTTTTATACAGAGGATTCTCGATGTTTAGTCGTAACTAATGATGCTGGCCTCTCTGATGGCTTGTGGGTCACGGTTCAGCGTGTTCATTCAGGTGTAGTGTCAAATGAGCACAGAGAAATGGGTAATGCTAATGAGCTAGCACAACGCCTCGGTGAGTGATGGCTGTCTTGTTGATCAAATCCTCTGGTGATCAATGGTTGTGCATTAGGAGAGAAATAATTCTTTGACTTTATTACTTTAAGCCTGATTAATTTATTTTCCAGACAATTGCTGCGTTTTATTCCACTCGTGTGGGAGAGGATAAATGTATGCATAGCAGATTAGGGTACGTGATCATTTTACTGATAGGCCTTTGAGGGAAGACAGAAGGAGGTCAGCTAATTTCAATGCTACCTTCTGAAGTTAGTTGGGGTCATTGAGTCCTCCCTTCTCTTCTTTAAGCTGATTACTCACTAGATTGTGCCTGATATCGCAATGTTACCAAGCTGAGTGATCAATATTCATTCTCCTACTTACTGAAACACGATGTAGTGAGCCATGAGGCTCAAAAGAAGTTCATTAGTTTGGGATTCAAAGGAGGGTTCTAGTAGCATATGGTCTAAATGGTTGGGAACACCTTTTCATCTTGACTACAAAAATGCTTGAGGAAAACATCTGAAAAAATATACATGATTAATGATGGCAGAAAGCAATGGGTCACATTATTAGCATCTCTAAATCTGTCTATGTCTATCCAAAAAAGGAGAAAAATGGTTTTCATGTAAGTGCTTTAAACTGTCTGGTTCTTCACCTGTCTGCTCAGCTGAATCTGGCCATCAACTCAGAGAGGGTATTGCGTGTTAAAGGGAAACTGTGAGGCGGAGATGGCACACAATAATGGATCCTGAGAAGAAAAGTGATGGAGAAAGTGTAACTCCACCTCGAGGTGTGAAAAGGAATCAGACACTCTGCCCAGGTTGAAAACAGTTCAGACAGTGGCTGAATAACAGCTATACAATCAGATAAAGCAAATAACGCGGGAGACAGACCTACACCTACAGCGGCTGTTTCAAATGCGAAGGCTTCTCACCCCCTGGGACAGCTGCTACAACTGCACCACACTCCGACACGGGGCTGCTAGTACATGCCTGATCAATATTTTGCGAGGACACAAAACAGAGCTTGTTGTATCTGTGACAGCAATTGATTTTAGACCATTTGACTATGTTGATTCGTCATGTTAAAATTACGCAAAAAACAACAACAAAAAATGTGATTCCTTTTCAATATTTAAATGTGATGACTGAGCATTAGCACACAGTCTCTTACACAGTCTGTTAATCCAGGTGCTGCTCTGTGTTTAAAGTTATTAAACACAAAAAGCAGTAAATGAGAGATGCTGTAATGGCTATGATCGTACATCTTAATGAGTTTTAAGACACAGAATGTCAAAAACATGTATTGTATTCCATTGGCTGTCAGTCAGAGATAAATTATTACCATTAATAGAGTGTACAGATTTAAAATACATGGTAATGAGTGTCAATCAGTACAGGACAATAATAGTCTTCAAAATGGCAAAAATTGACAGAATTATTAGATGTTATTAAAAATTATATGAAAAGTTGTAATTCTGCTATGCCATAATAAACTACACAGCTTAATGATAATGTAATGTAGGTTATGATAAAGACACTGCAGTGTATTTAAATGATCCAACAATGTCTCGACTGTAAAGTACTACATTCATCTTCAAATATAAGTTACCCTCAACATAAATAATCTAAACATATCTGAGTCGCTCTGACTGGAGTTAGAATTTAGCATCTAAACGACGCTCATCAAACATCTTCCACTTCTAAGCAGCTTCAGATGAGTAAATATCACTACTCTGTTTCTGGGTATATTCCGGACAAATGGCTGGTTCTTCTGTCAGAAAGAGCGGTTTGGCATAAACACAGGCGATTAAAACAAAAAATGAGGGCGCTTTAATGAACTTGAATTGTTTTCATGCAAAAATACCGCTTTATGTAAATATCTGCTAGCAATGCTTTCATTATCTGTGCCTTTTGAAAAGCTTTAAATTACTTCCAGATTGTGTTAGAACGTAGATATGTCAGTCGTGCGGGAAGCCGTACATGCATAATTCTGCTTTTAGTTTTTTCACTTCATGACCGCAACAAATCTGTTGCGCCCTGACAAATTACTTTTCATTCAGACAGCTTGAATCCAACTAAAATTAGCATAAAGTCAAACAATTGTTGTTTCTAGGGTCCTTTCCTGCATGAAGTTGAACTCGTGTTCTGTCTTTTGTCAGTTTAAAAACTGGGTGCATTTAGCATTTAAATGAGAAGCTTACTGTAATTTTACTAGATGCCTGTTTGAGAAAAAAATTGAGAATGAACCATTATTAAGCGTTAGACAATACAAAGTAAGCATGAAAAAGAAGCCCACGGTCCTGTAGCCAAAACAATTGTTTTTATGTCAATTCTGAGTTCTACAATATATATTTTTGGCGTCTACTTTAGCTATCATAACTAACATTGGCTATGCTTTTTCAAAGCTAGTTTGTCCAATGATACAACATCCAACTAGAAAAAAAATGAAATTGGTCAAGAACTTTGAGGTTTGCTGCATGATTAACATCATACTGAGGTCCTGTAAATGTAAATATGGCACATTTACACACTTCACAGCGTATTTCATTCCTGCATTACAGGAAACAGTTATGCCACAATGCTTCTTCCAACACTCACCAGTAACAGCTGTTGTTTTTTCGTGACAATGATTCAAAGTGTGCCGTCATGGCTGCTGGCGGGAAGTCAATTCCACCCTTCAAAATAAGATGCAGCAGGTTTATCTAAGAGAGAAATGAAGTAAAGGTAGAGCTTGAAAACAGGGATGTGAATCACATTAACCCTTTGTTTAGATTATTTGTCTGATGCAGCTTTCACACGTGTTACCTTAAGTGCATAATCTGTCTCGCAAATTATATGAGGTGTAGCCCACTGTCTTAGTATTGTTCATGAGAGCAGAGATGCCCACTGTTACTTTTTGTACTCTACCCTAACCCTAAAGCCAGTAGTTACATTACATTTGTAGTATTCAACATGGCGATCTGTGTCTCCCACAGGTGCCCATGGATGAATGGAGTGGATACCCCGGCGACAAGGATGAGGAGATCCCTTGTCGGCGGATGCGCAGCAGCAGCTATGTTAAAGCTATGGGAGAGGTGGATGATGACAGCGGCGACTCTGACACCAGCCCTAAGACCTCCCCCCAAAAGGCCATTAGGCCGGATGCTCTCGTCCTCAAATCAGCCATGCAGAGACCACATTTAGACTCCCACAGGTAAGCCCGGCAGCATTTTGATGACCACAGTAATGGATTTATGGATGTTCAGAGGATACCAACTATTCAGTAAAATGTATTAATTTGAAGGAATTGGTGGTCAACACTAAAAAGCCATTTTTTCCAAGGATTATTCTTACATGCAAAGCCTAAGATTTTGTTTTGCAGTGTGTGTTGAGTTACATGGACTTTACATGCCAGGAATTATGCACAACCATTGCACACAAACACACACATATAGCAACACAGTTACAGTGGTGGCGATGTACTGCAGGGCGTTAGTGCTGGTCAGGTTGTGGAACATCTACGGACGTGACCCCTGCTGTGGGATCTCAGATGTTCCCCAGAGATTTGCAGAGGTTTTGATAGCTACATGTTTCTTACAGTATTTTATGGATGCTTTGACAGTTGCATTAAGCTGCTACTTAGAGCTGGGATTTACTTGCTCCTCTTGACATTACTGACAAAGTCTTCGATCAATGACTGTTTTGTGGCATTGGGTAAATGCAGCACCAAAGGGGTTTTGTTTGCGACCTTCCATTGTTTTCTTAATACTTTAGAGGCAATGTGTCTCTGTTTATCACAGCATTGAGGACATATTAGCTGGTATGTCATATAATAAAACTCTAAGACTAAAGATCATAGGCATGTGTCTGGGCTTTATGGAAAGGCTTATGCTAAAGTTCCTTAATGGGCCTAATCAGTAATACAGAAAAACTTCTCTAAACCTAGGAAGACATCGTGCTTTTATCATCCCTACTACTACTCTGTTTTCTTTTTGTTAGCACTCTCTCAGCAGAGTTTGACTTTTGTCCCCGAAAAAATAAACCCCTCGTGTTTTTACCCTCTGGTGAAGAACGTCATAATCTGCTATTATTGCAGCTATTAGCTCTCATTGTTTCTTTAACAAGAACCAGAGATAAGACGTTCACATGCTCTTTACTTTTGGGATGAAGATTTACTGTTTTCTCAAAGCTCACGAGGGACTATAAAAAAAGAATCACAAGGAGGGTTCACGAGGAAACGGCTGGTTAGGTGACTGATATTCATTGTGCATATGAATCACAGAAGACAAATCACAACAATGGCGACCGGTAGATTTGTGAGACACATTGTCATCCAGTGATGTGCCGTGTGTGGCTTTTGAACTATGTAATCATACCTATTCCTACCCCCTGTCCTTGTTCAGCCAGGGCTACCACTTGCAAACCACAAGAGATATGCGGCCCCACCCTAGTGTCACGCTGGACCCCGCCGCCTTTCATCCCCCGCCCTTCCGTTCTCGCAACCAGAGCTACATGCGCGCTGTCAGCACCCTCAGTCAGGCTAGCTGCGTCAGCCAGGTGAGTCCAAACACATGCATGGCATAGAGGAAACACCTGCAGGCGTGAAATGTAATGTTTTATAATGCTGAGAGCACATTACGGACACATTAGACATCCATAGGTGTCCATACTGGAGGTCCACAACTGATTGTAGTTGTGTAAAGACAACTGAAGTTAAAAGTGCATCAATGATTCATGCTTTTTCTGACTGGAAATTGATTTTTAACAGACAGCCTACATTTGAATCAGATCCATAGTGAGTA
Source organism: Antennarius striatus (assembly GCF_040054535.1). NCBI lineage: Eukaryota > Metazoa > Chordata > Actinopteri > Lophiiformes > Antennariidae > Antennarius > Antennarius striatus. Next base: position 3,204,985 of record NC_090794.1, read on the forward strand.
AAATGTTATTTACAGATTGTTTTGTGATTTTAAAAAAAAATTTTTTTTCAGTGTATTCCAGTTTGGCCCAAGGTTATGTGGAAAGGTCCATGATAAAATGTGGCCTGATGTTTTAACCAAATGTTCAACTTCTTATCACACCAGCCTTTTCAGGTTTTCACCTTTTTTATACCCTGATATGACTGATATGTAGTCTGTTTTGGACCTCCATGATGGCAAAAGGCACAGCTGCTCAGAAGAAAAGTCACACCGCAAGTCAGCCTCTATATGGACGAGTAGTAGGAGACTCCATCAGCTGATTCCTGTTTAGCTCCAGTTTAATGATAATAACTATGTAATTAAATCTGATTGTTATTATAGAATGAGGTCTTCAATAATAGTACGTTGTAATATAAACTAACCGGCCACTTTACAAGGTACACCAGACCCGGCTTTTGACTTCAGGGCTGCTTTTACTCTTTGTGTAATGTTTTCAATGCTGGAAACATTTATTAAATATTTCTCACATCTTAGCAGTGCTCACTTCATTTTTGACGTTGGCTTCCCACCCACAATGCTAATCTGCTGTTCTAAAAGTCCCCAAAGGGACTGTGGAGGTCAAGAGAGTTCATTGTCATGATCATGAAACTATTTGGAGATCATTTGAACTTTTATGTCTGCTCGAAAGCCTCCTCTGGTACATTCAGAAAGATTTTAGCCATAAGAGGAAGCGCTGACTGAATATCGACTGTTTTACTTGAAATTGTCTTTAAACTTAGGAGAGGACTGTGCATGGAATTCAGATAAACATAACCCTGGCTTAAACCATACCATATGACACATGAAACAATCTGTTTCTCAAATCTAATTTCCCCCCCGTTCTGATGCTCGAAATTGAACTTCAGAAAATCATCTTGAGATGCCTACATGCATTGAGTTGCTGCTATGTGATTGAATAATTAGATACTTCCACTAAAAGCAGTTGCATGGGTGTACCTAATAAACTGGCCAGTGAATGTTGTTTCATAAGAGGAAAGAATGGCATGACAGCGTAGAGACGATCAGGACATATAGCTCACTTTTTTGAGATAGAATTTAATTAAATTTATCTCTCAGACTAGCTAGAGCCACACAATAGAGAGGGTGTTTTCCAGTTTCCTGTGCAGTAACAGTACAGTACAGTACATCCTTTTTGGGGGGTGTTGAGGTATGTGGTGAATGAAATGCTTATGATACAGACTGAATATTTTTCTGACTATTTTTTGTGGTCATCTGCCTTTTTTCCATTTTATCTTGACATTTATTCAGTTTAAGGTCGGATTTGACAGTGGCATGTCCTTATGCTAACACTCCTTCATATTTGCTGTGCAAAGGGGAAGAATCAAAGTGAGAAAGAGAAAGGAAGAGGAAAAATTAAGGACTGCTATTCCTGTTTTTGTCTCTCAGGTGAGTGAGACTGAGATCAATGGCCAGTTTGAGTCAGTTTGCGAGTCCGTTTTTAGTGAAGTAGAATCCCAGGCCATGGAAGCCTTGGACCTGCCTGGTTCGTTCCGCACACGAAGCCACAGTTACCTCCGTGCTATTCAGGCTGGTTATTCCCAAGATGATGACTGCTTGCCTTCAATGACATCCTCCACTGTCACTTCAACTCTCAGATCCACAACAGGTAAAACAATCCCCCCCTAAATGAGAGAGGGCTTAGACTACATATCCTCATACATCCAATATATGCGCACAAACTTCACATACCTACATATGTACAGTGGGGAACCCTTGAGCTTCAGAGATGCCGGGCTGAATGACTCCAGTTATTTTCCCTAGAAGCTATGGTGTGTTTGTTTTTGCCTCTGCATACTCCCACTTGTCTGGATGGACTTGCTTGTGTCTTACCTTGCACGATTCATGCATCATTAGCCAAGCTTCTGGTTGGTCACTTGAGGTGTTGCCAGGCTGTAGGCTTAGGACACGGGTGGGAAGTCCATATTAACACTTAGATAGCAACACACCCTTATGGTATATGATACCACGACACAGCACAGCCACATTACATGGCATGCCTATGACGAAAAGGCCCTACCCTAAGCATGTTAAACTGTGGTGTTATATATGTGTTGTGCAAAGCCTGTGAGGTACTTAGGGAGGGGTGAACAACAAAACGGGCCAGGGTTAGGGGAGTGATAGAGTGTTGACATATTTGGATACTCTGAAGAATCCTTCCGCCTGTTCTCCCCTTGCTCTGTTACACCAACACATTAGTAAAAAGTATATAACTAACCTTGTAATTGGTCTAATAAAATAAAATAAAACATCTGTTAAGATTTAAGGTAAGTCATCAATCTCTAGACTAGAACATGAGTGCACAAACATGCTGGTTGCACAAAGGAACTGAGGGTATACTCATTTATTACGAGAAGGCCAACCTTTGATGAGTTGTGGTATTGCTGTATTGTGTTGCATGGAATTCAAGCTTTTAAGCAGCAGTATGTCAAAATGACTAATCAATGGTGTGTAAAGATTTTTGGCAAGACTTTCTTAAGTTTTTTATAAACTTCAACTCAAAGTGAACTTAACTATATTGTTATCTTGAATTATTAACATCAATTTCTACAGGGAATAAGGAGTAGATTTTCTAGTTTTCCTCATTCTACATGCTGCCTTATTGACAACACAGGTATTTCAAGATTTTGTGCAACACGGTGCATCAATATATCCCCAAAGTATACATTTACGGTTCTTTGTGCAAGCAGAGTCATCATGGCATTAACTCCCTCACTAAGTGCATTTGGTGTTTACCTGCAAGAGTAAAGCTATGAACCCTATTGAAACATTTTTCTTTAATTGTGCATTTTTAAATATCATGATCTGGATTTTTAATGATTTTGTACACTTTTGGAGACATTTGCACTTTTACTAATTTTGTGGAGTTTTTTTTTGTTTTCTTGTGCAATCTGGACTTTTGTTTTTGGAATCCTTTCATCTTCAATTGAGTTTCCCGTTGCGATATCTTCAATGTGACAGAAGTACTGAGGATATAAGAGTGTTCTCCAATCCCACTGTCTTATTTGCTGAACTCTATTCGTCTAGCTCTCTGGTCGAAAGCTGTCGGCTCTTTAAGGAGTAAAACAAGCAGTTGACTGCACGAAATGTCATTAAACTGTTTTTTTGAAGATTGGCATGATGCATCATTATGTCAGACAAGGTTCTAAAAACCCAGTGGAGGGATTTCCTTGATGATTGGTTATATACATTACTGTCACCTCCCTTTTAAACCATATTGTTAATAATCTCCTTTGGTGAACTCTGCACTGTTCTGGTTGAATGGTGGCCTTTTTAAATTATTTAGCTTATTCAGGCTATCTTGGCTCATAGACTCATGTTTTGTGTTAATATACAGTTGTAGTTTATTGAAATGTAAGTGGCTTGTGAAACAAACCCAGTGTAAGGCTAGTGGACCCTCAAGTGAGGAAGGGATCCCATGGTGCTCCCCGTAGGGCAGACAAGCAGCAAACCCCTCTCCATTTGACCATCCAACTCTTGAAGGATAACCAGGGGGAAAGAACAACTGGAGGCATCAGTGATGATTGTCGCAGGTATTTTAATGTTGACACGCATACATATATCTATGTATATGTGTGTTTTTGCACTGCCTTCTCAGTAAAAAACAATAGATTCCTAGAGTCTATTTATGTAGTTGGTAGAAGTATCTTTTTCAGAAACAAGCACGGTTCCAAACAACTCATAAAACCTCAAGCAATTCTTTCTTGAGATGTCCCTCTGAATATTTATTGATGAAGAATGTGATGCTGGCTTTTATGAGTTGTTTGCTATGTATTTTAAGTGTGCTTAGACAACATTGTAAGTGTAAATGTATTAGAGTATGTATTCACATCGTAACCATAAAATTATCACATTGCCACCGTCTCCAATGGTCTGTCAGAGCAGTATTTCTGCTGCACATGTGTAAGATTTACTTTTCTTTCTTCTAAAAAGCCACATGTGTCAAAGTCTAACCCTTGGCATCGAGTCTGTCAGCTTTCTTTGACTGTGGGATTGCAGCCTCTCCCTGGTGCACCCCTAAATGGGGGAGTTACCCCTTCCCTTACCGGGTTCATTACTACACATGGTCTAATCAGCCACCTTGGACCTGATATGTTCAATAGGGTTCATATCTGCTTCTTGGCCCAGTGGGTTGTGATTCTTCTACTCCCTTTACATCTTTTCTTTTGCACAAATCTGAAGTCACTGAGAAGCAATTTGATATGTTTCGAGAGAAAAATAAAAAGGGTTCTCGGAAAATGGATTTATGATTTGATAATGCTGGATGTATTTCATGTTTAATTCAACCATTTGCTGTGCTGTGCAGTGAAAAGATGGAAAGAAGCCTCGAGATGACTGAGAAGGCAGTGTAAAAACATTGTGAAAAGCATATAGTATGTGAGTTTGATGGCTTATTATATCATCTTGAGTAAGTCATTCAATAACCTACTTCAAGAAGGTGTATATTCTATCCTGGCTCTAGCAAGAAGACTTTCCATTACATAAGGGCCATTTTTTGTATATTTTGCCATGACAGAAAGAAATATATCCATCCAGAACTTTCACTCATAGAAAACTTCAAAGAACATGTTCACAATATTATATTGATCAAAAATGGATGATTTTTTCGATAGATCACATTTGAACCACTCCCCTGTTTTTAATGAGCTCTTGATTTAACCAAACTAGAAATACAAGTGACTGATCTACTCTCTACTCACATACTATATGTTTTCCATAGATATATGTTGATTTTGCAGTCCAGAATCCAAATCGAATCACTCTCCAGCTGTTCCTTTCACTTTGAATGTCCTTCTGTTTGCATATTCAAATTTTTCTTCCAGAGGGATATGATGTTGTGGATGGGACGTCTTTACTAAATGAAGACATGATAGAGGACGATGATGGTGCTAGCTCCTCTGCCTATGCGGAGCTGGAGAGGCTGGAAAGAGAGACTGCTGCTGCTCGCAGCCAGCACAGTACTAGCTCCACCGTAACAGCCATTTCTGTCCCGCCGGCGAGTCCGCCTTCATACAGGGTCCCTTCTGCCTCACCCATATCCACCTCCGAGCCGCCGGTCCCTCAGGCTATTCAGGCCTTCAAGGAGTCTGCCAACATGGTCGCTGCATTCAACATGCAGTGGAAGGATGAAATCTCGGCAATGCGCTATGAGTTGGCAGAGCTGCGTAGAGATGTCTGTGGAGAACTGAAGACTTTCAACAGCAACTTCTTCAACTTCACTCAGTGCTACAACATGTGGACTTTGTGCCGGGAGCCTTGCAGTGACAGCATGACGCAAACGGACGACAGAGTGTCCATAGGTATTCAAGCAGGCTCTAGTTGGTCCATTCGACAGAATACAGAGGACAAGTCAGTAATGTGCCAACCAGAGCCAGCACCATTCAGTATCATGGATTTGATGGACCCACCCAGGATTGAGATTATAGAGGGAACCCCTGAGAGCACACCAGAGGGGTCCGGTAGCCCTGCCAGCCCACTTCCAATAGAGGACTTCCCATGGGAGATCAACAAAAAGCAGAAGACCTATAAGCAGCCGGACACAGTCGGCCACACTGGTGGACACAGAAGCGCAAGTTTAGAACTGTGGAGCAGGAAGTACACCAGTGGGCCCATGTCATATCTGTCTATGTCATTCTAATCATTCCCATTCTACGCAAATCAGACGATGAAGCCAGGGTAAACGTATTTAAGAGAGAAACCCGGGGTAGTGCTGTCGTTAGACATCCCTTTACTCTATACAGACACCAGGTCTGTCATCTCTTGAACAGGTTAATACGTTGTTCAAGCAATCTTAACATGTGTCTTGCTTCGCCATGGAATAAAAGGGAATAATTTTGTTGTGAGTGAGGCGACAAGAATGAGAGAATGTGGGTAATGTCAAGACCCTCAAGTGCCAAAAAGCGAAGCATCGCATTCCCTTCACTGTCTTAGATAACCACCTGTCAGATAAAAAATAAATTCTAGTTAACACGATTGTAAATCAGAGGGTCATTGAATGATAATAATAAAAAAATAAATCAATCGGCCACTGTGACATGAGGCAGAAGTTAATTTGTCTCTACGAATGAATTTGAAAAGCTCATTTTCATTCCAGTTTCTCATTGTGTAGAAACATTCCCTAAGCACCTGAATATACTGAAAAAATACTGTGAATAACTTTATAAACTGTTTTTATTAAATGCATCAAAGATTAAAGCATTATTTAGTAATAAAATTCTATATAACTAACTTTTATTCTAATTATAATACAAGCATTCCTTGGCCATGGCCGTCATCCATCTGTAGCTAGTTCCAGAAGAAATTAGCGATAGCTTCTCAATAGCAAACTGGTGATACACATCATGTAAAACTGTAATATTAAGTTCAATAAATGGTAGATAGTGCTGATAACAATTTGTAATAACCCCCTACAAAATAGTACAAAACCCAGTCATTTAATGATGTAAGGATGACACTGTTTCAAGGCTTTGTGGACTTAGTCCCTGGCCAAAATTGTTTAATCATTTGTAAGTGGCTTCTCAGTCTAACAGCATAGAGAGACAGGTGGATTCACACTGATCAAGAAGTATGAATGTATTGGCTTCAGCTCATTTCTGCACAAATTGCATTCATGTTCAAACTCTGTGTGTATATAAATGTACCATTTTGTATATAGAGAAGCTTATATTCAATACTCACACTGTTTGCAGACGTACTGATTCCTGACAGCGCTGAGAGGGGTTGTAGTAACCGTGGTTCTAAACCAACACACAGCACTTTCCCCCTCCGTCTTCGATGTCTGTCTCTATTTATTTCATCACATTCATCACCCCAGTTGTTTTTGCACCCCATATGGAAGTAGGTAGTTCCTACCAGTGTTTTTCCTATTGCTTTTCAAGCAGTGGTGACCGGAGATTGTTAAATCTTTGGTTAAGTTTCCTAACTATCCATCCATTCTCCTTTAAGGAGGACAAACCCAAACTGGATTTATTATTTAGAGGATTTGCACTACATTCTATCACAATCACCTACTTCAAAATAAATTTTTATGTTAATGGTGGATTTTTCTTTAATGCTTGAATGGTTCATCACTGCTGAAAGATAAAAGAGAGGCATTGGTCTCTATATGTAGACAATCAGAGTCACCGAGGGCATTTATCTCCCCCCCCCATGCCCCTACAGGTGCAGTATAGTACCACTGAACATACAAATACCGCCTCACTAGTGAAGGCGTAACTGGGCTCCTGTCACACATTAATGGGTGGGAGCCCTCCATCATCTGCTCTATTTGGCTAATTTCTCATTCTTTCTGTTAATCATAAAAGAATACCACTAGCATTCCCCTCAACCACTCATTTGCATAATCCCATTTTACCACAACATGACGTACCAAAGTTAATACTGAGGCCCGTGGACCTGAGGCCAACGGCAAACATCTCCAAGCTTGGGCAGCACTAATCTTTGGACGATCACTGCAGCACAGGACCGCAGGAAGCCGCAGAGTACTGACTGACATGTGAACCCTTCAAAAGAACTTCTAATAACAGAGAGGTATCGTCTTCATAAAGAGAGTAGATCTTCTTCCCCCTTTGCACGACCAAAAGACAATACCTGCAGAAAAAGTGGAGTTTTGAAAAGATGGTATTTATAGAGAAAGTAGCTCTAGAGGTAAGACCAAAATTAATGTTGAAGCCACAAAAGAGAAAATGCATTCCATATCCATACACCTGATATCAATACACCTTGATAATCTAATACAAACGTAACAGACGAACACTGTATCAAGGCATGTTGTGCTGGGGAGCAACTCCGAATTTGACATTTTAAGGTTTTGGTAAACAGAATAATGGGGGAAAAGGAGGTTCAAATGTATTCTTGCAGTTCTCAACAATTTGCAATACAGAATAACATTTTTTTAAAAGCCTAAAGCCTATTTATTGCAAACCCAAACAGAAGAATTTTCAGTTTTTTCATTACAGACCAGCCAAACGTTGGGTTTGCAAACATCACAATGATTTCAGCGAAGGGCATATGACTGTGACATCATTTAGCCTATAACCACTTTAGTAAGCAGATATATGGTATATATATTATCGATTAAAAAAACTTTGGAAAGGCTTGTATTCATATTTTGCTTTTTGAAAAGGGATCGCAGTGGCTTTCCTTTGCTTGACAATTTCCCATTGTTTGGGGAGTGCAAACTAATTTAAAGGTGCTGAAGACTGGCCATGATGATGTCTCCAATTTACATTCATTCATTCTATGCAAGTCCTTTGTTCTTTGTTCAATTTATGTCATCAAAATATTTGCAGTTACAGCTATTAGGTGTTTGTGTTAAGCCTTCACAAAATGGAATGATGTTTTAAGAAAATATCAGTGGCTCTTTAATTTTATTTCCTTTGCATGAGCCATGATCCAAACTAAAAGGGTTTTTTTTTTGTGTGTGTTTCTTTTAGTTTTTTTCCTGCAAAATAGTTCATTTCTTTTTTTCTTTAAATCTAAGATGAAAAGTTTGTAAGAGTTTGTTGGCAAGATTCTAGAGATTTCCTTGTGGCATCACATACAAAATAAACAAATAATAAATGAAAATAACTGAAATACACATCAAAAACTCATTTACAGACTACAGCAAAATTACAAAACAGCTCATTGCAGTATAATTGGAGATGCTGTACAAATGCTTAACATACTGTAATTCTAAATTTATATCTGATGCCAGAGATCCATGCTAAATTATAAATAGATTCAATGCAATGTTTGATTACTTTTTCTTCATTTAACCCAAAAAAATTCCCGCCCTTAACAGAAGTTGAAATGTAGCAAAAATAAAGATATTGTTAAAAGTATTTTGGCAATATATATATATATATATAAATGAAATATGTACATTTAACAGAGTATGAAGAAGAACTATACAAAGGGTATTTAAGATTATTTTTTAACCATGCAATCATATTTTGTTTAATGAAATCTAAGACATTTTGAATCGTCTAATATATTTAAGTGTGATCATTTACCCCATAATTTTATTTTGTTCCACTTATTTGTTGTCATCCAGAGATCTGATGCAACAACTGTGCAAACTGTCCCTCTATTAGGACATGGGTTTTTGGATGGATCTCGCCTGAACCTGTAACACTGCTTGAATATAAATGCTTTTCTACCCCTGTTTTCTCTTCCTGCATTTATTCAAGGTTTCTTGAAGAAAGAAATTCTACTCTGTTTTGCACCGATCATGTTGCAATTTTCAGGGATTTCAGACTGCATTGTTTAGAGAATTAGATTTTGTCAAAAAGTTATAAAGCATCCTTTTGAAAACCATGGTCTAGTCTGCATTTGTTAGCTTACGCTTATTTTGTTAAACAAAAATGAAAACAGTGTGTGGTACTTTATTTTGATTTGATTTTTTTGCTTATTGTGGTGTTTCTTGTGACTTTTCATTTACAACTTTTATTGGCCTTATGTATTTTTCATAAATTGATATAAAACAATGAATTAAAAATGTTTATAATGTTTATATGTTTTATGGCAATTTAAATGGCAAAATGGGGATCATAGCTTTACAAAGGCATACAAAGATGAAAATATCTTCGCATTAATAACAACTTTGTATCCATGGTGACTACACACTTTAACACACGGTAAACACACAGCATGGCCTAGGCACAGTATCTTGACCCTCTCAATATGCATTGCTTTTCTACTAAGCTATCATCTTTTGTTTTTCTTTGTTTGTTTTCTTTTCCTTTTTTCTTTCCCCCTCCATTTCAGGCATCCGTAGCTTAGCTGGGGGGCGTAGAGAGTACGGTAGGTCTGGTAGGGAACCACTTTATTATCTCTTTTTTATATGTTGTTAATACGGTTTTCCATACATTTTGTCTGACTCATGAACATTTTCCACTAAAGTAAGATCTATCATAAATAAAATGATGTCATACTCACCAAGTATGTATAATACATTTAAATGTTTTCATCCGTTTCCACATTAAACCCAGTGGAATTTTCAAAATGATGAAGTAGAACTGGAAAATGAGTTCAACAAACTTAACCGACTGGTCATGACTCACATATGTTGGCCTTGTGTTAACACAATGGCATTGTTTATTGTATAGTATCTACTTCTTTTTTAAGGTTCGATTTAAAATCTCTTCTACTCCACTGGAACACTTTTTTGTGTGTCTAAAGACAATCCATAAAATTGTTCATTTGGTTTGTTTTTATTTTTTATGTTTTTTAATATTGCAGTTTTGTTCCAATCCATCGATATAAGTAGTGATTCACCGTCTTGCTTTAGCCATTGTGTATATTTTTTTATGCAAAAAGAGGGAAATAAAATCAGCACATAGTATTGTCTTTATTTTAAATATCCTGGCATGCCTGGTTATGACCAGCATAACAGCGTTGTTCCACAAACCACAACAAATCAATGCTGCTATCAGATGGCAACGATGTCAAGAATAAAAAAAACCTTTCAAATAAAGTCAGGACCTAAAAGTAAAACCAGGAGTTAGACTTTTCTATTGAAAAGTACAGTAGAGGTAGCTGAGGAATTTAGCATTAGAATTGTCACATGATTGCAAATTGTTGCATATGTTTAAAGTCGTTCAAAAATAGAATATTACATGCACACATATGTATAGTCAAGATTTATATTGGGACAGTTATTGGTTTAGAATGGTCTCAAACACAATTTTCTCCTACCCTACATTTGGTATAGACATAAAATCACCTTTGAAGGCCTGTTAAGAATGAAATGCTCATAATTTGGGTTTCTAATGACCTACCGCTGCTGTACTGTAGTAAAACCTACCAGGCCTGCCGGCAGGACCGTTTGAACCTCTCCTAGTTGTATCAGCAATTGAAATGTTTGGTACATTTTAGTGTCACCATCAGGGTTTCCATGCAGATTAGCCTGAAATCTGAATGAAAGTTGAATGAAGCAACTAATAATGGATTTGGTCCACAGATTCTGTCATTTAATAGGACAAACACTTCCTTAAAATTCATTGAGTAGAAAAAGAAAAAAAACTTACCGGTAGTCAAATATACAAAATGAACAGAATGGTCTTTGTGTTGTCAACAGTTGTTATCATAGACTACACTATATCTTGTGTGGGTTTCTAGTGGGGCTACAATACCTTTTTGACAGTGTGTGAAAGCTGCGACAGCTTAATTTCTTTGTGGATTTATTTGGAATATTAACCACATCTATGGGTCAAGGTCCATGAAAGGAGGATTGGTTGAAATGATCCTTTAAGGCCATTGATTTGTATTGGTTTGTTGTAATATATCATGCATAAAAGGTTAATCCACCTTGCATCCATGGGGGCGTCACCACTGTATGTATATATGTATGTGGCTACCAGCAACTCCTCGTTAAATCGTACAGCTCTGGAACAAAAAACAGCGACACAATCAATCCTGTAAATACAGCTGAATCTGCTGGTTCCTGAACACACCCTTCAATTCTGCCAGTCGTCCTATGTCAAGTCACTCATCCATTCACTCATTCATTTTTCCATCCATCCACTCATCCATCTTTGCAACACTGGTAAAGTAACACTGAGAAATAGAATAAATTCCCTGCATTCAATGCTTTTTGCAAAGCATAGTAATTTATTTTGCCTGAGGTGGAATGCATCTTTATGCAAATGCTAACAAGATCAGGAAAACACAGACTTACAGGAGCTATCTCTCTGGTACAATTTGGTAATTTCAGTAATGTTTACAAAATGCAGTACATTATCTACAGTAATCACTCTTTAGTTTTTTTGCTAGTTTAAGCTGTGACATAACAACTACTGGATTTGCAACTCAAAACATGACAGGATGCAACTTCTTTGTTGCTTGATACAGGAGGGAATACGTCATGGTTTTCATTTTCCATAACTTATTTGATATAATTTACTAATATTAGGGTTTGTTTTTTTTTATATGTGTCAACTTCAGCATCAGATCATGTTGTAAAGTATATTTTACTGCAGAATAAGTCTAGTCTCCAGGGAATAAGCATGAAGTTTGTGGTAATAATGCTAACAATTATAAAGCTAGACTGACTTCATGAAAACACTTGACATTTATTATCCAGATAAGTAAAAAAAGAGCAATGCTTCAAACTTGCTTGTCATGATTATTGCCCTGACAGCCTGTGAGTTAATAGAGTTAAAACTATATTCCAACAATCCAGGTTATTTTCGACTGAAATGCTTCAGAAATCTAATCAATCAGATAAGAATGGCATAGCTTTCTTCCTCCGTGAAGCAGGAGAGCAAGGCAGCTGCACCTCACATCCACCTTGTTGCATCTTCAGCCCCCATGCTCATACACACAGCTCATCAGTCACTGCACGCCATGAAGTCACAATCTAACCCTGAGCTGAGTAAGATCAGCGTCGCCAGCCTGAGCCCACATCTATGGCAGGAACAGCCTCTGGCACAAACGGAAGGAGTCGGACGGAGAGGAGACACTTTATAAATTTAAGTGTTGACCGCAAAGGAGGAAAAGGTTTGAGAGGCCTTGTTGAAAAAGCACAAGAGTGAAGGTCTGTTAAAAGTTCGCTATAGCAAAGCTTTTAATGATACTGAGTCACACTTTACATGAAATCCATGCAAGTACCATTGATTTTGATTTTAACCAGCACAATTCAGAAATCCTACCTGCAAACAGAAAGGCAAAAATGTGTTTGGGGATATGAATTCAAATTTTCCAATACTAACAAAAACAATTGTACTGTATTTTAAATTCCGACGCCTATACTTGCACCTCATGTAAAGAATGGCTTAACTTCATGCAACCGAACAGGATGTTATATATTCAGATATATATATATATATATATATATAAAATGTTCACTAGGCTGCAAATGTTTAAAATGAGCACTTAATTATTTAAACCCAGCTTAAAAACAGGTTTTTGTCTCAGACAGATTGTCGTAGGGAAATATTTGTTTGCGTAAAGCTCCTTTCTCTCGGCTCTACAAAAAAAAAAAAACAGAAGCAAAAAACTTGTGGGACTAATTCTAGATTTGTCTTTGTAAATAAATATTTTTTGTTGGGATTAGAGTCCAAAAACTGCAAATATTTGATTGTCCTCTATGGGGACACACAGTCCTGCAAATAACCTGATTTTAATAATTAAACAAATACGTGTAAAAATCTGAAGAAAAACCTTTCTGGTTAATTCACTAATTTGAGAGGTTTAAATGGGTTTTTATCAACTTTTATATTCTAAAGTTTCAGCCTTATCTGCTGTGTATACATGATGATGAGATGTGGCCGTGTGTTCTCAGCCTTAAATGACGCATGTTATCTCGTGATACTGTTTTCAACTAGTGAGTCAAGCCTGACTGAGCGTAGTTTGAACTTTACATTGCAACAGTTACTTTTATAGCTATATTAGGATGATGCATATGGGCAAAACTCCCAACATACTTGGGAAAAACAGATTCTTCAAAAGGTTTGAGGCTTAACCTTTGTGCTGAGCCAGTTTGGATCATTTTTTGCTGATGCACCTATGTTTCTCTTGCTTTCTTTAGTTGTTTAATAATGCAATGAGAACTTTGCTATCAGATACATATAAGATTGAGCCATCTCTTTAAGGACGGGAGCTGTGAGCTTTGCCCATCTGCACTTTGAGACAGAAACACAGTGAATGATATATAATGAGTGCCAACGTGACCCGGCAAATAGCGCTTCACCTAGTTTGATCCCTGGTTGTCCGGCTCATACTCACTCTTAAATTATCAGCTAAATGGATCCGTGTTAAATATAATCAACTGGACTTGAAGGAAAAGCTTGACGAGGTTTCGCCTCTCATCCAAGAGGCTTCGTCATTTCTCTTGGATGACAGTCGAAAACTCTTCAAGCATTCCTTGTACAAGTCCGGTTGACTTAATTCTACACAGAAATCTAAAACGGCCGGGATGACTGAGAATCTCCGCAGATACCAGCTAAATGCAGCTCTGCATCATTCACACACATAAAGATGGATGACTCATGTTCACTTCCTCTCAGTGAACAAAAAATGAAGCCAAAACCTCGGATGCGAGCTTTGCCATCTTGTGCTGATGATGTCATTTGGAGTCTTTACAGCAGTAATTGGGTGTTGGAGCAGTGTCATCCACTTTTCACCCTCACAACCTTGGCTGTCATCATGATGGTTTACCCCTTTTCATAGCATAATATAAAGTAATTAAACATAAACTGGAAAGGCGAACATTTTAATGAGCTAAGTTGTAGGAAGAAATCTTCAGGAAAGTATCAATTTACACGGCCTTGAAGTTTTTAGTCAGACTAATGTTCCATCTGCAAACACGGAGTGAGAGGGTTTCAACCCTACAAAAAGAGCTTGATCAAGACACATTATGGGATGTATCCTGCAATCCATCTTTATACACAGTAAATACAATGCAAACACTGATGCAAACTTTTCTAACACTCAGTTGAGTAGATTTGTGTTTCTGTCTCTTTATGCAAGTCATTTACCACCTGAACAACAGGACAGCCAGAGAGAAAGTATAGATTGTTAATGAGCTTTTAGCTAGCTGTGGTAGGTATTATTTACTGGTGGTATGCATCAGTGTGTTGGATATCTGCAGGTCACCTTTCTAACTGCTGTTGCTTGCTCCTTGCAGGGATTCAGTTTCGTCTCCCTACTTCTTGCAGTGTGGACCGTGCTCAACCACCTCCAGGTACAGCCTATCCACCATTCCCTCTTCTTTCCTGCATACCAGCAAACTGCATTTCAGCTGAAGTCACTCATCCAAAGGGAAATCCAGACAAAAAATGTGTAACACAATTTCAAACATTGATATTCCTCCAATATTAAAAATTATTACCAGTTTGGTGGATGAAAAAAGCAATGTATTTAAATGTCTCTATAAACATGAATTAGCTCTCCACAAATAAACCCCTGCTTATAAAATTCACTAAAATTTATTTATTTATTTATTTATTTATTTATTTGATAATTTAAATTTATTTAATTATTTTAGGATATATCGTTGTCTTAATTTGTAAATTTTCCTAGCTAATTACTTTGAGATAAAAAAGTTTAACTACCATTTCGTTTGCTTCTGTCGCTCAACACAGTAGTTAGTCCGTGTCGAGTGACAACCAATCAGCTTCGAGTACGTAATAAACGTCATCGTAATGATGAGCCAAACAAATAAAGCAGATTTTTAATTTTTTTAAAAATATATATTGTATCAATAGATTTTTTTAAGCGAAAAGTTTTAATAAAATGTCAATTAAAAAAATTAATTTGGTAAGTTTTTAAAACCCAGGCTGTTAACCGTGGCCATCCACCCTAGCTACGAACAGAAATAAATACGCTTGGTGGAGAGGTGATTTTCCGACCACGGTTCAAATACACACCGAAAAAAAACCCCGAAAATAATATATAATAAACCCACATTCATCTTTTTGTTAGATAACTGCATAATTGTGTATTACTTCTCTAATCTTCAGTCGGGTGTGCTATACGGCAGTTTACGTTTCAAAACGTGTACTCCTCCGCGGGACTACCTTTACAACATCACAATAAAACACGTAATTGAAATTCATGACAAGTATTAGTTACATTTATACATTACTTTTCTGTTTTAACTTACGTGTCTGTATGTCATCCAGACTAGTAAATTATGCTTTTTTAATCAATTCAGCATCTCTTTTTCCTCTGTGTATCTCGAAACCTGGTACAGTTTTGACCTGACTGAGGACCCGTAGTGACGACTGACCGTATAACCAAAACTAGACCGGCGGGTGTGTCTGATTGGGGTCCCGAACGTCCCCGCCGGGCGGGGCGTTACTGGTTTACAGATTAATTATACACATTTTAACCTGCTGAACTCCAGTTTACCGCTGTTTTCCAGTGACTTTTATTACCTGAATACTCTTTTTAAAAATTTTCTTGAAAGAAATATACTCTATAAATCTCACCAAAAAGCAACATCTTCATTTTTTGTATCATAGCTCAACTAGACC
This sequence comes from Antennarius striatus, assembly GCF_040054535.1. NCBI lineage: Eukaryota > Metazoa > Chordata > Actinopteri > Lophiiformes > Antennariidae > Antennarius > Antennarius striatus. Next base: position 3,220,983 of record NC_090794.1, read on the forward strand.
ATTATTTAATTTACTTTACATTTACATATAAAACAGAGCAGCTGTGAATTTTCAAATTTTAATCAGCGAGACACTTGTGTTGGATGTAAAACTGTAACATTTAATTGATCATCAAACGAGTACATCCTGAATATCAACTAACCGGTTAATAAACTAACAAATACTAATAAAAGTTATTCTTAATAACAGAAAGATACAGAAATATGAGATAAACTGTATTCGTGTTTTTGTGCAGGAGCTTGTGTGCATCTGAGCTGATGCAGCGCCTGTTCTGAAGGCGATTTGTTTAAACTGTGTGTTTTTACATCATTATACCAGAACATTTGAAGCATTTTAGGTTGTTCCTCCTGGCAGTGAAAGTTTGCATTTGTCTGGGGAAGCACAACATTTCTGCTTAACATGATTTCTGTTTGTACTCAGGATGAATTTGAATTAGATTTTTATCAGAAGCTTAAAGCACTACTCAGTCCACACCGGGCCCTCGTGTAGGAGAACATAAAATATTTGCAGAGGTTTTACGACTGAGTGCAAGTCAGATCTTTGTGCACAGGCTGAGATCAGTTTCAGCAAATTCACTGGAGGTTACTAACTTACTGCACCACTTTTGCTACGTGCATGAGGATACTTCCAAAATTCAGCCAAGTCACTGCGACGACTTACGCTGAGAGGGAAGTCACTGTTCTCACACGCACTTGTGTAATGATTCCGAAGAGCCAGGAAATTGAAGGTCCACTCAAAACAACATAAACAGGAGCGTAGAATCTCGTATTGATGCCCTGCACCTTAAAGTAAATGCATCAGGTGACAAATGTGTTGCTCAGACATGCAGTTCTGAACGAGTTACAGCTCCTAAGTCATCGGATCTGATTTACGCATTCATGCCATGAAGGGAAGAAAAAAAATTGTTTAAAAATTTTAATTATGGCAGCAATCAAAATGAGCATTTCAGTGGTTGCATGAAGTTTTAGTCGTCTATGCTGCTGAACCACAGCAGAATTTCAGAATCAGTAACAAATGCAAGAGAAACTTACTCATACACTGACTTTACAGGATAGTTAATGTGAGACATGACAACTACTTGCAATTGGTATTTAATCCAAAATTTATTCACATTAAAATTGTTCAGAATGACTTTTACATGTACTCATTTGGTTCTACCTATTGAGAAAACCCACCTAGTCAGCACGTTTTTGAAAATCCACGATAAACGTGAAACGACTTGTTTCAGCATCTTGATGGTTGTGACCAAAAAAAAAAAAAAAAAATCTAATCAGTGGCGTGACTTTAATGAGCCGTACTGGCAAAGTGATGCAAGTTAACCACGGGAGGGGAAAACTAAAGGAACTATCTGACTGCTACCAAGCAATTTGTAACATCTTCCATTCTGAATTCAAGTCAAACGGGTCGATTGTGTAAAAATAGAAGTGTTGAGTCGCGTTCTGCATGAGTCACTGTGTTCTATTTCATTTCGGTTTCCACCCACTGTGTCTTGCAGAGCTGCAGCCCCTTCAAGTTGGAAGGAAGTCAAGTCTGTGATTGGATTTATCTTTAAAGACTTCCCTGTGGTTTCTTATTTGTTAGTGCACCTAATGACCTGTAATCCAAAGGGGGTGTGTGTTGTTTGTTTGTGTGTGTGTGTGTGTGTGTGTGTCCTGGAGAGGTCTGTCTCCACCTGCTTACTCTAATGCTCAGCGTGGGGTTGAGTCTGTAAATTGCAGCAATATTTTTGTATCGGTGATTGTATTTTTTTCCTGCTCAGTATTTGATGAAATTATTTTCAATAAATAAAAGAAAAAAGGAGGAAACTAACAGGTTTGATTCTTAGTGATAAAGAAGCGTCGGTTCCCTTTTAAATTCAATCCGTCATGATCCAGGATGAAAGCATTCTGTATTCTTTCTTTTATCTGAATCTGAATTCAGTAGTTGTTGTTTTTTTTTTGCATCGGTCAACCTCTCTACCGGTTTGTCCGAAAATATGTGATATTTTTTGCATCACCCTGGTGATAAACTAATGAATGGAGATTCCAAATTGAGGAGTTTTGTTTGGGATGAAACGCCTTATCAGATTTGAATGAATGGACGCTCTTTTGTAAATAATAGAGAAAATTCATTTTCTGAATCTCAATCCTCTTAGAATGAAAAATATTAGGTGGGTGAACAAATTTAGAAAAGCTTGATATTAGAATAAAAGTTCAAATAGTCAGGTTTTATTTGTAAAGTTGAGTCACGTCTCTGTCTTCACTCCTCCAGCTTCAAGCACCTCCGTCTGGATAAAATGGAATAATAATAGAAACTTAAACGATATGAGCTTCATTAAGTGACGCTCTATAATCACACTATTTGAAATCTAACATTAATTTACTCTTCAGTCTAATATTTGTCTCAGAATAACAGAACTTTACTTTTACATGATTTACACCCAGATTATAAAGATTATTATAATAATGTCACAAAAGATTTGGCCCATTCCTACCAGATTCCCCATAATCCATTGCACCTAATAAACACAGGCATATGTAAGGGCCGCTACGTTGCTTTTCACCTTACTGACAATGCCTTTGCTTGAAGTGCCCTGATGCCAAACTCCCATCATGCTTTTCTTCCACTCACTGTGTGATACAGGTGATCTGCGGCGCTCTCGACCCTTGCCACCTTTTGGACGCATTTTTTTTCCGTTCTCATGTTTTATTTTCTCCTCTACCCTTGTCTTGCTTTGTCCTCGTCTTGTCATTCTGCTTGTGCTATCCAGCGGTATCATATCCTCCCAGTTACAAGAAGACTCCACCCCCAGTGCCCCCGCGCTCCGCCACCAAGCCTCTTATCTCTGTGACAGCCCAGAGCAGCACAGAGTCCACCCAAGACGCCTACCAGGAGGGCAGGCACCCCCGAGGCGGTCTGTGGACCACGGACAGCCTCGGACGTCCCATCTACAGCTCCACGGACAGCCTGGACAGCACCAAGGCCGTCACCATGGCGATGGAGTCAGCAGCAGGCAAAAGGCACGCGTCCCTGGGCAGCCACACATCTGTCCAGACGTGTGACAAAGCAGTGCTGGTGTCCAAGGCCGAGGAATACCTCAAAACCCCACGATCCTCCATCGGGATACAGGTAAGGAGACGCGAGGTGATCTTATGTTCTTATAGATGTTATAGATGCTTTCATGCTTTTTATGGATGAACAGAGTATGAAACCATTCTATGCCACCCAACCGTCTCATATAGTTAACAATGATTTGATTTTATTCTATTAGCAGTCTGATAGACTGCACTTACATTAAAAAAAAAAGCGGAGTGGAGGTGGAGTGCATCAACAGGTTTGACTTATTCCTGCAGAAAAACACTTTTAAGGCGTCAGTCGTCTTTGTCGCGTGGAAAAAAAACAGTTTGTCATTACAAACAAGGTCTATCCTTTCAAGTTGCATCTCATTAATGGTGATATTAGTACATATTATTACAGCTTTGGACGTGTAAATTAAACTTTTGTGTGGCAGTTTTATGAGTTCCTGTCAAATCAATAAATTGAATAAACCTGCCATTTTTACAAAGCAGAAATAACAGAAGGTAGAATTGTGAAAGCATGTCTGTACTTTGCTGTTTCTCTAACTTTTAGCTGCTAATCAGATTCTACTTTCAGCGTTCTGTGGTTTTTATTCATCAGGTGGAAACTGTGACAGATTCTGAGACGGAGGCTAAAGGCCTTCCTCAGTTCCACTCCATCGGCATCCAGGTGGAGGATCGCAAACGGTACGCGGCTCAGAGTCAAAGCCGAGCGTATTTCGCTGTTGCATCTTTTAAACGCCGTCCCTGTTGTAGGCACGGGAGGTTCAAGCGCTCCAACAGCGTGACCACGGCGGTGCAAGCCGACATGGAGCTGGAGGGCTTCCCCTCCATGGAGGACAAGGGCCTGCAGTTCGGCGGCGCCTTCGGCCGCCACTCCGAGCCCAGCACACCCACGCAGTATGGTGCTATCCGTACGGTTCGCACGCAGGGCCTGTTCAGCTACAGGGAGGACTACCGGGCTTCCAGCGGACCCCCCAGCCCACAGCCCGACTCCTGGCTGGTGGAACCCAGTCTGGAGAGCACCGAATCGGGCCGGGTGTCACCCATTCGCAGGGACGGCAGCTGGTTCATGCAGCTGCTTCACAACGAAACCAAGCGGTTGGAGGGATGGTGCAAAGAGATGGAGAGAGAGGCGGAGGAGCACGACCTGTCGGAGGAGAGTGAGTGTCCAAACTATTACCTCAGGATGGAGCTGTCAGGGTTTGAGCTCCATGATGAGCTCTCTTTTACCTCAGTGTGTAAACCAGAAAACAAAGAAAAATAAAATCAAACATCAGTTAGGACATTAACATTTTGCCAATGTTACAATGGGCTTAATTACTGCATTGCTGGAAATGTATTTTTTGGTCAAAGCACACTTTTGATCAAATTATTTTTAGACACTCTGATCTTTTGTGTGTGTGTGTGTGTGTGTGTGTGTGTGTGTGTGTGTGTGTGTGTGTGTGTGTGTGTGTGTGTGTGTGTGTGTGTGTGTGTGTGTGTCTCTTCACCAGTCCTAGGAAAGATCCGGAGCGCGGTGGGAAGTGCTCAGCTGCTCATGTCTCAAAAGTTCCAGCAGTTCTACTGGCTGTGTCAGCAGAACATGGTGAGTATTCAGATTGTTGCATGATCTACTACACAGACACACACACACACCAACACACACACAATGGCCAGGGGGGGTATGCACCTTCCAGAAATAGCCCCCGGGGGATCGATGGTGACCCTGCAAGGACACTAAAGGGGAATTCCAATCAGGAGCTGCACCTCTGCCGCGGCCATCCATTACCCAGGCAGCAGTTCAAATGGGGTGGGGGGGGGTGGGGGTGAATAATGGATTGCCAAGCCGTCCCGCTGTTTAGCCCTCATGTCATGTCGGCTGGCGACCCACACCTTTTCTAATGCTAACGAACCCCCAGAGATAGCATTTATTAGACGATGAGGGAGTCACGAGTCGGGATGTTTCTGCAGATACAACGGAGAAGGAGAAAAATAAATGAGAGAGGCAGGCAGGCATTTAATTGCACCTCAAGAAGCCATTCTTCTCCAATGATATGCACAACCTATCAGAGGTGAAGTGAAGTCTCATTCCTTTTTGTTATTCTTCTTTTTTTCCCCCCACATTTTTGTGTAACTGAACTCAGTCCGTCGCGCTCCTGTCGATGGTTTCGGGGCAGGCGCTCCATCCCTCTCTCCTCGTAGATAATGGGGTGATGAATTAAGTCCAACATCGGTACTGACAGGCCATAGATTGCCCTGAGGTTTCAGACGTGTCTGGATGAGGGTGATTTTGACTTTTTCCTGCTGGATGCAGGAGGAACTGCAGAAAGTGTTGATAAAATCCCCAACATTCCTTCAATGATTTGATTGTTTGCGGCTGAAGTTGTCAACCGACGGCGTCTGGAAGTGTTAGCATGTGTGGAGAGTAAAGAATATTTGTGTGATTGCACCTTCTGCAGCACAGGAGGGGGGGGGAAATGTGCTGTTTTTTTGAAATAGAAGCAAAGGAGTCAAGGGATGTTCCCAAGAACCACCAAGAGGTTATGACCAAAGTTGGCGCTTTACTGCCACCTAGTGGTCAGAACCGTTAAGTTCAAGAGGAGAATTCTTGAATGATTTTGTTCTTGTGTCTCATCAGGACCCCAGTGCCATGCCCAGACCCACATCTCAGGACCTGGCTGGATTCTGGGACCTCCTGCAGCTTTCCATCGATGACGTCACTGCCAAGTTTGATGAGCTGCAGCTGATCAAGAGCAACCAGTGGCAGCTGGTGGATAGCCCAGAGAAGAAGGTAAAAACGGGTCGCCGTTCCGTCACAGATCCACACAGTTGTGATAACTGGACTTGATGGGCTCCAGATGAACGTCCTCAGCTTTTTTGAGGAGAACTGCAGCAGCTTCTGCTGGTGAGCAGCGGGAAGTTCTTCATTCTTATCGTGCCGCTGCAGGGACGATGTCTGGAGTCAGGATTTCCGGCGGGTCAGCTAGGTGGCGTTAGTGAGCTCTGCATGAGGCAGATCCATGTGAAGTGACATCATCGCGGTGACATCACACTCTAGTTGCAGCGATGGCGATATAAATTAAATGGGACCAACATTATGAGCATCACACATGAATAAGATGTTCATAATGTTCTTCCTGTTTACTTACCGAAACTTTTGACAAAATCGTCGTCATTTCTCCAGATCTGTATTCAAACTGTGTTCGTTAAAGTCGCGCCCGTAGACGAGGGAACCATATTTAGATGGTCATGTGTTTTTCGGGGATAGACGACTTCAAACCAGAAGCAACTTTTAGTGTCATAAAGACAAAATGTGATTAAAAAAAACGGTGGATCCACAGGAGGCTTTTCAGGGACGGGTGGGAATAATCAGGAAGATCATAAAGGTCGGGAGGAACAAAGAAAGACAAGGAAGTATGACTTTTCAGAATAAAAGATCAAACTAAAAAACCCTCAAAATCTAATCAGCTCTAACCAGCATCTGTTAAATTTAACTGAAGTCTTTTGAATTTTTAAAAATAGTTGTCTTTACAGCAGTGATGTCATGCTGTCCTTGGAAGCGTATCCAAACAGTGACAGCAGCCCATTCTAGACTCTTTCAATATTTATCATATCCTGCCTGGATTCCTCATTACATTAAACTTTTGCTTGACATTATATAAAATTTGATTTGGAAGACCCAATCTCTCTTCTTCATCCATAAGGAGATCCACATTTAAAATAAAATAACCATTAGTAAAATGAGGAAGTAAAAGTGATTGATAGGTAAAAAGAGGACGTCATGTAATGACTTCATTCTGTCTTCTAAGGAGCGGAAGTGGCCGCCGCCTCTGCCAAGGCGGGCCTCGAAGGGTCGCGGCGCCATGACGCGAGAGCGCTCTCTTGACCTCCAGGACCGTCAGCGACAGGAAGCCCGGAGACGCCTCATGGCCGCCAAGCGAGCCGCTTCGTTCAGACAGGACTCAGCCACGGAGAGAGCAGACAGCATCGAGATCTACATCCCGGAAGCTCAGACGAGGCTTTGAGGTCCACGGATTCATCCTTAGCTCTCCTCGTCACCGCCCCTCCGCCGTTTCATCATCGTCCGTCGTCTCTATCTGGGTCGTCCCGACTGAAGCTACATTAGGCAAGGTGTCCTTTTTTGAGCGGCGTCGCCTCGTGTTGCGTTCACACCAAAATTGATTCTCCTGGCGCGATTCAACGCTAAATCCACAGATTATTATTTTGTGAAAGAAAAGCATACCAGAATGGAGATTATTCAGCTGGTACCTGCAATCTGGGTGTGTCCAAATTTGAGGTTTCCAACATTTTTCCAACACGTGAAACTTTGCATTGTGTTTGGTGTGAAGGTAGAATTATTAAGAATAATCCCTGAGTGACAATCCAGGCGGATTAAACGTGAAACCGACCCCAGGCCCGCCGGACTGGAAGCTGCCTAACGTAGCTTTAAGTCTTGCTACTTCATCGCCACGTCAGCGTTTAATCGCCCCACATAAAATACAAACTGGTGATTTATTCGGTCAAAACTTTTACGTTTAAACCCCCCCAGTCTTCTCCACTCGTTGCCGTGCTAAACTGAAGGCAAACGTTTCTAGATTCTCACCAGCAGCAGTGGTCTTTGGCTCAAGCACCCCGTTTGAAAGTAGACGCCAACGTTCAAATTATTAAAAAATTATTTAAAATAAATAAATAAAATTATATATATATATATATATATATATATATATATATATATATATATATATATATATATATATATATATATATATATATATATATATATATATATATATATATATATATATATATATATATATATATATATATATATATATATATATATATATATATATTGTGTGTCCTTTTCTAAAATGGGAGAAAAACGAATCAATTCTGGTTAATGAAATTCTCTTCATTTCGTGCCAATTTGACCGGTTAAAATCACCTGAGGTGCTGCGCCACCGCGCTACCATCATCCATCGTTAGCCTTTGACCAGTGTTGCTGAACGACTTCATGAAAAACTAGGCTGCACCCCGCGCCCACCCCCCAGACCATCATTCCAGCCCCCCACCCCCCCGGGCGTTTCTTGCTGCTGGATGCATTTCCATTGCAGAACAAATATGAATTGCTGACACAAGACAAGGTTTTTCGCGCAGCCCGGGAGAGGTGACTGTATCAGACGACGATGCATTTTGCACCTTATAATATTCATGTTTGTATTTCCAAGGGAAATGTAGTTTATGAAGCTCATGCGATATTGTTGCAGTTGAATTGCAAGGACAGATATAGAAAACTTACCAGAGAATTCCATGTACTCTACAGGTCATATTAACTGCACCTTGTGTTGTTTTGCATTCCTTTCTTTCTGACGGCTTTCGGGCCTCTTATAATTCCAATAATGTGATTCTAACACTTTTAATTCTACTTATATGACCGACATTACGATCTACAGTATACATTTAGTATTTATAGTTGAAACAAGTCGTGGGTTGAGGTGACGGTGCAATTGTTCTCGCTTCTGAAGCTAACAGAGACAATATCCCACGACACACTGCATCCAACCCTTTTTGTTCCAGGTGGGAACGTGGTGAGAAACACTTGTGATGTTCTTTTGATCTGCTCATGTAGTCTAGGAAAGACAGGTGCAAATGACACTTTAACAATATTCAGTTACTACAGTAAATGGTGCTGCTTTTTACTCTAAAACTGTTGTCCTTTACCCAGTCCTATGTGCACGCACACGCACACGCACACGCACACGCACACGCACACGCACACACACACACACACACACACACACACACACTCAAGGACTTTTTAAACAGAGATTTATTAATATGGTGCCCATTGTCTCTCTCTCTCTGATGACGTGTGCTAGATTGTGACTTCAGGAAAGATCATCTTTGCAATGCTCGCCGCCGCCCGCGGCGGTGAAAATGAGGAGAAGGTTTTTAACTTCCTTTGCTAACGTGAGACGTGGTCAGGGATATCAGAGATTACAGGCTTTGACATTCCTTGAACCTTTAAGGTCAGATGGAACATGCCCCACCCTGAGCCGAGGGCATAGCGCTACAGCTAGATGAACATACTTTCTTGTACCTGTCCGTGTTTTATACCTCATCCTGACACTCAAGTCATACTTATTTGCAAATCCACAGATGATTTAAAACAAAATGTTGATGTCGGCGACAAAGATTATCCTATTTTTGGTAACTATGACGACGCTCAGCGGGAGAATGCGGTCTAAAAGAAAGGCAGTGAGTCGTGCTTGTTGGGATGGATTACGAGGCTGACCTGAAGTATTTTACTGACACTTATGAATCCCTTTCACCTTACCAGACGGCCTTAACCAAACCACGCATGAATGTAGAGCTAATGATGCAAAAAAAAAAAAAAAAAACAATCCAGGAGATGATCAGTGGCAGAAAAATCCAACTGAACCAGACAAGGAACTCCCAAATTTTAAAATGTTATTGTATTTTTTATTATGCTAAATATATTTTTCCTCATAGATTATAAAAACCACAAATTCTTATGAAAGAATAATTCATTAATAAGCTCTGCAATTTTCTGCAATGTTGAATTCACACACAAATATTTATCGGATATAACCTTAATCTTCCGAATCTCAAACTTTTTAACACTACATTTGAGTAATTTGGTTTATAAGACTGTATAATTATGTAAATAATATTACTGGAAATAATTGAGAGATTGAAATAATACTAATGATCTGCAAAAATGAAATGAAAAAATGAAAGAAGAAGTAATTTTAAGCTCAATATCATTGTCTATTTCGGGGTCTGCTAAGAATAAGGATCCAACAGATTGAGTCATTTAATTATCCTCTAAACAGGAACTAAAATTATTTTAAATGAGCTCTTAGTTTTAAACATTTTAGTCTTCAAAATAACTCAGAAGATGAGGTCAGTAACTCATTTTTCTGCCAATTACGGTGCTTAGATATTCTCTATTTCGGTCCACGCCTGTCCGTTTAAAGGGATCTCGGAGGATTTGACATTAAGTCCTCATGTATAGAGAGCGATGATGGCGTGATGCCGTGTTCTACATTATTTAACATGCTCTATAGGTTTTCTACACAGAAATCTCCCTCCATAATTAGCTCTATAACATAATTAGGAGGGACTTTATTAAAATGATCATTTATGAATGAATATTTTTGTGCCCATAGAATTTTTAAAGAGGAAGAGTATTTATTTAGGACTGAACAAATAGAAATGTAATCTAACATTCAGATGTTTAAGTGCTGTCATATTTCGTCTATAAATTTCAACATCTTCGCTCATCTTTACGTAGTCTCGCTCTCAGAAGGACTAACAGCAGCCTCTCCCGGTCGATGGGGCTACTTTAAACAATCCAGCTGCTCTTCCACCTGACTGAAAGTCATGCAAATCAAGTCTACTTCCCACAGACTGCATACTGTGACGACATCGCGTGTGTGGAGATCGATGATCCGCTACTCGTCCTCATCGATCCGGGGCTTTTTTCTGAAACACGCTAAACTAAAACAGAGCTTCTTCTTCTTTTTTTGCACCAATCACTAATTAGTTCTGCTAATATGAGACGCAAAGAGGTCACAAGGTCACCAGCTACTGTGAGAGATGCCTGAGGCGAGTCATAGATGCTACCATCACGTGTTTCAGTGGTGTCATGCGGGGCTATTCTACAATCATGATACCATTTTCTTTCTATTTTGTGCTTCAGGATTACTTGTCATTGCATCTGTGATGAAATACTTTTATTTTTTTGCGTCTCACATTTATACCCATCGTGCTACTGTGGGGGAGGCGGGGGCTTAGGAGTCACGAATCCTCAGGTGCCTTACGGTTTAATTCTCATAGGACTCTGTGAGTGAACGTTGCGGGTCGAGGTGGGACCGCCGCCTTTCGATGTGCGGGTTTGTGCATAATAGTGTTACAAAAGGGCTGGAAACCGGGCCGAGTCGGACTGCAGAATTTAAAGCTAATCTACAATTATTTTGTACTAATCCAAATATCCTACTGTAACAAACGTCAGCACAATACTGTATAGAGGGCAGCCGAGAAATAACATTTTCCTCTTGTTGGTTCTGCCATGATTGGTGGCAACAGATAAAGCAAGGAACAGGAAACAGGTTTCTTTGAGTGTAAACGCGTCACATCCATTTCAGCAAAATATATACAGTATATACACGAAAAAAGTGTCCATCTATTTTTGTCCGAGCCGTAATCTTGTGTTTTTGGTTTTTTGGGGTTTTTTTGCCCTTCTTGGCATCGATCCTTGCAGAATCTGGACGCTAATGAAACTTGACCACCCAAAAAATAAATGAATAAATAAAATAAAGGGCAATGGTTTTCCATACTTACCTCACAGCTGAGTGTTTTGGGCGGATGCCTGCGTTCTATGCATCAGTACTCATGTGGGGGGCGGCTGGAGTTCACGTCGGGAGCTAATCCGACGCGTCGTGCTAATCCGACGCGTGCTGTCATCGCAATTTAACACCCGATTCTACGCAGCTCACTTGTTTAAAATTCATTTTTAAAAATCTAAAGTACAAAGAAACACTTACACGCGTTGATGCGTCATTCTTCCTGGTTACTTTTTATTTTTATGCTTAGCAGTCCGCAGCTCCGTGTTTTAAGATAATATTCTGATGAACCTCAGAGAAGTTTGTAAAGGTGCTGAATCAACCAACTTCTCTCCTCCAACTTATCCCAATTTTTTTTCTTTTTAAATTTTGTCTTAATTCTGACAATCAGCTCATCAAAAAAGCATCAGACGTCCACATTTCCTTCACATCGCGACAGACAGAGGCCTGGTTGTCCTGTATGATTTACAGGCTTCAAGTGAGACTCCGTTAAATTTTCATTCAAAGCTTTTCTCCTTGTTTCTGATTTAGTTGCACTGCAAAGATGTCTTTCTAATGCTTGCTCTCTCTTCTCATAAACCGCGTGAGTTTTGACGAAACAGCCCGACGAGCAGCAGTTAAGTGAGTCATTATGGAGCCAATCTGATGTCACACTTGCGTTAACGGCGGGCTGTACGAGCGCGCATCTGCTCCTCAAGCAATAAGCCTGATTTAGATTTTTGGTTTGGTTTTTCATCACATTTTCTTTTACAATAAGGGTTGTTGTTTTTTTTAATTTTGGGAAAATATGCATATTTATTGACCAGAAATTTCCATTCTATGAAGCTGCAGCCAGCAACTGACCTAACTTAGCATAGCATAAAGCCTGAAGAAAGCTAATCCGAAATTGTACAATCAAAAAAAAATGTAATTAATAATTGAATCCTAATATATTTCTAAATGTTTTTTAATTTATTTTATTTATTTATTTGATTTTATTTATTTATTTGATTTTATTTTTTTAAGCCTACCTGACCAGCCAGCTGTTTACTGTTGCACATCTTTATCATGTAGCCTTTGCTAAAGCAGCTTCTCTGGACTGAATTACTCTATATCTTGTTTTTTATCAGCCAAAGAAACAACGTTTAAAAATAAAAAGCCGTGACTCCCATTAAATATAAAACTACAGCTAAATGACAGTTAGCTTAGCTTAGCCACAAAGTAGCAATAGAAACTATCTAGCAGTTACTTCCTTAGTCACATCCCCTTTTTGCTCTTTATTTACAACTTAAAAACCTTTTCACCTTACAGTCTACCATGCAAATAAAGTAAACGCAGCTGATCATATTTCCTAAAATGACAAATAAGACCAAAAAACAGGCAAATGTTTGGGTTGCATTTAATGAAAAATTTGCTTTCCTTTTATTTATATTATTTTTATAATTGATTTATTGATTGATTTTTTGCTGTTGTTGCGATGTCAGAGCTTGTCTGCAGTGTTCAGAGGCCTGAGTACATGTGAACTTGAAATTTCAAACCACGGCGTGGATCACAACCAGATTGTAAGATATCGTCCACGTTGAAATATTTTTTCTGAATGCGAGAGGAAAATGTTTTGCGCCACTCTTTACGTTTCGTGGTTTATGAGGGGAGAGATTCGTCGCAGTTGTTCGCCTTTGGTGGAGAAACGTCTTGTGTTGTGGCTGTGGGTAAAAATAACAGAAGGACTATAAATGGGATTTTGAATGTGACATGAAAAAACGAAAAGATAGCATAAAAAGTTTGTGTTTAGCTTAAAACTATTTTGAATTGTTAGATATATCAATAATGAGGATAAATATAATGCCAAATATTCAGTATTTGTACAGAAATATACATATATAAATATATAATATATGCCTAATTTAAATGGAACTATTTTCCACACTTGATCATCATTTTGTTGTTTAACATTCCTTTGTCGACATTATTTTATAAGATCTTCAGATAGCATGCAGGATAGTGAAAAATGAATGACTTATTTAGTGTTTCGCTGCTGTTCAGTATTACAGCGGTCTACAGATCCGTTTGTGTTTGCAAGATTCATTTAAGCTGAATATTTCTTTTCCAGATTTGTTTACAAAATGAGTTGTAAACTCTTTTTCTAAAATGGCTTTCATCAGTTCACGTCATTTTATTTCCCCCCCCCCCCGCTTTAACAATGTGTTGTTCCGTATTCTTTGCTTCTTCTAAGTACTGCTATCAGCCATCTGTTGTAAATACTTATGCAAATTAAACTTTTTGAAGAAAACGATGGTTGTGAAATGAAATTTCTCTTTTAAGAACTGGGACAGACGAGAGGCCGGGGGAGCAGTTCAGGGATTTAATATCAGTGAATGAATTTACAGGCCGACAGGTTGAGTCCAAAGAAATGATTCAGAACTCAGGAGTTCAGATTACAATTAGACACAAAGAAAAGCAGACAAACACAAAATGACACACACAATACACAAGAGAAGACACGATCACACAGGAGGCAGGTCATCAGTGACAGGACACAATGGGAAATAAGAAATATGGAAGGAAAAACCCTTTCAAAATAAAACCGACAACTCCAAAGCAAGTCATTTATTTGGATTTTTCCTGCTTTATCTATAAATTAATTAAATATAGTCTGGATAGGGGGTTTAGGTTTTTTTTTTTTTTTAAACTTTTTACTTAACACCCTTACAACAGAACATGCGCACACTTTTGTAATTAAAGATGTTTTTATTACAGCAAAGAAGCCAAACATTACAGACAAGAATAATTATGGACCATGAAAATCATTTCTCTACTCAGACTGACCTCACATCCAGAAATCTGCTTCATTCACTGCTCTTCAGGGCCGTTACTTCAGATTTTTTAAGGTGGACTCATGGCTGTCTGGACAGCTTTATCTCCTGAACTGTCTTGAATCAGTTAAAACTCTTCGGTCCGCATGCTATTGAGTCCCTGAAGACACTGAACGTTCTCTCCTGTCTTTGGGTCGGACCAGAAATCTGGATGAAAAAAACTTAAGACTGACGTCCCACTGGCATAAGAATGTCCTGCAATCAGTGGAAACTAAAATGCTTTTCATACAATATCTGTCAAATTTAAAGTTGAATCCTCTACGAGTACAATCTCTTTTTATCTACGACAGAACCAACGTCCTGTCATTGCATCCATCATCTAAATCTCTACTGTCCACCCAACAGTAGAGCTGTTTAGGGCGCTCATCACAGCCTATGTACAGTCACATCCTCACTGGGAGACCTGGGCTACTCTCGTCCCAATTGAGTGGAACCTCTGACGTTTTATTTACAATAATTTTTTTTCAATCAGTCCGTGCACAACAGAAACACAAATGGTATTCGGCAAAGCCCCACAAAGAAGCGATGAAGCGTTTGGACCGATAAAACAGCTCAAACTGTGGTCCAAACAATACTTAAAACATTGATCGTCCATGAAAACGCATTCAAAAGTCCAGGTCTCGATCTGAGACGTTGCTAAAATGCTTGGATTCAAATGATTAGGCACAAAACATGTTCTTTTTTTTTTTTTTAATTCCTTTTCCTGCATGTTTCACTCACTTCCTGGTCTGGGAGGATTCACTATAAACAGCTGATCCTGAGTGGAATGGGAGCGGATGGGGCTTCTGCACAAATAAACCACGGTAACATCACAGATTGTAGTAAGTAAAAACAAGACAATACTACTGAATTCCACCTAAATACTGAAAAATTACGTAATAACGCTTGAATATACAGCTTCTATCAGAGGTTCTTAAACGTCTCCTCGTGGACCCAAAGCGAGCTCAGTGGCCTCCGACCCATTACGAACAGAATCCTGGCCCAGTTTGGGCCCCGACCCGCGGTTTAAGAATCGCTGCTGGTGGAGAGTAAACATGGAATGAAGAATGATTGTTCTTACAAGCAATGCAAGTAAACAATAAATACAAACAATGTGCTTTATCCTTATAGACATATTTACACAAAGTCTTTGGCTTATGAATTAACATCAGCTACAAAATAACAATAAAAACAAAGTGTTGGCCACCAGTGCACAAAACAAATGAGGCCGGGGCGCGGGGAAGGGGGGCCCTTCCAATTCTATTCAAACCGTAAATGGGAATTAATATTATTTTATTATTATGATTCATTAAAGGTGATTCTACGTCAGTCTTTTCTCTTACGAGTTGACCAAAGTCTGTTAGTATTTGAAATAAAACAAAATAAAATAGCCCATTTGTGATTGGCTGAATTGAAAGTGCGTTGGGCCCAGCCCTGAAACGAACAGCACGATGCAAAATGTCATATGGTTTACAAAAAATAAAAATAAAAAATAAAAATCACAAGCGTTGCATTCAATGTTTCAGACTTGAAAACTTCTCGGCATCGGATCAGAAAATCAACTCTACAAATAGAAACACAAGTCACATTTTTTATGCGTACATTTTAAAATACTCATTTTTTTTCTGGTTGCCACTTCATGATATTATATGTAAAAAAACAACAACACGAAAAGCAGGACGCTCCCCTTGTAAACGTGATCTTTTTTGTTTCATTTTCAGACCTGTTTGTAAAAAGTGACTTTATCAAATCAAATTGACAGAGAGGGTCGGTGACGCACATGCAGCCCCTCTAACTGATACTTAGGTCTTATTTTCTTTTAAAACATCAAATGTAGGATGAGTTCAAAGTGGCAACTCAAACACATAACGGCGTTCCGGCAGAATCATAACCGAACATGACGATGCTGCTGATGCGTGGGAAACACAAGCGTTCACAGGCGACTCTTTAAGCGTGTACAGAAGTACAGGCTGCAGATATTCAAACATCACCATCATGACATGACCGACACCGTTCAGTGAGCAGGAACGTAAGTCCATCACAAGCTGTGGTCGCAGCTTTTATGGGGGGAGGGAGACACCCACAGTGCACAAGGGGTACTGCAGCTGGAACGACATCAAGTAGGCATCAAGTATGCAGACTGAGGAGGGGGGCGCTGCAGTGAGACGTTGAACATTTAAATGAGGCCCTAAACATACCGGGGCCCTCTGGCACTCGGGAAGCTGTACAGTAAGCATAAAGACAGATAAGGGATGACTCCCCCCCCGGTACACTCTTAGTAGCTCCTCCCCTTTGTCTACATCGCCCGACTCAGAGCCGGTTTTCGCTCCAGCTGCTCCTACTGATGCAATAAAACGGCGCTACAGAACAGCCACAGCGGCGGGGAGTCGGGGGCCAAGCCAAAGCAAAGGGTCAAACACACATGAAGTGAAAACGATGTTCCGTCGCCCTTCGTCTCCTCCTCCTCCTCGCTTCCGTCGTTTAGGAGGACTCGATGAACTCCAGCGCCAGGTCGTAGCAGAACCGGTACTGCTCCTGCGGACGGACAGGAAGGTTAATGTCTGGATCGTCACAGGAACAGGAAACGTCATCGAAAGGGAATTTCAAAATAAAATGTTTAAAAAGATTTTACAAGGATACCCACCGGAGTATCCACCATGTTGGGTTTACTGTTCCTCAAGGTCTTTACAGCATGGAAGACGTCAACCACACTCTGTCTCTTGGCCATCTCACACACGATGCTGCTGGTGCAGAACACGCCGCTGCGCCCGCCTCCGTTTCTGTCAGGAAACCAAAGGAACAATAAAGATTTCACCGCTTTTCTCTCCGGGTTTTGGCACGAGTCACCCCTCACGTTGTCGTCACAAACTCACAAGCAGTGCACGATGGTTCTTCCCTCTCCCTCCTCTCCCTCACGCTGCCACTGGTCCACTTGTAGGATCAGCTTGAGGAAGGAGCGTTTGGAGGCGGGGACTTCTCTGTGCCCCGCCCACCCCAGGTACTGAAACTGACGGACCATCAGGTAGCCTTCCTGAGGCTGATGGATCAAAAAAGACACAAAGTTGTTGGTCGGTTAGCAGTGACATTACGTGGCGACATCAGGATGGGGGGGTGGGGGTGTGTCTGCTGACCCTGGTGAGGTTGCAGACTCTGAAGAGTCGACTGATGACATCACAGTCCATGGAGCAGGACATACATTCCACCTGGACGGGGCCGTAGCGCAACATGCCCTCCTCTGGCCAGTACTGGGGGCAACCCTGAGAGAGAGGGACGACACACGATTTAACTCTTGTTCGTTACCACGGCGACGGTGGGGTGAGGTTGATAGATGCGCATTTAAAGCAATGTGAAAACATGTTTTCAGAATCAACCTGAGCCAAGTCGATCTCGTTCAGCATCACCAGGCTGGTACATCCATAGTCGTAAACCAGACGCCAGAAGTCTTTGACGGTGTTCGGCAAAGGATGCTGGGTAACGATGAACGCAGCCGGCTGTCTGTAGCTCTGCAGGAAGCAAAGGAGATACAAGTAACATGAGGCCTTTCTCGAAAAAAACGCCAACGACGTCATCAACTGTCTGCTTTGTCGCCGAAATATCTTTTATTTATTTCATCTTTCTTTGTCTCTCTCTCTCAAACACACACACAAACAAACACGAGCAGCAGAGCACAGCAGGACGAGGCGCCGGACGGCAAGCAACACGGATGACGTTTGGTCATGTGATCATGCAGCAGGGCCTGTTGTACGTGAGGGAGGGGGAGGAGCATGCGTTTTCAAACACAAACACACTCCGAAGGGGTCGTTCGGCTTCTTGTTCAGTCAGCGGTGAGAACATCAAACGTTGTTTTCATACGAAGCGACTGAACTGAAAGTGAAGTGAACTGTGATGGAGACGTACAGCCACACGTGTGAGACACGGGGGGGTGGGGGGGTGTTAGGGTTAGGGTTCGGGGAGTAAATGGCTTTGCTGGACATAAACCTGGTGGCACAACGACACTGAAGCCATGAAACAAATCCAGTACTAGAGATTCAAAGTAAAATCCCGTTACCTGGAACTCTTCTGACAGCTTGGTTAAAGAGAGGCCAAAGATAAGCGACTAAACTTTAAAGGTTTGGACTGAATTCCACACGTTTTACAGCAAGTACAACAATTTTTGTCCTCCGACTGCTTTTGTCGGAGAGAAGCCGGGTTTCTTTCCACACCATGTATGCATTCTAGTTTTTTTTTTCAACCGTTACTCTAAACTCAAACTGCACACGGCGCCGTCTGCTGCATTATCTCACAATCCTGCTATTAAACATTAAAAAGTACGACTTGATATTTCTACCTTACCCTTTCCTTCTACCTACTTATTGACCTTTTTTCAGGTCACGCATGTGGAGACACTCGACTGCTGCCGACGTAAAACGTGTTAAAGTCAAGGCTGGGTGGGGGCCAGAGAAGCTAGCAGAGAAGCTAGTCTTTTCAGAACCTGGATTTGTCTCTAGCCTTCTGCTGCTAAAAACCACAAACACAGCATCACACAAACAGGGAGGGGAGTCTGTGTGTGTGTGTGTGTGTGTGTGTGTGTGTGTGTGTGTGTGTGTGTGTGTGTGTGTGTGTCATTCAGGAGGTGTGTGTTGTTTCTATTAACATATGTTTGCAGAATTAGTAATAATTATTTGTGTGTAACCTTTTATAACGATTCAGTTTGGGACAACAGATATTAAATCATTACATATGCTTTTTACATGTTTTTTTTACATTGCAAACACAACTGAAACACATCTACTAGTCTAAAATGCTAATTCCACATCTTCCTATTAAATTAAGAACACTCACAGCGTAAAAAGTCCCAAACAACTGTTGTTAGATGTGTCATAAACCACACAAGCGTGTGCCAGACTTACATCCATAAGAGCCGCATTGATGTAGTTGCTGCTTTCTCCATCTATCGTAATGAGGAAGGGGAGGCATCTGTCAGGAGGAAGGCCATCCATAAAGCGGTTCTTGTCTTGGTTTCTAGGCAACAATGCAATGCTGCAGTCTTCAGGCTGAGGCTGAGGAGTCACCGAGTTTAACGTCTGGACAAAGAGACAGATGTATTTAAAGTTAGTTTTCTAACATCGGACACATTAGGATGGAAATATTCAACTAAAATCATGCAAGAGACAAAAGGTGGATGAAAGTGTAGTTCCACTTTCTGGCCACTACGGGCGCTGTGGATACTTTTCTTTCCATATTAGAGCCCCAGTGTTTGTGTGTCCACAGGCCCATTGTGTTTGTGTGCTTTTGTGGTGATGACGATGATGAAGAGAAAAGCATCCTACAGACGAAGAAGCCTGTTATCCAGTAAATATACATAATTTAAAACATTCCTTCCTGCAGGAAAGTAGTGCGAGATTTTTGTTTAGAGTATTGCGAAATAATACTGGACTGATAAAAATATTCTGAGTAGTTCCAGTGGTGTACAGCTTTAAAGTAGATTTAGAAGATGATCTTATCGACACGCTTAGCGCTGTCTTATCTTTCACACAAAAAAACCCACAAGAAGCGGTAGTGAAACCACTGAAAAAAATTCCATGAATATGAATGAGGAGGATTATGGTGTAGGAGTGGCTTGAGACCTTTCTGTTGACATTTTGGTGTTTACTCTGTGCTGTCAAAATGAAATATAACTGATATAAATTCAAGCTCGCCACAGCCTGTTGTCTTTGATGGAAAAAATTGTGGCATTCGTACTTCTTAGCCACGACGTGACGGATGGAGAAGCTTAAAAGGTTAAAAAGAGAGATTATGATGAGG
Organism: Antennarius striatus; assembly: GCF_040054535.1. Taxonomy (NCBI): domain Eukaryota; kingdom Metazoa; phylum Chordata; class Actinopteri; order Lophiiformes; family Antennariidae; genus Antennarius; species Antennarius striatus. Next base: position 3,241,005 of record NC_090794.1, read on the forward strand.
TTTACCTGGAACTCGTCCTTCAGATGCGAGGAGTTGGTCTGCGAGTCGATGCGGATCAGCTCGTAAAAAGCAGCCTTGAACTCGCAGACTGGGATGGCTGTTTCTCCACACAGACAAGCCTCTAGGATGGCGTCATGGATGAATATGTACTGCTCCTGAAGCCAGATAATTCAAGACACGCATATAATGATGTACAAACATTATCTTTCACTCCTACACTGGTAAACAGTAGAACATAGAGCAGTTGTCGCGTGAAAAACATAAACAGCAGTGATACCAGATGAAAGTGAGCATGCTGACAGTGTGGGTGAGTGATGGCTCATGGGAGATGGAGCAATGAGTGAGATGAGACGATGACTGTCGAGATTTTCTTCTCTTCCCTTTAGAAAATTAAGTTTTCTAGAACTTTCCAGGATTAGCAGAGTGAATGCAGCTTCGATCAGCATGCAGTGGATAAATCTAGTTTACTTCTAGCATGAATGTCAAAAACCTCATAAACAGCAACCAAGCAGGGATAATATTAGCATGTATACTTTGTACTAATAAAATGTTAAACAGAATTAATTTGTAATGGAAAAAATATGGAAATATATCTAGTTTTTACAGTATGTTCTTTTTACATATGATGTAATTCTTTATCTGACCACTAGGTGGTACTAAAGCAATATATCTTCAAATAGTTGGAAAAAGTTTCAAATAAAAAGTGTTTATTAGAATAAAGTTTGCTATGTTTGTGAAGTGAATGAAATATTTAGGAATGTGTGGCAGATAGATGAAGGATGAAGTCAATTCCTGTCTGCAACTTCCTGAGTCTTCTAAGCTAAGGATGCAGATGGAGGATGGGTAATGCAGTCACCTCAGTCTGTACCATGTTGATCCTCCTGGAGCGAAGAGCTTTCACACAGTTGTAGATGTCCACCACTCCCTCTCTCTCTGCCATGTCCAACATGATGTCGATGACTATAAAACAGCCTGTACGACCTGCTCCAGCACTGCAGGGGCAAACACCGAGCGTGGAGATCAGTGTCTGTTGGTTTATGACTGTAGATGTGTATTTCTGGTCTTTGGATGAACATCAATCAGTTAAAAAAGCATTTCATACCTGCAGTGGACTACTATCGGACCAGCAGAGGGTGGATTAGAGATTTTAACTCTGCGGATGAAGGAAAGTAGTCCCGTGGCATGATATGGAACTCCGTGATCAGGCCAGCCTGTGAAGTGGAACTGCTTGACTTCCCGGACCTCATTGAAACCACGCTGAGCAAAGACAGAAGACAGGTTAGCTTACATGTCTTACATGTTGTATGAGCTGTTGTATGACATGTTGTAGAATGTCAGTTATCACTCACCCTCTCCAGTGTGAAAGTGCGAACCACATATTCAGCCAGAGGTTCCACCTCCACAAAGGTCACCTTGAAGTCTCCGTACACCTCTGCGTCATCGGGCCAGTACTTGTAGCATTTGACCTGTTCAAAATGGAATACAGTGCGCCCGCATTACTCGCAGTTAATGCATTCTAGAAACTACACGTGAATAAAGAATTCCGCGATAGAGTAACAAACTATTTATCTTATTATTTACTGATATTAAACCACCTTCTATCTGTATTACCTTTCCCCACACTCTGATAGACTGTTTAAAGCACTTTTTTGTCTCACGGAAGTCCGAGACTCACAGAACGTAGCGCACTTCTGGATGCTGTCAGCCAATAGCATGCGCGTATGGTATCAGGTGACTACCTACTTAAAAATCCGCGATGAGGTGAAGACAGGCCTCTTAAAGCACGGATACGAGGGAGACTACTGTATAAGAAATCTAGTGCAAAGAAAGTTCTGCATTTGAAGACTATTTTTCTGGCACACACACATACTAGAGCTCCTTTAAAATGTTAATTTCTTCCAATTCGCAATTTATTTTTCTATAAATATGGAAAAGCAAGACCAATAAAGGAGCAACGTACCCTTCCAACCTCCACCAGATTGGTTACCATGACGATGCAAGCTGACTGTTCCTGCCACACCATCCTCCAGAAGTCGTACACGGTCTCATGAACGGGGCCTGGAAACAAAGATGCACGTTCAGCACGAATGACTTCAGTTTCTGTGAACTGGAACTCACAACATGCTGCATGAAAGCCGTTATGATGAATTCCTCTGCTAACACGCTTCCACCGCATTACAGCATCTTACCCTGAGTGGCGATGTAGTGACTCGGTCTCTGGTAGCCCTGAAAACACGACGACACAACACCGTTACTCACTGACTCAAGAATCCATTTCAAAACCAACAAACATCCCAGCTTAAAGAATTAGTTTCAAAACCTTCTAAAGTTAAATGTTTAACTCTCAGTATTCATTCTTGACCTTCTGAATCATATCTAAATTGATTCTGAATTCTACAGATGCAACGATGGCTCCTTTATGGCAGCTGTCGGCTGCACATAACAACAACCACATCTTGCTGGAAAATAAACATATTTAGAGCACACAGTGGGATGTAAGGTGGTGGTGGTGGATGGGGGGTGGGGGCAGGATGGAGTGGAATCTTTCATGCAGCAGTGGCCCCAGCAACTCAACGTGACTCATTGCGTGTACCTCCGAGTGAAAGAACAGATAACAAAGGTGGAGGTGGTGAAAAAAGGGTGGAGGGGCACGAATGAGAGGATCCACAGTGATACTTACATCCCTGTACAGCCAAATCTACAGCCAAAGCCACAGGCAGAAAGAACGAGTGGAGGAAAGGAAGAAAGAAAGCACAACAATGTCAGTGAGTGTCACTCAGAAAAAAGAAAAGTTGCATTGACATAATGGGAGCTTGAACAGAACATGCAAAAAAAAAATCATGATCTAAAACGTAGACTGAAGAGAGAGGACACTCTGATTGTTGTTCTTCCTTTTTAACGAAACAGGAAGTGTTCCCTCCATCCATTCTCGTTCTAGCGTCATGTGAGCTGCAGCATGCGCGTGTTTTTAATGGTTAATGATCACATAGAAGATAAATGCTGCAAGCATGTGTCATGCAGACTGTTGTTAAGATGACAGCAGAGTGGATAAAACATGGATGGATGAGTGATAGATGGTGTAACAGACAAATAAAAGAGAGATAAATTAGTCTCTTCATGAAGTGGATGAATCTATCTATCTGTCAAGATGTAAACATGGATACATGAATAAAGAACAGCGACACACACACATATGATCTGACGATGACGTATGACGTGATCGGATGTGTTCAACGGCACGATGGATGACTGGAAGACGCAATAAAGGTATAGAGGCCTGACATACGAGCGAGGGAGTGTGGTTTCGTTGGTTTCGTTGGGAGCCAATAGTAGCATTCGATGCGTTTCCACTTACATCGATGTAGTTGGCGTTGATATAGTCGGAGGAGGGGTCGTCTTCGATGGGCTGGAGAATAACCCTTGAGTGGTCATCTGCAGAGGGAAAAAGAGAATCAGAAAAAGGAGATGACAAAGAGAGAGATCAATTAACAAAAAAATTCTATGGAAAGTTAATAGTTGTTGTTTTAACGGCCCAAATTCAAAAGAATCATCAGCATCCCTTCCCGGCGGGACACAAGGAAGGGACTGTCCTTTTGCTTTCCCTTCTCTTCTTCCTCCTAGAACGTCTCTTCAGCTTAAGATCGACCTTATTTGCTTACATGCTATAATATTCCCGTAGCGGTTCTTGGTGCGGTTTTGCTCCTTCTTGGCGACATCCCAGGAGGCTGATTGGCCCTCGAAGAAGCTCTGTATCACCAACAACACACAAAACAAGAAATAAAATTACTCATCAGGGTAACTGATGATGACGGGGACAGCTGGACGATGCTATCATCTCTTTCAGATTAGTCGTTTACATTAGAAACTAAACTCTCTGAAACCTTTCTGCTACAAACACTACTACAAAATGCTACTGTTAGAAACGCTGCAAATAATCTTACTTCATATTCCTCCTTGAAGCCGTAGCTGTCGGAGGTTTTCATGAGGTTGATGTGCTGCAGGAGGTCGGCCACTCTGATGGCGGGGTGGAGCTGTCCCGTCTGATAAGGAGACTCGGTTCCTTCACAGTGATAACGAGGAACATCCAGAAGTCGGCTGTTCTCCGCCGCAGAGCCGCTGTGGTTCTCATCTGCAGAAAGGGGAGGACGTTTTTGATCGGTTCGTTCGTAAGTTAAGGCGAGATTTGCATCATTATTTTATTCAGGATGGATGAATCACGTAGAAAATGCAGCGACTGTGGCTTTTCATTCATCCTAAATCGATCCAAGATGATTTATATGAACCATTTCCACACATGCCGCATCTCCAAAAACCAAATAAACCATCGATCACGATGTTTTCCGTTTACTCACCTGTGATCGGAACTACACGTCAAGGCAGCAGAGGAGGAAAAGAGCAAAGAAATGTCAGGTTACAGCATCAGAGCTTCATTAGTAAGAACAGAAACTACAAGCTACAGGGTTGATCGATCTAATGAAGCCTCCAGGGTGTAGATGATGGACCAAATTAAAAAAAATAGACATTCAACATTAAGTGAAAAGCACGGAAAGTTTATTTCCAACTACACACCCAGGCAATTAGCTCCTATATAGTGGAGCGCCTGCAGGCTTAATGATCGCAGTGTAGCATCTTTATCATTAACTCTACATTTAAGAATGCTGTGCGTTAAAAAAGCGATTCAGTTGCGGGTAATTTGGTTTTTAGCAGAACCTCCTCGTGAATGTTTCTGTGCTGTCGTGGATAATGTAAGCCGACAGTAGGAAAAGGAAGACTGACAGGCTGTGTGTGTGTGTGTGTGTGTTTCAGCACAAGCGACTGATTTTATCTCCACCTCTGTTTATGAACTGACACTGTTTATTTCATCTAACGGATGCTTTCCTCTGCTCGGAGGACATGTTAGCTCGTTACCGATTGTTAAAGGTTTGTTAAGCCTTCGTCAGGCAAATTAACAGCAAACTTGACCTGACACCGTCTCTCAATTGGCTACTTCCTGCTACTTCTTTCCACTCTGTGATGTGATTGGCCGAGACAGATCGTAACTGCAGCCTTCACTCCAAATTAGAAGCAATGGAAGAGTTAATTAGCACAGTTTGGTGGCGTTGTGGATTGCGGAGCCCTTAAGGTTGCGTTACAACTCCACATCACGCTGTAATGTCGATGCCAGATTAAACTAAAGATAAACAGATTGCAGAGCGATGCCGAGGACGGAGCCAACTTGGCAAAAAACTACAGAGTTCGTGATTCAGAGAGGGGAGTCGGCTACAAAACAAGGCTGGGGAATAACACAGATGGCCGATACTCCAGCAGACTTCTTGATCCAGTCCAGCAAACACACAAGCCTGTAGGCGCTGTGTTGTTCACTGTGACTTGATGTCACAGATTTAGTCTTTAGTCATTTGCAGTGGCGATGTGACAAATTGTCTTCTTCCTTTCATGCATCAGATTCTGTCGTTTGTTTTTTGAGGGGGGACAGGAGATGGAACGTCTTAAAACAACTTAAACTGTAGAAATAATGAGGTCTCTAAGGAAGGATGATGGTAATCACTAAGAATATCAACATGTCTCAGTGGGAGACTGATCGTGGTTGAAGATCGAGAGTGATGGAACCTGAAGGGAAATCATAACATGACAGGTTTTAGTACTGGCCAGGTTTTACACAGAATTAGCTCGAGGTGACAAAAATACTCATGTTTAGATTGTCTTTGAATCAGACCCAAAAAATCCATTTGTTTTTTTTAAATATCTGCTAAATTATGTTCATTTCAATTCCTTTTTTTTTGTGAAGATTAGAGACTCTTGTCAACATCGAGCAAAGACAACGGTGGTACCAAAACCTCAATCAAGCTGAAGCGTCCTCCCACATAAACATCAGGTAGCTGACAGAGGCCAAAGCTAAAAAACCTGCATGTGATGGAAACGTCGACCCTGACTGATGCTATAAGTGGACATAATTGGCACCTATGGGATGGGATGACACACAGAGACATGTAGGATGGGGCTGTAAACACAGGGGCTCTGAGATGATGGTGGGTGATTAATAAGGGGAGCCGATGGTGAATGCGACACATCCAACCATGGCAGAGGTCTCACCTAGCACAGCGGTAGGAACCAGAGGATCGTTGGGCACTGCAGGAGAAAATGGTCTAAATGTCAGCGTTACTACAACAAAAGTGAGGACGTAGAGGAGAGCTGTGAGCATCAGGAATCCAAATATGTTTCTATCAATTTGACAGGAAAAGGAAATCATTCGTAACTTTTTCTCTGTGACGCAAAATCACCGCCTGTCTATGTCAAACTGTTGAACTGAACCAGGGCAGAACGGCGTGCTTACAGCTGACCATTTGATTAAAAAAAAAAAGAAGAAAAGACAACCTGGTTTCTGCCTCTCGACTGCGAGAATTGGAGATATCGCAGCATCTTTAGGTTTTTCAGACATTTCATAGGATTAACCAAAAAATCACTCTAACAATCAGCAAACTAAAAACCAAAATATAATGCAAGCTGTTAACTTGATGTTAGTAAGAACAATGCGAGCATCAAGACTCAAGAAAGCAATAAAGAAAGCGTTTAAATGGTAGAAGATAAAAGTAATCATTTACATTTGAGGATCAATACCACAGATTGGATTTAAATCATATCAATAACCTACATCTGTTGTTATAGTTGTGCGAGTCCATGAATGTCACAGCCATGGGGTCGTCGCCATGCAGGGTGCTCTGGTCGGCATAGCTGCGATCCATGGCGTTCACCATGTGCGTCATTTCCTGCCGAGTCGTTCCTATGGCGTCTTTTCGCTTTTTGGCCAGTTTCCTGTCAGATAAAGGGGGGGGGGGGGCAGAGAAGGAACCAGTCAGGCATCGTAGAAACAAACATCAACATCAGCCAACCTGCAGACCACCGCCTTGTAAGGAATTAAAATTTAAAGTACAGTTTGATTTTGTGTCAAGTTGCTGTGGTTGGGTCTCTTCTTTCTGGCTGGGGGGCTGCAGGCTGCCGACTCGAGATGCATAACAACTTACAGAGAAGAAGAGGAAAGAAACAGGACAGAACGAGCAAAAGGGGGCAACATGAGAGGCTTGTTGTAAAAGGCAGCATGGAACCAGTTCAGATATACAAGCAGAGGGAAACAGCATCCAAATGATACCATGGAAACCGACCTATGACCTGCAGGAAGCAAACCTGTTCCCAGCCTCCAAATCAGAAGAGAGCTGTCAGATGAAAATGTTTGTTTTATTCTATTGTTTCTCTCTTTTGGGTGATTTTCATTTTTCATTCATTTTCTTTTTAGAAAGAATGTAAAACAAAATGAAAACGAACAAACGACAAAAGTATTTCATCCGACAGCAAAGGAGAAATCTAACTGAAACAACAGTGAGGACAGAACTTAAACATCTAAGGACCAAAGTACCGTCATTATCAAACAGACACCACATAAACAATCACCTATATGCAGTTTGTCTAGAAAACATATATTTAGAACCAAAATTTCTTAATTTTAATCTGTTGTTCTTCTTCATTTCTGTTTTTTTTTTTTTGCAGACTTGGTGAAGAAAAATAACAGTTTAACATTCCAGGTTTTCAAGGTTTAAGTCTCTCAATGTGTGCAAAATCCATGAAACCGCAGGAAAGAACAACGGCAAAGGGCTCAATGCTTCAAGCATGACGGGTCGTGCAGGAACAGCTTGTGCCCAGAGCCGTAGGTGTGCATCAGTTCAGTCAACTCGTCAACAGACGGAGGATTTGAAACGAGCTCATCGGCTCAAACCCACAGGTTTAATGAAGGCATAGATTTTTGTTGCGTCACTGATGAGACGTACAGCTCTGACTTCTTCCCTGCAATCACACAGGAAGCATGCTGCGTTTGGCTCTACTTCACCTCCTGACCCCAAAATACACCAACTCTACCTCGAAGACCACATACACACAATAAAACACACACTCACACGCACACACACACACACAAACACTCAGAAAAGTAGATTGATTAATGTATGGATTAAGAATGGGCGTGGTGAAATTCTATAGAAATGTTTGAACATTTGAATCTTTACCGGTCTAGTGAGGCACAAACATCTCTGTGTGTGTGTGTGTGTGTGTGTGTGTGTGTGTGTGTGTGTGTGTGTGTGTGTGTGTGTTCCTGCTGGAGATCACACTGAGCAGACCTAACGGGATTCAGCCAATGAAAGACAACCAGAGACAGAGCAGACAGAGAGAGCACCCGCAGACCGACCAATCAGAGCAGTTCGCTCCAAACAAATGCCTCGGATTGAGAACCAGGAAATAGGCGCCGAGCGCCTGGAGCAGAGTTACACCGTGATACCTGTGACTTGATGGGCAGATGGATGATCACATGACTACATGCACACAAAGAGCTACAAGTCACAAGTGCAGCATTCTTTTTTCAAAAAACACGCTTCGGCCTGTGTCGTCCCACTGCGGCCTGTTCGGTTCTGGTTTACGGCCAACTCCGGCCTTCAAGAGCCTGCTTCAGAGCAACTTTGGAGCATGTAGAGGACACCGGGGTGGAGGTCAATTCGCTATCAGTTCAGTCGCTTTAAGAGAAGCTAAATCTGCTAGGGATTAAGCGTTTAGTACTGTTATCAAAACTTCAGCATCTCTTGTCATTTCCTGTGATTTAAATATGAGATGGTCAAAAATAAAAAATCCACTATGGTCCTGAGCCGACTGGCATGAAAGCGGATTGACCCCCACCCCGGCAAAGGCGTCAATGAGGATGGCTTTGGTTGGTTGGTCAGAGCTGAAAATGTGTTCTGTCTTGAAAAAAGTATACTGCATCTTTAAAAATAACAACAACTAGCCACTAATAATTTGCCCAATAAGATAACAGCAGCTGGGTGTGCTGATTGTTGATTGGTTGTTTACTTACAGGTAATAAGAGTATGAATAGTAGGTCCTCCTGGGGTTGTGAGCCAATCAGAAAGCAAAGAATGAGACATAAGGGTCATTGAATATGCAAATTAGGACAATAATGTCCTTTTCCAACCAGCAACAACTGAAACAGAAGAAAACACCTTTTGACTGCTACAACTTGAGGGTCATGCAAAGGTTTGTTCTACTATGGGCCTTATTTTGTTTTTGAAAAATAAAAACTCTATGATAAGTAATTCCTGCAAAACAGGCTAGGAAACTGGAACTACAATAACAACAAGCTATTATATGAAGGTAAGAACATGTAGTCATCCTCTTCTCAACGGCTCAATGTGTCATATTGAAAATATTCATACAAACTACTTCAGTAACATTTATTAAAACTGCATGGCCACAATTACAGATCATTACTTACTCCTAAGGATAACGAATAATGCGTAAAAACGTTGATCTGTAACACCACGCAGCTCACTTCCTGTCAAGCAGCATGATGTCATTGTGATGTCATCATGTCCCACTATTTTAAAGATGCAGTATTGTTCAAAGTTGTACAGGTTTAATGACAATGAAGATTGATCTCCCCACAAACCCTCATGGAGAACTACTGCACGCTAACAAAAGGTGACATAAAATCAAGTTTTATATAATTAAAATCACTTGTCATGTTTTCACTGTTTAGTTGCATTCAATGTAAAAATGTCTGCATGAACATTTATTTTAAACTGACACGTTCTCTCAAGGCAAGCATTCATTACTGTCTGAAAACATTAGCAGTTGTTGTTTTGAATTGAGTGAGAATTGATGGGATATAATTCACTTAACACGAAAGTACTGAACCTGCTTCATATGTGCAAATTAAATCCTAATTATTCTGCTCGAGCAAGGCACATGAGATTCCCTGAGCATCAGATGTTTATTGATTGAAGCTTATCGAACACAACCTTCCTTATGTGTATCCATACATACATACCCTGAAAAGAACCAGAGGTATAGCGTGATAGTTCATCCTCACTTTACCCATAATTGATTAGCAGAGTTTGGCCTCTGTGCAAAACAACAATCCAGACTCTAGGTTGATAGAGAAAAGGTCACAATTCGACGTTTTTTGTTTTTTTTAAAAAGGAATATTTTGCCTGTGTGTCTTTGGTAATACCCGTTATTTATATCTATATTTACCATAAATTTATATGTATAGTTGTGGTTGCATTTTATCACCACGTGGTGGAGCTGTGCACCAAACTAACGGTGAGGCGACGCGGACACTAGATAAAGTACTTCTCTCTGGTCCTCTAGAACTACATAAAGGTTTTTTCCTCTTGTATTAACTAATAAAGAAAACCTCTCCTTTACTTTGCATTCTCATACATTTCACCTAAACTAATGCATACAGCCGTGCAAGTGCTAAAAACACTTAACGTGCACATTTAACAACCAAACCAGTATGTTAACATAGATATATAGATATATATGTATATATATATACACACACTGTTCTGAGTGGTTGAACAGCTGGAGCATAAAACAAACAAACAAACAAACTGCCCCAGATCTTTCTCGCAATAAAACACACATCTCTGAGGTAAGACTTTCTAATTTTAGAAGTAATTCCACATGGTTGTCAGGAAAACAAGCACCAGCTATTCATTAAAAAACACAACAGAGATCCAGGAAGTAATCTAGCTGGTTCTGGAGGGAGATCAACGTTAATGATGGATGGATGGAAGATGGTGCTTTTACCCGACCGACACACAAGAGAATGGATTTAGACGCACAATTGTGTCTGCGTGTTCTTGCAGCTGTATCCATGCTGGTATGAGTATTTGAAATCTGTGAAACTCCCCCATTAAAGCTATTTTAATGGGCGTAGTGAAGGGGCTATCACTCACCTCTTCTTGACCAATAGGATGGCTACCAGTAACAGCAATATAAAAACGAGTACGCCAGCACTGATCCCTGCGATTTTCACCACCCGATCCGTCTGCTTGGCAGGGTCAGGGATGACTTCCGGCTCCTCCGTAGCTCCTATAAAAACATGAAATGAGTAAATGTTTAGTATAAAGTACCAAGTTATTTTCTAAAATACAAATTTCTGATTTTAAAATCTTCTTGTTCCCCTTACAGTTTGGACCATTACCACTGGAAAGACTGAAAGCTTCACCGTGTGGGTTTAATGTTGCAGTGTGTGATTTTTATCAGAACTGCATGATATCAGATTAAAAAACAAAAGTCAATAAAATTGATTATGCTTCTAAAAACCCAAACCCTCCATCATTTAAACAATCATCTGAGTCAGCAATCTGGTCTGATAAAAGCAAGCCCAGCGGTCCACCGAGCGTTCCTGTAACCTTGACTCTTTACCCGTTTTTACAAAACCTATCTAAGATAGAAACGGGTATCAAAGATTAAATAAAGAATGGAAATAAGAACATCGTAGCTCCACTTTAAAGCAGCAGCAGAGATAGTAATGATGTCTGTGTAAAAGGGTGAGACTGCAGCAGGGGACGCATGCTGTTTCGCCCGATGTTGTGTTACAAATCACGCCTCTTTTGCTTCCAGTACACTGGCACGCTGTCTGAAATCACACACTGGTTTGGAATCATGCCAGTGTTTTTGGATTGGTGTGAAAAAAGCAAATCTGGCGTGACGGGTGAGTCCTCGTTGCAGTGGGACTGTAGGATCTGTGTGTCACCAAGGGTTTTCAGCAGGTGAACATCCAGCTAGTCCTCATCTTGACTTTAAACCTGATTTACAGCTAAAATCTTGATTTGAATCTTGATTTGATTTTGATTTATATGACCCTGTGACACCATTTCACATACATTCTTTTAAAAAATGGCCTCACATCAGACAATCCTGTGAGACATTTAAAAATGAAACTTTAATCAGTCTTGTTTCAAAGATCAGGTAAATATCAAGACTGGAAATATTCTTTGGGAAACTATCATAAATGTCAAGGTAGTTCTCTGTCTTGATCCAAACATAGCCAGAAGTTTTTATGTTTGAGAAGATTATTTTTCTCAGACATTGTTTGAAGTCACGACAACTGAAGCGAGTGTGTTTTATAACAGCGATCATGACAAAGAAAGAAGACTGAAGATGATGAAAGTCTAAATCCATGTTAGCGTCTTTAAATATCTTTTTCCTTACAATTTATGAACTGATGATGACACAAGATGGAAAATCAGTGGATCATAAAAATCAATAACTTCACTAGGATAAACCAAACTGGAACAACCAAAACTACTTGTGCAGCACCTGAAAGTTGCTGCATTCCATCAGTGGAGGTGACGATGTAAATTCCTCCACTTACAACTTGGAGGTGGGTCGGATGAAACTGTAAACACTTCACATTTCAGCTTCTGATTCATTTTGATTCATCATCTGACTTTTAATATGCCGACCCGGCGAACTACCTGCACACTCAACACTCCTACTCCTATCTGCAACCACACACACAGAAAGCCTAAAAACATTACAAGACAAATTGCCCACACAAACACAAATAATATGCTTCTCAATCGGTTGCACGTCGTCTTCTTTGCATTTCAAATTATCCTTTGCATCGTGTTCTCATTGAGAAATACTTTGAAATGCAAAATCATGGCGGCTGTCCCGGGATTCTGAACCACTGTCAGTTTGTTTCTTGTACTGAAACTCATTTCTGTTCCTGATGACTTCAGAGAATTGACTGACTCCGTCATTTTGTCTGTTGCAATATAATTCATAAATGATACTTTAGGCGGATTGCTCTCTGCAGCAAGGGGGGTGAGGGTGTTCACCCTGTTGATCATGGACAGAAAGTCAACAGAAAGAGAGCGAGCAGCTGCTTTCATGCCCATAAGCTCAGAGATCTGATCCCCTAACGTCAGAATAGTTCATACTGCAGGCCTAAGAACATTATCATGCATTACGATAATCCAAATAATCCAACACAAAGACATATGCACAAAAGTCAACATAATGCAATGCATCTCTTAAACAATAATCCACTTCTAATGCAAAATATCAACAAGATAAAAATAATCTCCCCCTTTCTTTATCTCCCTCAGTATTTGTGGACTTAATTTTATTTCATTATAAAATGCTTCTGTGGATGAAATCTTTGAAATGTCCTCATCCGGCGCCGTTATGTAACAATATTAGAAACCCGCGGTCATGGAGGGGGCATGAGCAGCAATGTGTTCGCGTCAACACCACTTTGAAAGGATAATGTTGGCGTTATGTATTTTTCTCAGTGTCATTAATACCACTAAAAGACAACTTGTTTCCATGTCTGTGGCCCCTAATATCCTTAAAACCATAAACAACAAATAGGTCACACAAGAAAACAACCAATGGCAAAATCTAGAACAGTTACTGTACAGCTATCAGTACACTAGCTCACATAGGATGAAAGCAAATTATTGATAGAAGTACAAATTCTACTAAAATGAACTTCCTTCTAAAAATCGCATTAATATGATTTTACCCAAACAACAAAAATAAGACATCACAGTAAAATTTACTTCCTTTTCCACTTCTGTGTCACCTGATCGCCTTTGGGAACAAACATAGTTGTCGAGCTGAAAGCAGCTAGCATAGCGCTATGATTTTAGAAAATTAAGATGACTTTATTTTATGAGCTTGAGAAAAATAAATCAGGATGTAAATCAAGTATCTAGCAACTCTTTATGATTTAATCAGATCTACGCAACACTGATTTTTTTTCAATAACTGTCATAATATGTGAAACACTTAGAAAAACAGTTGCGGGTTATAGGTCTTAATGTCCGTAAACATTATCCAGGTCAGTACACTTGAACTCACAACCCACTCACCCAAGGCAGCAATGATAATATACAATACTCCCGATGACGAATAAGACCACCGACTCTTAATCCTTCCTCCCAGATGAACAGTTGAGTGTTCACACAAACACACACACACATGCAGAGGGGCAGTTGCTTGACCTCAATGTCCATTATTTTGTCGTCTTGTTTTATTTATATTAAAAAAAAAAAAATCGACCTTTCATGTTCACTCAGACACCCTCAGGCCAGACAGGCCGACCAGCATAGAAAGACTAACAGTCTTTGGAGAAGGAAGTCGCCACCTGTTCAAGCAATCGCCAGTAGTTCTTGAAATATGATGACGCTGGAGAGAAGCTTTCAACATTTTCAGCTATTTTACAGTAGGAAGTGACACCCTAGTGGCGCTGGAGGGACTAAACCAAAACTTTGATCCATCCTGTGGGATTAATGTCCTATAAGCATTCTGGCTTACAGGGTTTATTCACACTGGAGTCTTAATGGAAAAAGCAGATGAACTTCTAAACAGGATGGCTTTGTTTCATGTGGAAATGGATTTCCTACATTAAACATGTTTAAGGTCCATTGATGTTGTCTTTTTTATGAAAATCAACCAGCTGAGGCTGTTTGTGCTAAAATGGAAATAGATTTATTACACTAATATAAACTTGCAGATATTCCACTCGTGCAACATTTCCATGACAGAGTACGAAAGGGAAAATACATTAAATGGGAGCGTGGGACGGTTTTGTTCAGCTTTTGTTTATGATTACATATTGCTCTGTTGTTCCTTGTGATGAGGATCTGACTCATGCCTAATCTGATCTCTCTGAGGTCAAAATGGTGCCTGAACAGACATTCTGGGAGTTTTCGGCATAAATTGTTTGTTGATTTTACCTTTGGTCCAGCATCTGTTAGTAGATGTGAGTCCTCTACACCCCTGTTCCATTACATTTGCCCTCTTACACACCTGCACACTGGTATGCACTAGTATACTCATCAGTCATAACAAACTGGAAGGGAGGAATCAGATTTGATCGCATCATCAGTGATGGAGTGTTCTTACCTTTAGTCGCCAGTCTCAGACACTGTGTCTTTGTTTCCTGAAGAAGAGCAATGCAAGAGTTCACACACAACACAACACAGCACAAGCTAACATGTTTAAACATAACACAGTGGTGCAGATGAGGTTGCTTGCAGATATTTTGCAGTTCAAAGTAGTGTGGACTATTTATTTTACCCTTTCTGTGCTGCTCACAGCCTGAAGGTAGATGTTGTAGTTCTTTCTTGGAGCCAGTGGAGGATTCCAGAACCCCTGGGGATTTAAAGCAAATGATCAGATGACTCTGAGGGTGGACAATTTCACACATAATCTCCCTTAAAAGGGAAGTCTGGTATATACAAACTGCTTTGTGCCCTTGTTTGTTTGTTAGTTAGCAGCACATCTCAAATCCTGTCAAAGGAAAAGTTCAATGAGAAAAGTCCAAACAAACATTCACATATCATCATGTTCTGTCGGGTTTGTTTCATCCATATAAATTCAAAGGGTATAAAAGACTGTTATGTGTCAGAATAATGTTGAAATATTCCTTCAGCACATTTAAATTTGTCTTGAATAAAGATAACTTCTTGAAAGAAATTCAATTACATTTTGCCTTTTTCTGATGAACTACTGCACCCAACCAGGGTTGCCACACAAAACTAACATTTCTTAACATTTACTTTCTGCAATTCTGTCAGAAGTTCTATTTTGCTTATCATCTCACTTGACATTTTTCCTCCACTACCTGGAAAATACATTGCTGAGATGAAAAATGACTTGCCTGATATGTCTTGTTGTCTCCGACAGTGAAGGGGAGTGGCTCTGGAAGGTTGCTGGGGGACAGCTGGGCGGCATAATAATACGGAGATCCACCGCTAGACGCACTGTGATAGGACACTGGGACCTGGGAAAGATATACGCAATAAAAATAATGTCAATATATCTAAATAGAAAGATCCAGTCATCTTAATGATTGATACCTCCTCCAAAAAGAAGAGCTAGCAATCAAACACATGTATGGTATACAGACTGTAATACCAGGCTAATGTATGTAGAGTTGATTAGTAATCACCTCATAACAGTCAGAAGAAGCTTGACGGCGCGTCCGTCTGGGATTTACTTCCTCAACAACAATCTGGTACGCACTGCAGACAAAAAGACAATTTAATACATAAATAACTCTACTTTTGTCTCAAAAAGTTGATGACACAGATTGAACAAATACATCTAAACATATCTAAAAAGAGGTGAACATGGGTTTTCTATTTACTTATTTCTATGTTACTTTAGGTTATTGATGTTTGACGTCTTATTATTATCATCATCATCATCATCATCATCTTTTTTTAAAATTTAATTTTATATACTGGTTTGATCCCCGAAGGGAAATTAAGAAAGAAAGCACACTCTAGCTACTGATTACAAACGCATGCATACATATTTTGTGAGTACAGGCCCCTGTATCACACACACACACAAAGGGGCCTGTAGGCATGCAGGGGAGGTAGAGTGGCAGGCAGCTCCTTCTTGGTGCGCCTCAAATGAGCAATTTGTAAAGGGGACGGCACCTTGCTCAAGGGTGCCTCGGCATTGCTCCGGAGATGAGCTGACACCTCCCACTGTTAGCTCACCTCCGGGTATTTTTGGGGGGGCGGGAGCGGGAATCGAACCGCCGATCTTAAATCATAGGACGACCCGCTCTACCGCCCGCTTTACCACTGAGCCACTGCCGCCCCATCATCATTATTATTATTTTATCCCCTTTGCTGCTGTGACCTCACTGCTGTGGGATTAAAACAGGATTATATTTTAATCTAATGATCTGTTATGCAGATGTCGGAGCATCACCAGTGTCTCATTTACAAATGTACTTGCAAGAATACTGTATACTAATACTATACTACTTGTTTTGATGTTTATCTTCATGGTTTAATGGGTGCCTTATTATAAATACTGTATTATAAATGTGACAAAAGGCTGCATTTCGATAGATACCCTAAACAGAATAAAAATATATCTCTACATGCACACAGCACCTGATAGGAGCTCCCTTGGCTTGGGCCGGTTTGAGCAGGACAGTGATGGTTGTTGCAGTTTCATTGAGAAAGGCCTCCGACCCGTCATATTCATCTATTGTCGGGGCTGAAGAAAGACCACGACTGCATTAGCACCACTGCATTAACACGTAAAGCTGATATTAAAACAACACGTGTGAGTAGCGATGCCTATCCTCTACCTGATATGTTAGTGGTGACGTTCAGTGTGGTCGCAGGACCGAACCCTTTGGAGGTGGATGCACGTATGGAGAGTTGGTACGTGACCCCTGGGTGGAGCTGGGAGAACAGGTGATGGCTGGCGTTTGAGGGTAGAGACACGGTGAGTCCAGGTCTCTGAAGAGGCACCGACGGATCGAACGAACGCAACCCACTGTAGCTGATCTGAGGTGGGGACAGGAAGGTGGCTTTAGGTTTGTTTTCTATTCAACATATTGACTCCAATCATTACTGTTTCTACTGCCAGTGCCAACAGTACCTCATATTGTATAATGATTCCATTAGGCTCCACCGGTTCCTTCCAGTAAAGAAGAATTCTGTCTTCAAATGGAGTGGCTCTTAGTGATTGACTGGGAACTGTACCTGGAACTGTTCACACAAAGAGAGACAGCATTAAACACTTCTAATTTAAAAAGAAAAATGTCTATAGTCACACACACACACTCCTTTATCCCAAAGCTGTCATTAGAAGGATCTTTCAAAATCTAAATCAGTTTTCTAGCAAATATTAGCAGCAATAGCAGGCTTTACTTTGTGAATTACAGGATGTCCTAAAAGTCATGATTTTACTCAAAACTTCAGCCTTTTTAAAGTGATTATAGAGTCAAACCATCTTCAGATTACCACCGCTATATCCACCGCAGCGGGTCACGGGGAGCCAGAGCCTATCTCGGCGGCATAGGGCATGAGGTGGGGGACACTCCAGGGACGACGCCAGTGCACCATGGAGCCACACACAAAGACGTGCAACCATGCACACACACACTCATTCCTACGGGCAATTTCGAACGGCCAATCAACCTGAAGCGTGTGCTTTTGGAAGTGGGAGGAAGCCGGAGAACCCGGAGAGAACCCACGCAGACACGGGGAGAGCATGCGAACTCCGCACAGAGCGGGACTCGAACCCGGGTCCGCAGTGTTGTGAGGCGGCAGCGCTAATCACTGCGTCACTGTGCCGCCCTATAGAGTCAAACAATTCTGTATTTTTTAAATGAGATAATAAAAGATGTGTATCGCACCATCTTCATCAGTTTGTATGATGGTTTCATCGCTCTCTTTCCGTCCCTCAGGATTGGTCAGAATCATCTTGAGACTAACGTTGGTGTAGGGTGGAAGATTTCCCACCAGGTGGCGTGGTGCTGAGGAGGAGAAGGGAAGAAAATTTTAAATTCTTATTTAAAAACATACGTATGCAACATTTTTGAATAACATGTCTAGTACCTCAAGGCTCATCCCTTGGCCCAGTGATTTTTTTTTTAAAAGAAAAATGTATTTTTGAAGATGACAAAACCTTTGGCTTAAAAAACAATCCTCACTTACAGACATACTTCTTACTGGCTCTCTCTAAACATTCTTCTGTTATTGTCTGACGATTCAGAAGCTGTTATCATCGTACTTTATATAACTTTCAACAAGTAGAATCAGTTATTCAATTTTGCTTTATGAAATTTCATAAGCTGTCAAATATTAGATCACAGACTAATGCAACTCGCTCAATACATCCTGAAGAGACTTCAGCTGTTTGAAAAGCCTTTAAAGCCTAATGGAGGAGGCCACTTTATGCCTTAAACTTGTTAACCGTGCATTGAAGAATTGATTTTAAATCTCCACCATCGAATGCAGAACAAGCCAGGTTCCAGCCTGCGATCCTCCAGCACACAGCCTGTGAGTAGTTCTACTCCAAGAGATCAAGCCTTTTGGTAAAGGCCACAATACTGCTGAACTAAATACAAAGAATATTTACTTTCTCCTGAAATGCTTGTACGTTTTATTCATTAGATAATCTACCACTGGCCTGGCAGTGATAACAGAGATTGTATAATCAGCGTTACCTTTGGGGTCCATGTCCAAGCAGTCGGCTTTGCTGCGGTTGCTGGCGGTCATATAATGGTAGCAGATGGTGACGTTAAAAGTGTGGCAGCGTGTGATGTTGTAACCCAGAGACTCCCAGTCCACCGCTATCAGACGAGATCTGGTCTCAGCGATCTTCAGCCGCTTAGGAGTCCGCATAGGTTCTACAGGAAAAAACGGGTGAACAAACACAGAAGGAAAGATGAAGCAAAATGATGAGGAGCAGATTTCTGACATGAGTCTTCCTCATTAAGAAAGTCAGAACAGACAGATTATTGCCATATGCACAGAAAATTACCATCATTCTGTGATGATTATTGATGTAATATGTGATTAAAAGATGCCAAAGAAGACTAGGACTGCTGCGTCAACACTTCCCTGAGGTAAAACATCAGGGTTTTATGAGTAGTTAGCTTTCCTCTGCTATTAAAGCATTTCTTACACGCAACGGCTTCTACAAGACGCAATCCATCTTTTATGAGGATTCAAAACTGCTATTGTCAATATAGTCTACCTCGCTATCCTGCCTGCCCAGGGCTTTAATTACCTTAACTGCCTCATTTAACTGAATCAATAACCCCCCCTAAGACACCACCCACCTCTCCACAGATTCACACCACACATTAAGGCAAACAAAACCAAATCTTTCATCATCCTCATACCTGCTCACACAAGTACTTTATATTTCAGTGGTGCTCCATTAATGTCAAAACTAAAGAAATGCCCTCCCAAGCCCCCGTGGCCCCTTATCTACCTGAAGGAGGTGTTTTCTAGTGGGATACCAATAACCCTTAGCAGCTGCTATTTGTTGTAGAAAAGTGATTTTTCTCTAACTAGAACAAATATCACACAATGACGGAGATTGCCCTTACCCCCCAAACAAACATCACTTTATTTACTCCTCACCAACAAAGGACTTCAAGTGAGTTTAGGCACAAAGTGGATGCAATCAGGTAGCAAGAAACGATACCAATGTGCATCATTTCGTGAATAGAAATGCTCAGGGATACGGACATGCAATTTTCTGTCTTTCAAAGATGCTGAATGACGACTGAATGAAACCAGTTGAGGTTGAGCTCAGAATAGTGACAAAAAGAAGTTATTCAGAGTCCAGCAATAGCATTAAAGGCAACATTCAGTCCATGAGTACCATTGGTAAAATGTTCTCAGAGTGTTGAAAGGACGAGGAGAATGACCCCTTGAACTTTGTGTGTATTAGTAGTAGTATTAGTAACTGAATCTGTCATATAGGTGAGATATTAAAGTCAATACAAGTCCAATATTTCCTATTTTAGTATAGTTCTTTTCCACCGCTGTTGTGAAGACAGCATAACCCCAGTCGAAGAGAAATTTAATGAAAAACTTTATTTTCTGCCCACTGAGCATCAGATTATCAAAAACTCATGTGTCAAAACACATAAGTTTATTACTGCACAACCAGAGCAAATTTAATTACCTTTTCTTGTTTATTGTTATCATAAACTGACAACTTTCCATCCTCATTCATTCTATCACCTGCCTCCTCTATTTCTATCACCCTGTAAAACTCCTGCTTCCTGTTTTCTCCTTCCAGGAATTAAAAAATAATTTTAAATAGAGACCCAACACTCTCCACAACCCCTCTTTGCCTGCTCTGTTTTTCCCTGGGTCTGCCTCTCTCAGGGGAGACAACACAAGGACACAAACTTGTCGCTTCTTCTGACAACCCATTATCTTCCTGTCACTCACACACACGCACACAAACACACACACACTCACAGACAGGGACGATCACACTTGGCTATTACCTCAATGTGTGACATGCACACACCCTAACACGCTTCAGGTTGAGACAGAATGGAGATTAAATCTGGGCGACCAATGTATGGTTGTGTATTTGTGTGTGTGTGTGTGTGTGTGTGTGTGTGTGTGTGTGTGTGTGTGTGTGTGTGCGCTCGTCTCAATAAAACTTCCCATAATACGAACTCCCGGTCAAGGGCAAACACGACTCTCACACACCGTCAGCAAACACACGCGCCGAGGTTTGTTAAGTCATTTAGATGTAAATAGCTCCCTAATAAAGAGGCATATAGACATATGAGAGGAAATGACAACATAAAAGCGACAGAATGTTGGGAAGGCTGCAAGGATGGGTCCGTTGAGAAAATATTATTGCCCTGTGTGAGTCTGTGTGCAAGCGTGAGAGCGAGATTGTGTGTTTTAATAGCGGAGGGGTCAGAGCATTTCATTTTTGCTTCAACCTGTTATTGGATGGTTGACATTTAAATAGGGATAGGGAGACCTATCGTTTTCTCAGCGTGTCTCTCCTTCTATTCCTGCTGCTTCCTTCCTTTCTCTCTCTCTCTCTCTCTCTCTGTTTAAATCAATACTTGTGATCCTCACCATAAACCCAGCTATTAGGGCAGATGCACACACACACACACACACACACACACACACACACACACACACACACACACACACACACACACACGAATGCGCACACAGACACACACCCCACATGGTTAGGGCAGAGTAATAAATTGCATTGATTTCAGGGTCTCTTGATGCTAACGCCACTTTGCAATGAGATGGTCTTCAACACAGAATTAAAACTAAATATATGGCGAGCTGCCTGTCATTCACAAACCAACGGGCACACGCACACACACACACTTACGTGTGTGTGTGTGTGTGAGCGTGAGCGTGCCTTTTACGCTGGAAACCACACAGCACTACTGACACATAATGGATTGCAGCTCATCTCGGTCTATTTACAATAGGTAATGAAAGAGAGAGTTAGGAGATGAAGAGAGAATGAAAGAAGAAATAAGGAAAGAAAAAGAAAGAAGGAAGAGGAGGCAATGATAAAAAAAAGGGCGTAAAACCAAAGCAATGTTCAGAAATATGAAAGAGGGTTGGAGGGAGTGATAAAGGGAGCGGAGAAAAATGGGAGAGACAGATGAGAGGAAAAGAGAGAGGCCAAGAGGAGGAACGGGGAGAGACAATAACTAGTTTGGATCGCGGCCAGAGTCAAGCGGGACCAGGTCCAATGGTAAACTACAGAGGCTGCCTTGTCCCTTTCCCCTCCTCCGGTACTGAGACAAATGGCTGGATTCATGTTGGAATTAAATGGCTTTGTTCTCCACAGATGGAGCTTTGAAAACAACAACAAATACCAATAAACACCAACAATAACAACAAGGACGGCAAGCTGCATATCAGCCCAATCCAGAGGTTGGAATTAAAGAACTGGAAACAAAAGGAGAGGAAATGAAACTGAATGAAACAGAACTATGCGAAGGGCATGAAAAAAAATCCCGTCCCTCAACATGAAGACGAGCCAAGAAATATACAGTAAAAAGACTTTAAAGAGGGAGAAAGAGGCTTAAAGAATTGCAGAGAAGAAAATATGTAAGGAAAAGGGGAAAGATAGGAGGCAGGGGGTGGAAAAGGTTGACTGGAGATGCGGCTAAATCCAAGTTAATCTGTCCAATTAGTTCCTAGTAATCCTTCCACTGTCATGATGAAGACAAATGAATATCCCGTTATTCATTCTGTTGCTTTCTTACTCTCAATAGGCCAGATTTAAGAACATGAAAGATGCATTTAAACGGCAGCACTTTTTCGAACTGCAATTGCAAGAATTTGATTCTGATTTTTCTGAGCATGGGCTAATTTATGGAATCAGGGGTGTAGAGTTTAAAACGGTATAGATGCCGGAAGAGCGGTAAGATTTGTCAAATATCAGTGAGCTCAGACACCTAATATTCTGGCAAATCATGGTTTCACTTTCTGTTGTGACTCTATTAATTTGCCTGTGTTATTTATCACTGTATACATGAAGCACTTAGTTTATGTATGAAACATGTGATGTACATGAAACCTTTTCGTTGATTTTTAGCAGCCAAGTTTAGGTGCAGCCAACAGCCACAGCTGTTATTTCCCACTATTTTTTCTGTCGAGTTCCCGTTTAAGAGCTTTCTCTTTCTAGCTCTCTGACACATTTTTGCATTTACACACAAATTTTTGGGGTTTTCTTCGAGGGATCCATATGTCTATCTATGCCAAATGCAAAAAACTGAACATGATCTGTGCCAAACCTACCCTGACAACAGCAAAACCATCAGTTTGCCATAAACCGCCCCGTGCACACGCAAACAGAACACGACAGCAGACAGGACGTCTGTAAATTTCTTAGCTGCTATTTTAAGAGCCTGACCCTTAAAGCATCATAGTGCTGAGTGTGTGTGTGTGTGTGTGTGTGTCTGTGTGCTTTCACATATATTAAAAAAAAAGTACATGAGAAACTACATCCGTGCCTGTATGTCTGAAAATGTGTGTTTTATTGATTCCATTCTTCCATTAATCCGAGTGATGCTGAGTTTGTGCAACATCCACGAAATTCCAGGACTGTATGAACTCAACGTGTGTGTGTGTGTGTGTGTGTGTGTGTGTGTGTGTGTGTGTGTGTGTGTGTGTGTGTGTGTGTAACCTGCCATGACCAAGAGGTTTTTGGCAGAAAATTTAGGATTTGGATTAAAAGCTACTTCATCACCTTCTTCTGTCACACACACACACACACACACACACACACACACACACACACACACACACACACACACACACACACACACACGCACGAAACACAGACTCACTAACCCTTCATTTCAAGTTGATTATTTTTCACCCTTCAGACAAGAGCAATAAATCACAGCAGAAGAAAAATCGAGACGAGTGGGAGAGAGAGGAGACACACGATACAGAAGTAGAGACAGAGAAAAAACAAAAGAGTGCACTTGGAGAGATGAATAGAGAAAAGGAGAAAGAGAAAGAAATTACATCATTCTGGTTATCATATAAGCTCTGCAGCCTGTGTGTGTGTGTGTGTGTGTGTGTGTGTGTGTGTGTGTGTGTGTGTGTGTGTGTGTGTGTGTGTGTGTGTGTGTGTGTGTGTGTGTGTGTGTGTGTGTGTGTGTGTGTGTGTGTGAGGTATCTGCTCTGCATCTTATTAGCTTTATTGGTTTTTAATTAAACTGTGCTTTATGTGGTAATATGTTTGGGTTTTACGCCTGCTGTTGGGACACACATTTTCACCGTGTGAGTGTGTGTTTTTTGGATATTTTGTTGAACTAAATATTCAGTAAACTCCAGGTGGTGGGATCAGAGAAACTAACCAAACAGAAGAAAGTAAAGGAATCATTACCATTTAAATAACATTTCTACCAAGAGTGTGTCTCTTCTTCCTTCAACATGGAAATGCACACACAAGTCTGTGTGTGTGTGTGTGTGTGTGTGTGTGTGTGTGTGTGTGTGTGTGTGTCTGCGTGCGTGCGTGTGTGTGTCTGTGTGAGAGCTTGCGCGCCTGTGTGCGTGTGTGTGAATGACTTTCTTCAGGGAGACAGGTAAGGAAATAAGTTCTTAGACTCCTTACTTTCATTCAGTAGTGACCCCTGTGTATGCTGCAGATAAACTTATTTAATATTTAACATTTAGATTTAATATACAATAATTTATGCATATCCGCTCATATTTAAAAGTCGTTCTTTCCTCTGATTCACCTTGTCCAATACGAGGTTACATGTTCATAGAAAATCCTGACAGACGTTTCATTTTCATTCTTACATTTAGATGACATCTGAGGCTTCAGGCAGCAGCTGGTTAGCTTAGCTTAAGACTTGAAGCAGCTCGGCTAGCTCAACACAAAGGTAGCAAAGGATTATGATTTAAAACATTATATCTGTTTTCTGTATTCTGCATAAAAACCAAGTGTAAAAATGTCAAACCGTGGTGTCACCGGATCCTGGAAAGTAAATGCAAGTAGCTGAAGCAGGCAGGAACAGTTGTGGGCTGCTGGTTGCATCATGTAAAGCACACTGGTCCTAACAGGATTTCTCCCATGTGCAATATATGACTTACACCCCCTTCTTATTCTTACTTTAAATTGCATTTCAGATCAGCTCTTTTTCAAGACCATTGTTACACATTAAAACCTTTCTTTTCTGCCCCCTAGAGGTACACTCACTCTAAAAATACAATTAAAATGTGAATGTAAGACGAGATAACTTGCTCCAAGGATCATTTGTTTAAATGCTGCCATCCTTAAAGAAGAAATTTCTCTGAATCTCATGAGGAATTGTAGATAATCCCTCTCAAACTCGATGTTCTTGTCAGCAGAAAAAAATATTAACACGAACAAATTTGATGTTATTTACTAAATTCATAACCATATTCCTTCTCTTTGAAGTGATGTCAACAAATGATGTAGATTAAGATGAGTTAGCATGTTTAACCAAAATGTTCCTGAGTGAATGAAAAGATTAATTTCAGCTTCCTGTTTCACAGGAAGCTGAGGCACCTGAACATGGCTATGACTTCCTCTCTGTCAATAAACACACACAGGCACACACACAGAAACACACACAGAAACACACACAGATTTATTCACACATTCACACACAGGTTTCAAGGCAGCAGTCAGGCCCCATGGTTATGAGTTTTCATCTCTTTCATTTTCATTCTCCAATTTCATCATTCTCCTCTCTCTCCCCCCGCTTCCATCCTGTCCTCTCTTTCTTTTCCAGCCTTATTGTTTTTCATCATCTCCCTATCGCTCTTCTATTCTGTTTCTTATTCAAGCTCGCTGCTTTTCTTTCTCCCTCTCTCATATGAGCCCACTCCTGCTTGCTCCATCTCTCTTTCTCCCTCTCTCTCTCTCGCCCCCCAGGCTAGCTGTGTTTATATTTCAGTCGTTTATTTCTACAAATGTCAGACAGTGTTTCTGCCCTCCGTCTATTGATCCACGGAACGAGAAAAGAGACGAGGGGAGAGAGGTAGGGAGAAAGAAGCGTGGTACGAAGGGAGGTGCATGGGAATAGGAGATATGAGTGAGAGAGGAAAAAGAGAGAAAACAGAAATGAGGTGAAAGACGGAGTGAAGAATTGGGGTAAAAAGATGAGAAAGGTGTAGTTAGCCTCCAGCGATTTAATCACTTTGTCTCATATGACTGAGCAACCACTGAACTGACTCCTGTCCATCCAGCCTCCTCTCCAGCCCATAGAACAAATACCCCACCAACTAAAATACAGACAGCAGGACAATCAGAGTGGCCTGGACGGATCAATAGACAATCCTGTCTGTACTCAGTTACCCACCTTTTCACTGCAGAATTGACTCGATACTGTACACAGTTGTTGCCCTACCTGCACATTTGGTCCTGGTGATGAGTGGTGGTCCAGGTTTGCCTGTTCCTCCCTCTCCAGGTCTGGTTAGTAACACTCTGATCTCATACTCTGTGTCTGGGTCCAGATGCCACAACTTATAGTTGGGGGAGTTGACGGCATGAGTCTCCGTCCAGCTGCCAGACGTCATACGGTATTCGACCTAAAGATTGCAAAGGAAATGGTAGAATATTTGATTCATCAATAAAAATCTGAATGGATTCTCAGTCAATCACAAAATCATTAGCTTATTAGCTAAAACCTCATGAGATCATATCATTTTTTAAAGAGCTGGTTTGTTCTGGTTTTGCAAACAAATGTTTAATCCTGAACGTACCTCTTTCAGTATAATAGGTCCGTCACCGAATATTGAGTTAGCATTCAGCTGGATCAGCAAATACGTAGGACCAACACCAAGCAGCTGGGGTGGGGCGATGGGGTGTGGGGGCTCTGAGGAGAGAAAATAATGAACAAGATTCATAAAAGGAGGCTTTATCAGACGGATAAAAACACGAAAACACAACCGGGAAGTGGCGCAAAGAAAACTGTCAAACATTTTATGTGATTTAATAAGTAGTTTAAACAAACTACTAATGAGCAATGGCAAAAAATATAATGGAGTAGATTCCTACAACATCAAGAATCTTACAGATCAATTTGTTGGAGTTTGGCTTAAATCCACATTCCTGTTCTGACTTGTTTAAGAATTCTTCCCAAAACACCTTTTCTATATGTTCCTTTCATCTGACAGCTAGAAACCACGTTGTTTCATGGACCTTCACTCTTTTGCGTCTTAAGAGTTATAATGAACTTTATATTAATGCAAACACGCCTTTGCAGCTGCTTCACATCAAAAGCCTACCACCATCAAAATGTGGAACTTGGGAGGCTCGCTTTAGAAGCAGCTTTGGAAAATGTTGACTCTTGTGACCGATACTTGGAACCCCATTCAGACATGGACTATGTTCATTTGGTGGATTCATCCATCAATAAAAGTAATAGCTCATTGTCATTCATACCGTCTGTTATGCAAATGTTCTTTACGACAAAAGAACCACGACGTTGATGTGATATTCTGCGTCCAGTGCGGTACCTCTGAAGTGGTGGGCTGTTTAAAAAGTAAGGATATAAAGGACAAAGAGTCTCCTATCATCTGCATTAAGGATAAAGTTTTTTTTTTAAATGCTTTAATGAGCTGAGGCCTCTGAAATGTCTCATCATTGGTTTCATGACATTTCCAAACTTTTTTGTAAAACGATGTGATACTTGAAAGATCTCAACATCTTGGAATTCACTAATCACTGTGCTTTCTGGTTTATGAAACTGGATTTATTTCCTCCCTCCCTGCTTCAGCCCATCATTAACCTAATGGCATTCAATCATGATGTAACAGTGATGAAAATGAAAAACCAAACTTTATGAAGTTCGGGCTCATTTAATTGCTGCCGCGGATTTTACCTCCAAGATTCGCGCAAGAGAACAAAATAAGAATTTGGGCTTAGATTAATAAACAAATTTTAAAAAGGCTTCTTGGTTAGCTATAGCTTTTTAGCTCTTTTGTAAACAGACAGATTTTTATTGCTTATTTTTTTATTTTGTTAATCTTGACGCCATGATTTTTTCTAATCTTGCCACTTGTACTAAATTCACCACATTTTCCATGAG
Source organism: Antennarius striatus (assembly GCF_040054535.1). Lineage (NCBI taxonomy): Eukaryota > Metazoa > Chordata > Actinopteri > Lophiiformes > Antennariidae > Antennarius > Antennarius striatus. The sequence continues at coordinate 3,268,711 of NC_090794.1, forward strand.
TACATCTCTAGTTTTCTCTCTTGAATGTGACAGAATTTCTATATTTTTTATGTCAATCCCAAAACTACTCATGACTGAGGAATTAATTCTTTTAATTGAACTATATTTCATTTGCCTACAGTGTATTTTTCATATGACATCTGTCTTGAAATCCATCCGTCTTCTCCGTCCCATGCCTCTGAATAAATACTGCTGTGCGCCTGCTCTTGGATTTTCATGTGATGGATGTCTGATGGTTCAAGGCCAGTCAGTCAGATCACAGGTAACTGTCACACGTGTGATCGACAAGATGTAGGCTCCACACACACAACCTCGAAACACGGTACAGCAAAGATTTATCTCAATGACACGTATACACAGGAGAAGCAAAATTAATTATGAAAACCACACACACACACACACGCGCAAGCACGCCCGCACACGTGATATTTATTTCTGTACTGTGTATGTCGGAGGGTTTTCTATACTAAAAGTCCATTTTCTTTAGGTGTGCGTGCAGAATGTTAACTTAAATGCTATAATCACAATATCGCTTCATTAAAAAGTATAAAATTACACCAAAGTAGTGACAAACAGAGCATCAGAGACCGCTTTGATTGGACTTTAATTAAATGTCCTGCCGCTCTTTGGTTCATGGTGCCATCTTGTTTAGTCTCATCTGGTTCAGCTGAGCTAGAATGAGATTCTTCCTTCCTCTTATCAGAGGATGCTCTTCTTCCGTCTCATGACTGATAAAAAATGGCAACACAAACAGGATCAATGACCAATGATGGATCAATCGACCAGGAACACAGGATGAAAGAATCCTTTATCCCCCAAGACTCAATTTTTCTGGAGAAACCCAAACACATTGTTCCTTTAATAGTTATTTTATGAATTGTGTTGTTATCTCTTTTTGCCTTTGTGTTTCTGTTGTCATATTGGTGTGTGTGTGTGTGTGTGTGTGTGTGTGTGTGTGTGTGTGTGTGTGTGTGTGTGCGTGTGCGTGTGTGTGTGTGCCTGTCAGCAGCATGCAGGCTGGGAAGTTTCCTTTTTAGCAACAGATGAAACACTGTAGTTTGACAGCACTAGCGTGTGCGCATACGCAAACGTGCATACACACAAACAGGCGTGAATGCAGATAATGAATGTTGAAGCGACTTCAGAAAACCAACAACGTCAACAACTTGTCAGCTCGCAACTCCATCAAATAAACAAAGTAAACGACGTGATGATTAACAAACAAATAAAGGAACGAGGCAAATTCTCACAAAGATAAATGTATTCAATAGTGTAAGCGTGGATTTGTGTGCTTGCAGCCTGCATTTGTGTTACTTAAAAACTATTGAAAATCTAACGGATAAATAATAGACATAAAATGAAACAGTAAGAATGTAAGTGGGTCATTATGTGACTCCAGAGGAAATAAGAGCTGGCACTTTGTTTTTGTGTTCCCATCACTTGTCATTTGTACAGTTGACCTAAAAAACAGAACAAATCATCAACGCTGGTGTTGTGCAATGGGTTTGTTGTCAACATCTTTTATATTATTAAAAACATATTTGAACCTTCTCATCATTTCTAATTTTTTGGGTCAAATGTAAATTGTAGTAACAAAGCAGATGAAAACTTTGAATATGCGTGTTGATTCTGACTCGACCCATCTGAGTGGTTGATTGTTTTCACTTTCTAGACTCCCGTCAGACGCGGCTAGGGGGCTTCGGATGCAACATTTATGATGGAGTGTACAAACATGTCGCACGACACATTAACGTAAAGACAGAGCGGTACCAGTGTCCGGTAGGCATGTTCTTATTTGTGCTTTGCGGTTCGGCGTCAGCAACCTTGTCAATAAAGTTAAGTTTTCACAAACTGCTGCTGCAACACTACGGACCTGACTGGAGGACATCTGACCTCCAGGACGAAGGAGGAGTGTGTGATTGTGTGTGTGCAGCAGCCAACAGTTGTAGTAGGTTCTCTATAGTTCCACAAAGCCTGAAGCTTCACCTGTCAGTACTACTCACAGTTAGCGTGTGTATGTGTGTGTGAGAGAGAGCGAGAGCGAGAGCGAGAGCGAGAGAGAGAGAGAGAGAGAGAGAGAGAGAGAGAAGTGGACCACTACAGGTTGAAGACAGTTGTATAAATTGGAGTCCGTTGTGTGTCCTCCTAAAGCTGATTTGTGTGTGCATGTTGTGACAATAATATTGCGGGAGCTTTTTGGGCCAAGGATTGTGTGTAATGCAAGCTGACATGGTTAGTGTGTGTGTTATTCTGTGTGTGTGTATGTGTGTGTTTGTGAGAGTGATAGGAGCTGGCGTGATGATGCATTCTGTCACCGTAGGAACCACAGGGCAGGACTTTACTGGAGCTCGGCTCCGACCACGCCAAGAATGACGCACACACAAACTCGGACCTCTGGACACTTGTATATGGAGTTTGGTCAAATACTTCCTCATTTGAATAATAAATATTTTATTTTTTCTAGACTTTTATTGCACTTTCTGCTTTGACTCCAATTAAAAATTTGATGCCCTGCTGTTGGAAAAATGGAATATTTTATTGATGAAATTAGCCCATAACCTCTATCTCAGACGAATGTGAGCGCACTCACACAAAAATCATTCAAATGTGGCTGAAAATGCAAAAAAATTTAAATAAATTCATATTGAAGAGGCCAATAGTAAAATACAAACTGATACCAGACTTTCACGTCTCTATTTATAGTAGCTATCTTACCTTTTTACGTCTATATATTGTATGTGAACATGTTTTGATCCTGCACAAAACAAGCAATTAAAAAAATGTTCCCTTTATTGGATCACACTGATTAATTATAGTACAGTGTCCTAATAATAATGCGTACATCCTTAAGCAGGTAATAACTAAATTGTTTGCAGTTTTTTTTGCAGATAAAATGCAGATTAAATAAGAAATTCAATCTAAAATGCCCCTGGAACTATGAAAATACAGTTAAAATGCAAATACAATTTAGGAACAATGTAGTTGAACAATCAAAAAGTTCAACTCATTAAAAAATGGATCCACTGTTGCATTTCTGCTTGGGGGGGGGGAACAGTTTTAAGAATTATGTGAGAATCCCGCATGACACCACTCATCCTCCCATGATGCACCTCTCTCTCTGCAAAATGGGCTTCATTTGTCTGATCCTGACGTCTCCACAACACAGAGGGGGATGATGATGGCACATCAGTGTCATCTACATGGTGTACATATCAATACAGTGAGCTCGTGTGTACCATCACCGAGGCAACGTCTCATCACTGGGGGTGGGAGCTTTGAAAATGAATTCTGGGTTATTATTGTACTGCCAAAACATTTTTAATATACAGAAATCTTATTTTGGCACTCATAATTATTTATCCCATTTCCCTCTTCATCCATATTCGGTCCAGATACACGACCACTCCACTAATTATATCTTATCCTTTCTACTCTTTCTTCAATGTCAAAGTGAACAAATATAAAGAAAATTTTCAGCGTAAAAAATACTAATCACGCAGCTAAATAGCATCCATATTCTTGGCTGCCAGTGTCCTGCAGGAACTTTCCAACACTGCACACTTTTCAAGAAGTGAAGTAAACACATTCCCTGTTTCTTTGATTTCTCTCAAGCTCCCATCTCCCATCTGATATTTCTAATAAATAAACATGAGGCTCTTTCCACATTCATACATGCATTACTCATTCTTTCATTGTGATATCTTTCTAACAACCAGACTCTGGATCAATATTCATAATCACCAATATCCCTCAGTGCTCCAAAAAGCACATTTTCTCGCATCTCGAAAAGCGGCTAGCGCTCGAAACGACGCCTGACTACGAAACACATGGTGCTCGACTTGAACCTGAGTCTATTTCCATATATGTAGATCGGTCCTATTCATGTTTAGACATGACTCCTGCTGTGTGGATCTCTCATCTCGTTCCTCTTTGACTTCTCATATTCTAAAAAGATGTTCTTGATAAATAAACATGAGACATTTATGTATTCTTACTAAATCAGCAAGGTCCTGTGGTATGTCAGCAATCACTGAATCCACTGGACCGGAGACAAAACATGGCCGTTTCTCCCTTATAGCCTCGTCAGAGGAAGCATCTGTAGTGCCACACAGGAAGTTACCTGGACCTAAAACCAGCTCATATTGTATAATATGTGTAATAGGTCATTTAATATTCATGTGCTCACTTCTGCTTTGATTCCTGCAGAATAAAGAACATGATTCGGCTCAGCTGTTTACATATTCAGACATATTCCAGATTCATGTATGGATATTGGGATAATGAGCCGACTTTCTGCATTTAAGTTTTCTACACCATTTCCAGTTCTCTTTTTTCTCAATCTCCTCTGTCATCCATTTTATCCCCCCCTCCTTTCCGTCACTCTTATATCATTCTTCCTTCCCGTCTCTCCCTCTTTTGAATATGTAATCAACTGGATGTGAATGAATAAAGAATCCAATCTCAAACACACATCGGTGACACCTTATTAACCACATGTCAGCTGCACATGACAGCTGAAGCACACAGTTCCCATCCGCGGTGCACGCATTCACACACAAACGCTAACACAACTGGTTCTCAGCTTCATCAATCCACACACACACACACACACAAATGAATGCGAGGCTGGCATATACACATCTGCATGCACCCATGCACACACTCCCTTCATTAGACTAGATTGTGTTAGCGACGAACATTTTATCAGAGACAGTAAATGCAAATTTGATGGGAAACACATTTAAAAATTTCAAAAGTTACACACAATGAAAAGTTATCTGAAGCACAAAATATGTAACTGGGTCAGAAAAATAATTCGGTCAACAATGGAGATTAAAACCAATTTCATGCTGAATTTTTCTGCCTAACAGCAACAATGGCCAAGTCCATCCCATTTCATTACCATAGGGACAAATTATATTTTTAAGTTATCACCATATTCATGTATAGCGGGTTCATCTTGCACAATTTAGATTATTATTTACAAAGGTCAAACAGTTCCCTACATTAGTAAGTACTTTAGTATTAGCTTAGCAAATATATCATGTGATGATGCAGAGTCTACCTCAGAGGAGTTAGCATACCTTTAGCTAATCACATAATGGTAGTTTATGGGGCTTTGCTTACATCCCCTGAGTAGCGTTAGCAGTCGTGTGGAAGCTACTCTTGGATGCTGTTAGAGCTTAAGGTTAAGTTTATCGAATCTTAATGTTCAAATTATGCATATTATTTAAACATGGAAAAAAAACAAAAAATAGAAAAGCACAAAGATAACCACGGCCTTGTATATCTTGATTAAAAATAACTTTACAGTTTCCTTACTATACTTATTATAACAGACAAATAAGGTTCATGGTGTTCCACTGGTGACAATGCTAACTTTTTAGCAGACCAGTAAAGCAAAAAAATAATTAAAACCATTAAAACAGGAAAATTTTTATCACATCTAGGGGTTGGAATTACACATATACTGTATATATAATCAAACACTCACCTCTCACAATAAGCCCTGCAAAGTTAGACACTCCAGAACCACGCTCTGATTGGGTGACGCAGCGGTACAGATCTTGATCCTGATTGGTCACTTCCTTGAGGTGGAAGGAGGCAGCGAACCGTCTGTGGTTGATGTTTTTGGTCTGAGCCACAGGGATGTCTTCCCCATTTCTCCTCTTAATCACAAGGAAAGCACACAAAGACCCATCAGGACTGGTGGAGCAACGAATGCCTTGCTCAAAGTCACAAGTCAGCACTGAATCACACGCGCACACGCATACACACACACAGACAGACAGACACACACACACACAAGACACACACACACACACACCTCCCCCCTTCCTCACTGACAGCAGGTTTGAAGGTCATGACTACAATAGAGCTATAATGAAATCAGCAGCTATTAAACTCTTAATCATGTTAGCTGGTAGGATGTATAGCCTGGAGTGTGTGTGTGTGTGTGTGTGTGTGTGTGTGTGTGTGTGTGTGTGTGTGTGTGTGTGTGTGTGTGTGTGTGTGTGTGTGTGTGTGTGTGTGTGTGTGTGTGTGTGTGTGTGTGTGTGTGTGTGTGACACTTTATTATGGGATGTACTGGTCCTGAGGGTCTCCATATTCAGTGCAATTATTCATCCCTTTGTGTGCGTAATTCTACACCATCCATACTTGGGGATTTTTACTTATTTATTCACTTATTTATTATTTAACTGATCATAATGCAAAGATAATCAGTCAGAGGTCCTTCTAATGTTATGCTTATTCACTGTTGAATTTCACAAGTGTTCTTTTAAAGTGTTCAAGTTTGATTCTATTTTTTATCAGGATGCATGAATCTCAAAATAGATATTTGCAAACACGGGTAGATAAAACAATTTTAAAAAATGTTTTCTGGTATTTTGGATGAACCAAGACAGTTCCCTTCGCCACTGTATAAAGTACGTGTAGCTGTAGTTTCAGCAGCGATAGATTTACAGCATGAGTTGTATTTTTGAGCATGCATGTGTACAGCTGTACCTGTAGCCAGAGTTTATTGCTTGACGTGTCCCGTCCAGTTGCGATGCACTGAAATGTGGCGTTCTGTCCGGCATTGACCTCCACATCCCCCAGACGAAGGAAATGAGGAGATTTGTCTGCAGAAAACAAACAAATGAGGCGAGGAGTTATGGATACAAACAGATCAGGGTTTCGCTAACACACCTTATCCATTTCAGGACATCCCCTAACCCTGAAGAAAATGGTTATTATTACTGAGATCAGATATTCCTGGTGTTAAATGAAACCAAAGCGCAGTTCTGCACTGCCACCGGGAGGTAGCATCCATGTCAGATCCAGTATATATAATTCATATCGCTCCCAATTCTTAACTGCCAGAGTAAGCTGTGAAATAAGACGTTCAGACCTTGAAGATGCAGCTCAGCTATGACATTTTTATTCCAGGGAGGTGATTGCAATCATAGATAGAAGCTACACACACACAAGTTTGTGTGTGTGTGTCCAGAAATGCAGCTGTGAGAATGAATGCATCCACTGTGGGGACTAAAGTACTAATTCCTTTTCAAATAGTTGCTCCTTCCTTGTAAGAGTCCCACACCTCTCCCTTTATACGACCGGGCTTTAAAAGACTCTTCTTTTTATATTTCCTCAAATTCCATGTCACTTTATTGCCAGAATTAATGTCCAGGAATTCATTCAGGGATATTTTGCTTATTTCTGGCAGTGAGAGGGACGACAGGGACTCTAGGACCTCACAAACTGCACAGGAAGACGGTGCAAGACAGTATATTTTCATGACTTGTAATCAATAGAATCTATTAAGAGACAAAATTGTTCCTGGTGCTGCCAGACAGACAACAAAAAGCAGTTGTAATTGAATCCTTTTCAACATAGAGACCCTCCAGGAACCCGTCTGAGGCTCTAGATTAACACCCCTCTGTTAACACCCGTCGTTTGCCATCACAACTCTTTCTTGGCCTCTAGAAGTGGAAGCAAACGCACACAAGCGAAGGAGAGAAGACTCGAGACGTAGCGAGAATTTAAAATGGTTCGTGGTCATCTCTTTGCGGTCAGCGTGAGACAAGACAGCTACTGTTCAGCGTCTGTATGTGTGTGTCTGTGTGAGTGTGTGTGTGTTCAACTATGTGTGCACGTGGGTTAAAGAGAGGCAGGGACAAAATGCTGAGTGGTCAGAATCTCTCGTCTCTCTATGATTGCCCTAATACTGTCTCATTTCCCGCTTCACTCTCTCTTGGTCCCTCTTTCTTCCTCTCACTCTTTCTCTCTCTCTCTTTTTCTTCTCTCATTTTTCTCAACGAATCGTCTTTCTCCTCTTGGTGCTTCCCTCCTTTCCCGTGTCACCTTCCCACTTATCTGCCCATTCGACTGCAAAGGAAACCATCCCAGGTACAGTCTAATTAGTGGCCAAAGCTATCGCCGTCTATCCAGCGAACTAGGACTAATTGCTCGCATGCTAATGACTCACCGCATGGGTAGCTGAGCACCTGAATGTCGTCGATGGCGATGAAGCCGGCTTTGCTGTCTGAAACCTCTGCTTCAAATATGACCTGGAGAGAGAATTAGAGACGTTCATTATTTTGTTTGAGGCGGAAAACGTGGAAAAATTTTCGAAATACAGCAGAAGCTGCAAACAACACCATTCTAAGCAGTAAAGCAACATTTACATTTCCCCTGTGTCCACATCACAAACCCTCTATGGCACAAAATCATTAACCGTCTTTAGCAGTACTGCCATATCACAAGCCGAGCCTCTGAAATGCATTTTAGATGAATCCTGAGCACCCGGGACGATACGAAGTGAGACTATTGCCATGTAAATCTGCCGTCAAAATGATGGATTCAATCTAAGTTGTCACAGAATAGATTGAAAGTCAGTGACAGCTGCCAGTGATGTGCATTATGCTGGATAAATACGAACCTGCCATCCTGACTGATGCCTGGTTTATACATTCTGGCCAGCGAGCCAGGAAGGATAAATGAGATACTTCCTGCTGGATCATATTAATCTCCGTTGGTACACATTAAAAAAGCTGACACATAAATGGTCATCAGTGATGAATCCGAAGGCGGTTTGATTGTCTTTCCTTTCCCGTCCCTTTTTCTATTAACCTTTTTTCATATTTCTCTTGACTTATTTTATTCTATCTACATCTACTTTTTTTTCTTTCTTTTTTGATAAAACATGAGCGTTCCCTCCATGTCCATGTTTTGTGAGACATTTTGTCCTAGAGGAAATATCCACTGGATTGATTTGATTAATGTTCCCCAAAGACAGGAAAGGTCTGATTTAGAAAGAAGATGGCAACAAACTGCAGATAGGGATGAAATGATGGGGTTTCGTTGTGATTCAACAGGTGCACACATTTACCCCCCCATCCCAGTTCATCAACCCCTGTCCTAAATTACTACTCATCCTCATTCATCTCTCCTCAAAGCCCTCCCCCTCATCCAGGCGTTTCCCCTCCAACTCTTCATTTCTCCAATCATCATCCCTCTTTCCAGCCATTCCTCTTCCCCCAACTTCTCTCTTTCTGCATCTCGCTGTCTGTCTGTTTCTTAACGCTGTTTACTTGGAGAGGAGCTCTGTAATGAACAGAGGGGTGGAGGAGGAGAGTGGGAGGGTTGCTATCGAAAAGAGAGATGGAGGTGGGAAGAGAGGGGGTGAGCAGTCCTTGTCATTCATCACCTGTAAGAGGAAATCTGCCATGAACTGTTTACCCATAGCTTATCATCCCCTGCTTGTCACACTCTCCCCCTCTGCGTCTCTCTCACCTCCCAATTTATCTTGTCTCTCTCTCCTATCATCTTTCACTCATAGCTCACTGCGGAGCAGCAGAAAGACATCAGTTGACTTTTAATACCTTCATGTCCGCCTGTCTTCAGACCGGCTGCCCCCCCGTCGCCTTGCTCTTCTGACCATAGACTGTTGACTGTTGGTTTAGGTAGCCGTAACCTTTATAACCTGTCTTTCTCACTGCTTATCCATGTGTGTGTGAGGTCACAGGTGAGGTGTGTTTATTACCGACCGAGTTTGAGTTCACTTTTGTCTCCTGCTTTGTTAGTGATTGCGTATTTCAGGAAGTCGATTTTGCATTATTTTGACAAGACCTGAGGTCGATGCAGCAAAGATGCAAAGTCCGTGCCGATTTTACTTCCTCATGGAGTTTAATTATCAACCAGGCAACTGCTTTCTTTCTCTGATTCACAGATCTGATGGGGGTTATTTTTCGAAATCCAGTTCCAATCATACAGGTATGAATGACTGATGGGTTTTACGAGTTCTCTCGTGACCAAAACACCTGAAGGCTGAGAGCTGACACACGATGTCTGTAGAGCATACATAGATCCTCTTGTCAACGTTGACATACAATGTGCAAGCAATGGGCATTGAATCAAGAACACTGAGGTTGACTGAATTTATCCTCCAAAAATAATCCTTTGGATTTTTAAATGCACATTTTTTAGACGCTGCTGCTCTAATTATTCAAAAAATTGCATTGACTTTAAATAAACAGCAAAGAAGGACATTAATTGTATGATCCACATACACAGTGCTGCATGGGTACATTTGTGCAATATGTGTGCATTGGTTGTGACTACCTGAGTCTGCATGTGCCTCGTCTTCCCTTGGTGAAACCAGTCTCATTACAACTCAAGCTAAAGTGCTAACACAGAGACATGTTTGGACATGAAAGAATAGCTTCATAACCTCAAATCCAATAACCTGTTTCATTGCCTGAAAAACCTACATAAGCCTCAGCAAACCAGGATGATTATGTTCAATTAAAACATGTTGACACATGAATTTCATGCTTGTGATATTCTCCCGTAGTCACAATGGGCCATTTGGGCTCCAGATGGGCCATTTGCAGGATGCTTTCACACTTCGCCTTACAGTAATATTACAGGGTCCCCAGACTGTGTGTTAACATGATCAGTGTGTGTGTGTGTGTGTGTGTGTGTGTGTGCACACCTGCTCGGACACTCAGAGACGAGCACAACACACAAAAAAGTTGCGTCGACTGAATGTCATGTATTAAGAAAGAGGAAGAGACCAATATGCATGTGAGTATGGTAATTATTTCTACTTCTGAACCTTTTTAGGACATGACTAAGTGCTGGTGTTATTTTAGGACATACCTGATATTCATTTGGCCAAAACGTGGAGACGGCAAGTTCAGCTTTCAGCCAGCCTTTACCTGAAAGATGACACAAACAAATAGAGTCAAAATAGTGCCAATGAAAGTCATTCTCCAATGAAAGTCAGAGTGGTTGAGAAAGTCTTTACCGGTATACGACGTCACATTCCATATCGGGTTAGCCAATGGACCCTTGTTTACCTAGAAATAACAGAGAGCAAAAAGGTTTCAAATGAAAATTAATCTTTCTATTTCCTGACACTCAGTGAGGACTCCTTCCTCCTACACGGAGGTGAATTTTATCACTTCACTGTTAGTCACGTTTTCTGTCAACATGGAAGTCAGACACAGGCGGGAGGATTTTTGCAGGAGTGTGGGTTTGACTGTTTGAGTCATGAGACTGGATCCCAGTATTCCCACTCATAAACGCTCCTCTGCTGGAAACTGTGAAACTAGTAAAAACGCAATCTCTCTGTTAATGTGTTTTCCAAACACTTCAACAAATTGTAAGATAAGAGTGTGAGGAGATGGTAGTTGTTGTGGAAACAACTTATATTAGATGGAATGAAGACTTTGGATCATTGCGTCATAAAACGCAGCCGTGAGTGTGTCTGCGACACTTTAATAGACAATTATGGTTCATTCTCATCCGAGTGAATGCCTTATTTTAAATTTAATTAATACGTAATTGGCAATCTGTTTGTTTATGATCTTCCATTGTTTGCAAAGACAAAACAAAAAAGGTTTTGCCTCATCTCTCCGCTTGAGATGTCGTTTACTACATAGAGGCTAGTAAACACAACTTGTCTTGTTTGTTTATTAATGTTAATATATGGAAATTAACAAAAAGACAAAAAAAACCCAGCGTCGCCCCCATTCCATTGGGTTCTGATGCGTTTGTTCTTGTTACCTTCACCAGGACGTTGAGGGTGCCGGGACTGGAGCCGTCCGGTCCGGTGAGGAGATAGTTGAAGTCGATGCAGTGAGTGTCGTTCTCCTTCATGACCGGCAGCTGAAACCTGGCCTTCTCCCCAAAGTCGTACTGAGAGACGTCCACATACATGTAGGAACCTGGAGGCATGGAGGGAGATTTGTTAAAGATCAACCTCACACATCCACCCAACATCCACCACTCTGGCTGACTGACAGTATCGCCCTCTGAGGGGGTAGTTAGCGTGTGGACACGGTGATTACAAGACTGGACTTGCCAAAGTGTAGGCTGTGTGCCCACTGCCTGCATTACGTGTGCCTACACGGGTACACCACCTCTGTATTGAAAAAAAAAATAGCTACAGTAGTTCTGTGAATTTAAAGAATACGTCATTGATTCCAGTTCTCCTCTGTTGTATTTTGCAGAATGTGAAGCTGTGGAATCCTCCTGTGTCAACACAGACTCCAGTGAATTAAATACGTACTAAACTCCCAACATGTGAATTTGGCCTTTTGTCTTTGACAGAATTTCTTTCAAGCAGCGAGTTTCCTGTCATGGGAATAAAATCCCAAAATAACCTTTATTTGTTTTTTTTGCTTCATGTTTATTTTTCCACTCACTTCTCTTGTTTTATTTGGACTATATCTTTCTGGTTCTGGTTGTATTATGCTCCATTAGTTTTATCTCTAATAGGACTAGAGAACCAATGCATTTCATACTTTGCGTCGCCTGCTGTCACTACACCTTGTATGTGCAGCAGCTGCCTGCAGGAATTGGCACCCAGAATAATACATAATCTGAGTGTGCTGACGGTAAAGTCAGTCAGTCAGCCCACCCAGATGTTCCAGTAATCAGCTCAGACTTCAACCAGATGTCATTCCAGTGAAATATAATGAAATGTGATCCTTTTCCTGATGCCTAATCCACCTCAAACAAGGCGGTGGTCGTAATAATGTTTGATTTTAATTTTAAGGTAGAACCAAAGCAGAAACAACATCAATTAAAACAGGTTAAAACAATTATTTCTCACAAAAACTATGGCGGCGTAAAAGCATGAGGATTTCTTTGGATTATAATGTTGCAGGTTGAATATCTTTCTTCTGTTTTTCTCTATAAAAGAAGAAAACAATATAATACAATATAACTCACTTAAGTACAGCACAATATGGTGCCGTCAAACAAACAGTCGTCAGCTCTTAAATGGTTAATTCTATTTGCATATTGTACCATACCCAATATGCTCCATACAATGAGCTCCAGGACAATAGTGATTATCACTTATTGTTGAGCTAATCTGCTGCTAGAAAACACTTTCCTCTAAAGCAAAACACACAAACATGAGCTGCACGAACACAAGCGGAACCAGATTAGCTTTTCAAAACCAAATACTGTGTCCCTCTTACTGGATCGGCCCTTTTCTTCCTTTTGTCTTTTAATACCATTCTACCATTCCCCTCTAACTATCACACAGCATCCTTAAAATCATTTTATGACTGCTTCTAATGGTCGCCAACATAACTGGACCACAGCCCTCCGGATCCAAACAAGACCGGGCTCGTACTGCTCTCTGTCAGATAATCTGTGATCTGAATCTATCCAAAATGAACACAGGACGGATGTCACTGTCATGTGACAAGAGAAAAAGTCTTAAAGATGGTTGCCAAGATGATGCACCAGCCAAAAATACTCCCCATCAGTCAGAGACCCAGATATGTCACAACACACATAATAATAAGAAATAACCTTTAGCATGTCAGCTAGTCACAACATTGCCTGGTGCAAAGCAATAACAAAAAATGGATTATAGGTTAAAAAAAATATCTGAATAATATCAGCTGAAAAGGGCGATCAACAATTTGTCACACGTGCATTGTGACCAAAATAATATTCAACGGTTAAGAAATCCCCTCAAACCCTAAGAGCACTTAATGTAAGACACAAATTACAATGGTAAACTGAAACAATCGGAGTGTACACGAAGCTGATGCGATACCGATAAGAAAACAGACCTTGAGGTGCCAAGAACTTCTGACGCTTAAAGTCTGCCAGTTTTTAAAATGGCTGATGTCTTTGAACTGCCAAAGTACAAAATGGATGCTAATAGAACGATGACAAAATATAACGACGAGGCTAAAAATACCTTGACAGCCTTAAGACCTAGATGTGTCACGTAACAACAACAGTGGCACACAGAAGACAGTGTTCTTCAGCAAATCAGCAGCAGAAAACTGATAATGAGAAAGTTTTACTTTTAGGGTAATATCCATGGTATGCTATTTTATTTGCTTTTAAAGTTACACACCAGTTTATTCAGCTTGTTTTCTGATTCAAATTCAGTAACTGATGTAAGAAAATGATTAAAAATAAATAAAATATTTGTTTAATCCTTAAATTAGAACAAAAACATGATTTTGTCATCAGTCGCGAACCCAACCAGCTAACCTGTTATGATTAAATCTTCACTTGATTAATTAACTGATAGTTTAAGCAAAAAACGATCATAATCTAAATATTTAACAGAGTAAAAGTTCATAACTTGATTTCAAATTAAATTAAATTTTGTGGGGGGTTTTTGACTGCAATGAACTTCACAATTTGTGAAGTTCAAGCCTTATACGTAGTCAGTCAGAAAAGTTTGATTTAATGGAAATTAACCTGTGCATAAATTATTTTTTTTATATCCACTAGTATTCAGTTATTATTAAAACAGCTCTATTGCAGTGTAAATACCTTATTTCTCCCCCCTTTATTAAACTGTTGGGAAAGGGGACCAAGTGGTAAGGAGACATCAAATGAATGGCATGCCAAATTTCTGCTAGTAAGAGCTGACAACATTCTGAGTCAAGAGTATCTGCTTGAGTCCTACGAGCCAGAGAGCCTCAGCCCATGGATGAATGAACCCCGAGCCAGCATAGCATCCAGGCCCCGCCATGTTGACTACTGCCAGCATCAGCCCCCGCCGAGATTACACAGAATACTTTTATCTCTATTCCAGAACTGCCACACCATCCCTCCACATCCAACAACGCCTTGAGCGTAAATGGTGATTAGAAACTGTGACAAATCAATGTGGGTAATAAAGAACAAAAGTGTAATTGTTGGCTGAGCCATCCAATGGCTCTAAAACAATTCTGCGTAAACCCTCAGATGACGTCTTTTCTCCTGCCAACATCTCTGATGATATATAACCAATCAGCAAAACAAACCCGCACTCTGAGGTCTTTGAGAAGCCAAATACTCGTGAACAGTCCTCCCCCTGAATGAAGGGGTCGTATCTCTTTGCATTCAGGGGTTAAAAGACAGAAAGGCTGACTGGCTCTTGTCTAAATCATTCCGTGCCCTTAGGAAGAGGATGGCTCTCCAGACCAGAGTGCTTCTAAATTGCTCGTGGCCAGCTTGAGAAAACAACAATTCTAATAATAGACATTACCAGTGTGTCCCTGGGAAAGGCAGTTAAGGTACTAACTCAATCCGTCATCCATTCCCAACTATTTCTTCCAAACACAAAACCTATCCAAGTCCCCTATCCCCTCTAGCAACCTCGTATTCCATCAGCTGGCCTAATGTCCCCCCTACCCTGCTGGCATTATTAACACATCAAATGTCAGTTCTTGCCCCCAGTACCTTTAGGCAGTGCTGTGAACCCCTCTTTAACAATCAAGATCTCCAAACCATTAACTTGGCCTGCCATCGCTGTGTCCCAACTCATTCCACTAGCTTCAACAGGAGTAAATGCTAAGCTATTCCTGGCTATACCTCTGTGCTCTTGGGTGAGGTATTTAACCTCTTCAAACTGCCAACACCCACTGCATAGTGACACCACTTGGCATTAATAACATTAAATGCTAAACGTTGGGCACAACACTCCACCTGGTTGAAACAGACACATATTTGGGGAGGAAATGTGTGTGTGTGTGTGTGTGTGTGTGTGTGTGTGTGTGTGTGTGTGTGTGTGTGTGTGTGTGTGTGTGTGTGTGTGTGTGTGTGTGTGTGTGTGTGTGTGTGTGTGTGTGTGTGTGTGTGTGTGTGTGTGTGTGTGTGTGTGTGTGTGTCTGTCTGTCACTGAAGAGCTGGTGTTGAACTGCACCTTCATCTAAATGCCAGCAAGACGCGAATGTGGATGATGATGATGATGATGATGATGATGATGATGATGATGATGATGATGATGATGAGCAAGAGAGACAAATATCACATTGTCATGGTAACAAAGGCATAATCTTTTATGACAGAAAAGAAGAGAGGATTTAAAAAAAAGAAAAGACAGGAAAGGAAAGGAAAGGAAAGGAAAGGAAAGGAAAGGAAAGGAAAGGAAAGGAAAGGAAAGGAAAGGAAAGGAAAATTGAAGAAATTAATAAACTCAAGTACGTCTAAGGTTGTTAAATTACTAAATGGTTTGTTCATTAACATTAATTTTATTGATTATATAGCAGCCGACATTCTTGCTGTGTTGTTTTAATCATGTTTCGCATGTTTTGTCTCAATGCTGGGTATTGTTATAACATTTTCCTTTTAAGATTGTAAACTAGGCAACCTTCCCTGTTCCCTGCTGTTGATTAATGACCTCATATTCTGTTAATTAGACCCTCAGCCCTGAGGCAGAAAGATTTAATCTCCCCTTCATCATCACCATGGAAAAAAACCCCAACCAATTAAAGGAGAGGAGAGGAGAGTCTTCCTATAAGATCACGTATTAAAGCAAATGTACCAATGCAAATATGTTTAAATACTCCATTAGAAGTAAAAGTCTTGTATTCAAAGGTACTTAAATTAAAAGATGCAAGTATTTTAAAAAGTACTTTAAATCAAAAATCGTTAAAATCAAAAATCATTAAAATTAATCAAAATGACTCCTACTTAGTTTTATCCCACGGCAAGATTGATGCTTCCTCTCACAAAGCAAAGAATTGGTGACTTTAAATTGCCTGTAGGGGTGAAAGGCTGTTTTTCTTCTTGGTATGAAACAGCGCCTTGTCCACTATGTACCCC
This sequence comes from Antennarius striatus, assembly GCF_040054535.1. Lineage (NCBI taxonomy): Eukaryota > Metazoa > Chordata > Actinopteri > Lophiiformes > Antennariidae > Antennarius > Antennarius striatus. Next base: position 3,285,277 of record NC_090794.1, read on the forward strand.
ACCTCTCCCCCAATGTCAACTAGGACAGAAATGTGTACAAGTTCAGGGCTACGCTAACATGTGTTCAAGCAGTTCTTTAACCAAAACCATCTGAGAAAATTAAAGGTCAGATGTCTCTATGCTGACACTCCTGTAAACTCAGACACCTGATACATTACAGAAGGCCTGGTTAAACCTTTAACATTACATTGCACATCGTTTAACATGAACTTAGAGTAATGAAAGGTGCTATATTTGTCTCTAAAATAAGGTGGAGTGGAGGTAAAAACACAAAAGGGAAATAAGTAAAGTGGATCAGCGTATAAGAAGTGGAGTCTCACCTTGTGGAAGGTCTGGAGAGACGTATGGCACTTCCAGGGTGTTGATGTGTGTCCAGTCAAAGTCATCATAGGGGTCCTGCTGGTAATCACACTGAGAGAAGCCTTCATCAAACGTGCAGCTCCCTGCAAAGCAAAACACAGAAATATTTAATGCAACACATTGTACAATTAGCAATTAAATGCATCATACAGTCCCTAATCCTAATAAAACTTCTGATTCCTGTGCATTGTTTTCCGTGCATGCCTCTGTCTCAGCTCATTAACAAACCACCAGGAGTGGAGCTCCAACAGTCATCACTCAAGGCCAGTCAGGATCACCTCTGACTCAACCGTCAAGGCCTTCAGCTCATCATCTGAGCCCATCGCCGCAGCCTCGGGAAAAACACGTGTGAGCCGGCCGCCTGCAGTCCTGCCAAAATCAGGAAGTTGCTCTAATAAAGAGAGACGCTACTTGTCCCCAACGGCAAAGCGATATAATCAACTTACAATGATATGTGACTTGTACTGGTGATATCGCTGATAGAAATGGCATACCAGCGACTGCTAGCTATCTGATTCAGGGACCCACAAGCGATGCACTGCTTGTGTTAATAAAATAGCCAGGAGAGATACGGCTAAGAAAAGCCACAACGCCATCTGATTCCAGTCACTCATACTTAGTGGGTCTCTGTGACCCTCTTGACATTGGCGGAATTTGAACTGGGAGATATAGATGAAATCTTCCATGTACCGTTTTGTTTTATGATAAAATGTAGTGGAAATATAATCAAATGGGACATAGATTGCACAAACACAAAGAGTATGTCATATCAAAAGACTAACCATTGTATATCAATAGAATGTTGTGTGCTTCAACGTAAATACTGTGAGACAATAAAACACTTTAATGCAGGGATTGCAAATCAACATTTAGAATAATAAAAGCTCATAAATTGATTAATGCAGAAACTGTTTTTAAGCATCAGCTTTTTATCTTATTAGGAATTCCGATCGAATAGTCCAGAGATTGATAATCTTTTATTTCTTGGTTTATTAAATCCCATCACAGTTTCAAATTGTTCACATTTAGAGATTTTGTTTATTGTCATAACTCTTAACCTATTACTTAAATAATAATCCACTGCAAAATTGGCTGGAAATCATCATCAATAATTTCAGGATAGTTAGAACTAGAGCGTCTTCCAGTAGAGCGAAAACGTGCAGAGGTTCCACAGTCTTCCCTAACTCAGTCGTCCTTCAAACAAATCAAACCAAAAATTCTAAAGGTCACAGTGATTCATTCTCCATCGACAGGCTAAATTCCCAACATATCCATGTTTTCGCGACATGCTAAGAAATAAGGTGCATAAGACCAAAGCCACTGCCGAGAAGTGCTAACAGCGACCACCACTGCCAGCGAGATAAATCTCCCGGCCTTCGGTAAGTGCTTCAGCTTTGCTACCTGTGTCCTGGAGCGAGCTACAGCAGCTGTGATGGAGAACAGAACGACAGGCCCTCAGATACCCCACCGATCTGCGCTCTCCCGCCACAGAAGGATTCCAAGAAGTGACAGCGGCCGCTGGAGGAGAAACAAGTTAACTTCAAACTCAGCGACCGTCTTTGGCTGCCAGCGGTACGGCCGGCTGTGACTCAGAGACGCACTGGATCACGTTCCTCTGGGCGTCCTCCTCTAATCCAGCTTCTCTTTTCGTGCAGTTCAGTTCAATCCCATTCAATTAAGTCTTTGTCCCATCACGTTACATCCAGCAATGATGTGAAAATGCAGAACGCATGCATTTTGCTATAAACTCTGACTGAATGTACAAAATCGAATTCTAGTGAAGTCTAACTCAGGTGTGTGTGTATGTGTGTGTGTGTGTGTGTGTGTGTGTGTGTGTGTGTGTGTGTGTGTGTGTGTGTGTGTGTGTGTGTGTGTGTGTGTGTGTGTGTGCGCGCGCGCGTAAAACCACATGACCTCCTGTCCCCTGCGGTGTGTGTGTGTGTCAGTTTACATCTTGCAGTCAGGTTATTCTGTCTGTATAGATTAAAAGAAGAAAGCAACTCCCTCATGCATGTGGGGATATATAGCATCTACAAACCAGAATACCACTATACAGGAAAATAATCAATGTGGTTAAACAGCTACAGCCACGCTAAACATCATGTTTGAAACGGCACGCTAATGGCTGTAGAACAAAAAAAAAGAAGATTGATTTCTTTGCACTGCAGGCATGTTTTCCATTACTGAATGCCTACATAAAGGAAGGGTAACCTTGTGCTGGTTTGCCACTATGGAGGAAAATAAGAAGAATATTTTCCTCTTTCTAGATAAAAAAACAGACCACCAACTGTCGTCAAATAGATAATTTCTTCTGAATGTTCACCTCCAACAAGGAGCTTATGTTTTGTTCTGTTTGTCTGCTGTTTAGCAGGATTACTCCAAATGTTATGCAGGGATTATATTGACATTTGGTTGAGAGATATGGTACAACCAAAAGAACAATCCCCTTGATTCTTGTGGTGATTTGGACCAAAACTGAGCTTCCTTCGTGGGGGGTTTGATGTGTATGTGTGTGACAATAAGAATGAGAAGCAGGACAAGGACATCTAAAACAGAAATATTGGATTCGATGCCAGGAACTGGCTCTAGAATGCGACATGTTTGATGGAAGAGGTGACTTTCGTGGCTGTCTACACGTATCCTGGTGGGTTATGGGAGTGACCGCCTGCAACAACAGCAGCGTACTGTAAGTGCAGAGCGTTGGTTTAATGACACTGTTTGCCGCCACTCCTAAATGACTCCAAAACGGATCAATCACTTGGTAATGATGATCAAGTTTAATGAGGCGAGAAATATTTTAAATCCTCGCTACGATCGTGTGTGTGATTTACTTTGTGTTCTATGATGAGGCATTTGTCGTACAATGTAGATTAGCATCTAGCATTAAATCAGATTGATAATGTGCATGATAAGGTTATGTATTGCGCTGTGTCAGCAAAATGTCTAGCAATGTGGTCTACTGTGAAGCTGGTCTTGGATTGATGGAGGGGATTTAAAGTCTTTTGTCAATTTTACTTAAATTACTCACAATTTAAAAGAAAGATAAACCAAAAACCAATTATTAAATTTAAAAATGAGCTAACAGGGGTTGGAAGTTAATGCAATAATTCACAATGGAAGGCCTAGGAGCCCCCAGAAATGAATGTAAAATCAACCGCTACAAACAGAGAAGGGAAATAACTTATTTAGTCATGTTATTCTCTGATGTAAAATGTCTCACTGGATTCCGATCCTGCATTTTTCCATCAGTTATTCAGACAGTGTAAAAGCATATAGACTGCATAGAAAAGGGCCTTTGTTGGAGCTTTATGACAAAATCTATAAGAGCTAGAGATTATACTCACCAAGGATGATTCCATGTAAAAACTATAGCTGATGCTCAGGCTCAAGCATTCAACTTTAAAAATGTAGCTGTATTTGAGTGTGCGCTTAGTCTAAAGCCAAAGAGAATGTATTTCCTTTAAGTGATAAACTTGTTTGACACTATAGAGGTACTTAGCCACAGCGTTTGCTTAGCCTTGTTTAACCTCAATGAAGCTACGGAATATTTACAGAAGCTCGACTTAGTTTCAAAGCTTTTTCTTTCCTTCTGAATTCATATACAGTGTACAACGAAATTGGATTTAAATCCACTGTGTTGAAATGTAGTGCTGTGGGCTGTTGGTGGTGCAAACAGAGTCCCACTCAGCTCTGATACAGCGCCACGGTTGAAGAGGAATTTTGCCTTGGCTTAGCTGTGAAAGAAAACATGTCCTTGTTTTAAATTCCTTTACTGACTGCTTTAAAAGAGCATTTCTCAATGGTAGATAGCTCTTCTCTTCTCGCCTGCACACCTCTGATAGACATCCTTGACGCTTTCAGCTGCTAACGCACTAAACAAAGTAGCAGGACGTCCATGTTGACATAGAGCTACTCCCTCAAGCTAGCTCACCCACGCTCTCGGTTAACACTTCTTCCTTTCCTGACAGCCCTGCCAACTTAAACCAACACACATCTATAGACACGTTCATCTTGACAGATATTATTTGTTGCCAATAATGAGAGGAGCAGACCTTGAACTATCATTTTACCTCTGCTGGAAGACTCTGCGAGGAGCCACGTCCAGGCCGAATGTTCACATATCAAGTATCGATCTATGACTTTCTTTAATATTTAAACAAATCTAATAAAATATTCAGCTTCTTCACACATCCAGCAGACTTAAAGTTATTACTGACTTTACTTAGCACAATTTTTGGTCTCCACACTCTTCAGTCGCCTTAGTTTAGCCATGTTTGTTATACAGCTGATGGCTTCCTCTTTTTAAATGTCATAGAAATAAAGATCAGACGTGTACTTCCTGCCCGTACGCCTGAACCGTACTGTAAAACAAATCCTACAACAATTTTCCAACTATGAACACAATTGTGCGTCCAGATGGGTCATTACTACCCCCTCCACTCCATTCACAAGGACACAGAGAGAAAGACAGAACCCGGCTGCATGCTAATCGCTTCCTAATCAGCTTCTGTGATTGGCTGCCCCGCTAATGAAATAATGGTGTCTCATTTGCATAATAAAATAATTAGAAGGATTTGATAAAGGCTCAAGGGCAAAGAGAGGAGCCACACGACACACACACACACACACACACACACACACACACACACACACACACACACACACACACACACACACACACACACACACACAGACACACAGACACACACACACACACACACACACACACACTTTAGTGACACAGGACGGCCACAGTCTTTTCTAAAAGACTGTCGAATGGCATCAGACACAACATCTGCCACCGTCACTCAGAATCATTTTGCTGTGATTTGCAATGACCTCCTCCTCCAGGAGGTGAAAGCAAGAGTGCTTTGACCGAAACCGTTCAAAGAAATGGGTGCAGACAGGCCCCAGGGGGGTCTGGAGCAAAAAGAGGGCCACGTTCATTCCTTCGCGTTATTAGCTTAAATCAAGATTAATAGCTGGCGACGCAGGAAGACTGTATAACAATAGCTAGTTTGATTAGCTTCTCTTTCCCTCAATGTGTTCTAAACAATCTGCAGAATAGTCAGTATTAAATCAGATCTAACCAAAAGCGTGCTCATAAAGAACAATGAAGATTTGAGATGCTTTCTTCTTTCTCTAGACATTTCTATGGTAATTTAAAATGACAGAGAACCTCTGTTATAACTAAGAGATGGCTGATTATTGAATCTAAGAATGTTAAGTCAATGGCTGGGCCATTGGGCGAAATAAAATATTCCACCACCATCTTAGGAAGAGTAAATTTCTCTGGAAGGCAACAACAGAAAATCAAAACAGAGTAGCCTGGCATTGATTTTGTACAATAACTTAAAACAAGCCACGAAATCTCATTTTGTATTTTGACAATCTGTATACGTGCAAGTAAATATCGAAAGCACCATTAAATATTATGCTTCACTGCCAAGTCGTACTGGTTGATTAAGTTTGATTCATATAATTTAATCACATACATTTGAATTCAGTGAACAATTGAAAGACGAAGGACAGTCAGCATCCTCTAATGAGAAACATGGCATTCACAGGCTCGCCGCTCGCAAAACTGACAGCGCATCAGCGAGTTTTATCTCATAGGATGATGAGTTAATGTTAATGTCACAAACAAGTGTTTCGCAAATTGGACATAAAGTCTTATTTGTTGATAATTTGTTAAAATAATCAAAGGATCAAGGTTTTTTAAACCTGAGATTAAAATGTGCATTCTAAACTTTATCCATGCCTGCAAACCAGTTCAATAGACACAACGCAGCAGACAAAACGAGGTACACAAATCGCCTTACTCAAAATCAACATTTTAAGCCAAAGTCTTGCTGCATGATTACTCAAAAATTGGAAATGGCTCATAAAACCAACCACAGAAAAGCAAGCAGGCATGAATTTAAGTTCTAGTTCGCAAATGAAAAAACAAGAGATGCTTTCACGGACATAGTTTAGATATATGGTCAGAGAGCTCTGCACGCAAGATATGGGTGTACGTAATGTGGGATATAAAACATATGCAAGGTCACTGACTTTAGATCATAACTTTTATGACACAAAGATGTCCAAGGACATCCGTTATCCATTCCACTGTATTGTACCAAATGAAGCTGCATAAGCAGTTCATTGTCAGGCATAAAAAAAAAACCAATGATGTGAAACCAACTGAGTTAATTTATATGATCTTGAGAAAATAAACTTCCAATAGACTCAAGAATCAACAACTCAAGAACCAACAACACTCTTTAATGAGATTTGCTTTTGCTCTTACATTTTCTCCCCTTTCAGAGAAGTCTTTGTTTGACTTGAAGACTTTGCGCTCCAGCTGCCGGAGCTGCTTAACTTCAGTGTTAAAGTTCATTCCACTCAACATCTCAAGGCAAAAGAAGAAGACGCTCTGCAACTGACAACTGTACCACGAATTCATTAATGTATGGTTTGGATGGAAGCCACAAGACCCTTTTCAAACTAAATCAGATGTTATGGCAGAATGATTCCATTCCATTTAGCATAAGCTAGAGCAAACCTCTCCGGGAGACTTGTTGCTTCAGAACCAAGAGCCAGAAACTGGGAACCATCCAGGCTGAACACTGACCAAACGGGTCATATTCTCCTAGCATCTTCCCCCCCAACACTCACAGAACTTTGTGCTCAGCATGCGACTGATTTGGTCTGGATGAGGCCTAAAATCTCAAGGACTCTGGATCCCACGCATAGCAGGAATCTCACTGCCCACCCACCCCCAACGAATACAGTTGGTTGTCTAATGAACCTACAGTACATGCTCTTCACTCCATCTTCCTCACTGTGTCTGGTCTTTATCAGCGCAGCTCCGTTTCAGTCTACAGGCGGAGATGTTATCAGAAAGCCGATAAGAATGAGTGAAATATGGTGAAAGAGAAGGAAAGAGTACAAAGAAATTCAGAGAAGAGGAGGGAGGAAAACTGATGAGTTTTTGTAAGCTCATTTTTGAGATCGTTCATCCATTTGATCACTCCGTAAACGTGCACACATCCCATTGTGTGTCTCATACATCCATCCCCGTGAAAATCCTACGTGTTTATAACGCAGATCACTATCCGTTTACTTTGGCTGCATCGTAATCAAGCAACATGAAAAGAAAAGAAAGAAGAGGAGCGCCATTTCTGCAACAGATTTTCAGTAAGATAATTACATTTACAACAATAAAATCCAATTCCAGCCTGCAGTAATACGGTTTCCCTCCAAATTATAGTAATTTTACTTAATAATTACATTTGTTGCCCAGCTTTTTAATCATGTGTGGCTTTGTGGGACATTATTTACCAGAGAATCAAAACAACAGTTATAATTTCTGGCATGTATTTTTTTGTTTCACAAGCAAAGAGAAGACTATCAAAGGAGGGGAGGGAAAGAAAGGAGTGGAGTCAATTCAAAATTATGATTAAGTATGACTGGCTTTACATAATCATCCATCCATTATCTATAAGCGCTTCATAAAGGCCTGCTGGCATTGCTTTGTGCTCTGACGTAGCATAGTCTGCACTCTGGTTGCTGTGTTTGTTGTCTTCAGTCTATGTGTGTGTGTGTGTGTGTGTGTGTGTGTGTGTGTGTGTGTGTGTGTGTGTGTGTGTGTGTGTGTGTGTGTGTGTGCGTGTGCGTGTGTGTTGATGCTGACTACCTCAAGGACACTAATAAAGTTGTTCCTTATCATTTACTTTCTATGGGTTGTCTATACTTTTTTTTGTTCCCTCTCTCTGCCCCTTGTTCTCCCTCTATGAGAAAAGGTGAAATTAGCCTGAAATGATACAAGGTGACATCAGAGAAACACACACACACACACACACACACACACACACACACAGAAACACACACACTCTCTTTCTGTCTCTCTCTCTCACTCGTCATGCTTCAGTGAAACTCGCAGCACAGCACGCCGCCATCAGAACCAAAAACCTATACACACATACACACACACACACACCTCGCCTGTTAAACATACACACCAGCACGCACGATCGCACACGCAAATACATATGACTTACGAGCCAACACGAATGGCGTCACGCACGCACAATGACACTAATGTGTGCACGCACACACACTTAGAGTGGTAGTTTAATTGGAAGTGCTGAAGGCTGAAGAATTTCTCCTTCATCTCACAATGCTGTAATTGAATCTGAGACGTGTGTGTGTGTGTGTGTTCGTGTGTGTGTGTCAGCTGATTCAGGAGTTTCCATTGACAGACACAGTAAAACAGAAATGTGTGTTTTTCCTTCTGGGAGGAGTCTTTCCGTCCTTCCATCCCTGACTATCTCACCTCGCTCCTCTCTTGGGGTTAATGCGGCTTTTCAATTCAAATTCAAACTCAAGCAGTTTTCAAGCACCACAGTATTTTCCACAAATTGATGATTCGGTCGTACGTGCTCTCCTGTGAAAGGCAGCCGTGACCTCCATCAGTGCATGTCGGCATTTTATTGACCAACATGTCTGGATAGAGAATGTTTTGGAAGAAATTTTTTACTTACTGTGCCGTGATTCTTGTCAGCAAATAGCACCCTCGCTGTATTCTGACTGCTTTCTTTGTAAAACTTGTGATTACCTAGAATTTTTGCTGTAGAATGAAGTTCACACAAAGGACACAAAGGAATTGAAAGCAGCACCGGAAAAACATCTCTGCTCGGATAGCGGCAAATAAAAGGCACCATCAGCAGACAATGACGCGTGAATGACTTACTAATGACCTGCCATCATGGTATCACTGTCACACGGTACAATAAGAACGGAAGCCAACTTGTAACCATCTTCAGATGCTATATCGGCCCTTTTTGAAGAAGACTACTTGGTTCTACGTGGCAACCTTAAACATTAAACGCTGGTGTCTGGAAAGGAAGATTGTCTCATCTCTCGAGTGATGCTACATCAACCGTCTGCAAAAGAATACATTGCTTCCTGGGGATCAATGCATCTATTTAAGAATGGCTGAAATGTGACTAAAAATATTTCGCAATTCATCTATGTCCCTTTTACATCTGCAGAGAACGTCTGTTTGTACCGTTTGCCTGTATGAATTAGACAAATATAACTCAGAGGATTGAATCTGGACAAGGATCTTATATGTAGATGTGTTGATTTCTGTGTTCAAGACACGTGTCAGAAAAACATTCATTAGAGACAAGCCGAATGAAATAAATGAGAAACACTCATTTTTAGCACAGAACTTTGACAAATAGATTTTTACAAAAGCTGGCCGACTCATTATGTATTGTGTTGGTCTGTCTGTCTAAAAAGCCTGTCTGTAAATGAATTGTTCTGAATTCCATATGGTAGTGACATAATTAAAAAGTCAACATGGTACCTGAACCCTAAACACATCACACCTCACTGAGAATATCTTTATTTTCCTCTGTAATCAGCACAATATGTGTCCACAGATATCCGTTGGCAGTCCATAGACGCTATCTATATGACATTCAACCCTCTCTTGTGCTTCCTACTCGCTATCGTTCATCTCTATTACTATTCAAATGCTGACATTTCAACAACTTCACATGCTGACCGACTGACTGGCTGGCTGGCTGACTGACTGGCAGACTAGATAAGCCAGGAAATGATAGGACAGCAGTGGAGGTCAGGACGTTGGAGAGGAAGGCTAGCAAAATTCTCCTCACCTCTCGTCTACCCCCCTCTCCCTTCACGTCGTCTGTGAATGAGTTCTCCCCAGGGGACTTGGGTTTCAATGGTTCTCAGGAAAGCTAACCCACCTCCCTCCTCTTTTTAGTGTTTGTTCACCTATTTTTCTTTCCTTACACCCCCTTCTATGGTTACTCTTTCCATTTCCACCCCTGTCTTTCTCTGCTGGTGTGAGTTACAATAAAACCTAGAACAGAGGTGATCGATAAATCATTCACGATAAGATGTAAGTGATATGAAAGAACAGAGGCACGCTTCAGCTTCTTGTCAAACGTGACACATCAAGTTTGCTCTCCTTCTTAGTTGAAACAAATGCCAAACTGAGACCGACAGAAAAGTTTTATGGCTGACAATTAAACCTTGAGATGACTCCAGGCATCGGTAGCTTTTAAGTTCCCCGAAAGAGTAACCCATAAACCATCCATACAATCACATCCTGTGTCAGTCTGTGTCATCCTGAATGAGTCAGGAGGGAGTAATAATTGAACCCTTAGACAGTACTCAAGTTGGCTCAGGACTGAGAGCACAGCTGTTATTTTCTTTCAAAGTAAAATCCCCAAATAACAAGTCTCAACTGGCTGCTTCTCCCCCCTCTCCGTCATTGCAAACTTGACCTCAGAAATGCTGACTGGATGACTAACTGAGACTCAGCCTGCAGAAAGTTAAACCATAATATGACTCAAGGTGGAAAAAATCTGGGAAGCGATTTATATTCTCTTGCTAATCACTTCTCCAGGATCTAAACATCATGTTAGCAGGAACACATCCACTTTTTAAAATACAGCTCCATAACTGACTGAGGAGATATGGACAAGTCCCAGTGAGTTCTACCCAAGGTCCCTTGGCTGCAAAGGAATCAATACGGGACAGAATGGGGTCAGGATGATTGCTGGGGGCGGGGTTACATTAGGGCGTAGCAGCGAGCACCACACCGATGTGTACCCACACGCCACTGGGGACGCCAGGTTCCTTTACACGATGAAACTAAACCATTCATCATTTTTCCTGATAGCGAAGTGATAAAGCACCAGGAGAATACTATCAACTAATACTCCATCCATTGTGGAGGATTTGAACGGACCAATCACAGACAAGGCAGGAGGCAGTTTGTTTCTGAGCCAATCGGGGCACAGCTGAGGTTTTGGAATGAAAAGCAGGTCTGGTGTGTATGAGATAAGAGCAGAACAAACACACATTAAACATCAACCCCCAGAGACATGCACACACGCACACGCACACGCACACACACACACACATTCAAGGTAAGTAAGGCCAGATGGAGAAGGAAGGAGGAATATTTACAGAAAACAATTGGAAGGAGAGAGAAGATGAGGAGGAGGGTGGGCGAAAGTGGGAAAATTGAGAATATGAAGCTCAGTGTAAGTTAAGAAATATCCACCGGAGAGCACTAAGCAGGTTAAATCTGAAGCTGCTGGCGTCACAAGTCAGCGCCGACGCCGGGAAGACTCGCCGAACTGCCTGGCTGACTCCTCCGACTGTCCGGCAAGCCAGTTCAAAAGCCTGATTTACTGTCCGACTGGTTGGATTTAGTCGACTCTGCGATTGTGCAGCAGAAGCACTTCTGTTGTTCAGTCTGTCGGACCAAAAGCGTTTTCTCCACACCAACACACAAAGAAGTACCTGAAACAGCACTAATGCTGCAGAGGCCGACAGAGACATAGACGGGAAAAGACAGAGGCAAACAAACACGCACACAAAAAAAAGCCTCCAGAAAATCAAACTTCAAAGAAGAAAGAAGCGACTAAAATAACAATTGGAAAATGTTTCTGGGACTTCTGAAACCTATAAAAAATCAAATAAAGAGAAATAACTCAAAAAAACGTGTCAAAGAAGCTCTTTCATCCGTTATTGTGACACAGTTCTGTCGAACAAAACAAAAGATACCTAACCATAGCATTTACTGTCCTGGAGGAAATTTACTTTTCACTCCCGGTGCAGAAAAAAAAGAGAACATTAAACAGCAGTGGAAGCCATGCAGAAACAAATAAAGAGAATAAAATACAAGTGGGAATGACATGCTATAGCAGGCCAGACACACGCAGCTGGTTCTAAGACACGGTTCTGCTGGGATGGGGTCTGCGCTGAGGGCAGCAATGTACAAATAAAGTGTTTTAGATCATGTGAGAGAGCCAATGAGGATTTATTATTTTTGGACGGGATAACTGCACCGGCTGACACGAACCCATCCCGGGATGCTCTCCTCCCTAGGAATCCAACCTCTTCTTGTGTTACATTCAGACTCTCAGGTTCAACTTTCAACAGTTTTTCTACGGAATGAATGGTTGCTGCTAATATTTGAGCTTCATTCAACAAAAAAGGCTCTATAAATGTGGTTTACTGCAGTGTTTCTACATCCTGATTGTGTGTTTTTGGACCACATCAACCTTGTAACAGCAAAGATAATGTTTTTCTGAAATCACAATGGTTTATTTTACAAGTTTGCTAACTGAATATTGCTAACTTCTCATTGCTAACCCCATATAAGGTACAGAGAACCAGTTTGCCCCATATTATACAGTCATAACTGATAGAAACATTTGCCAAGTATGCAACAAAGGCACTCCAGCTGAACTTGATCTGAATTACCCTTTAACTACAAACTGATGATGACTAAAAATATCTTTATTCACCGGTTGGTTTTACGAGCACTACTAAACAGAAAGTGCAGGAATGTGAACACACTCCCACTTTTCTGTGTTTCTGACTTCTACTTCGATCACAATCTCTCAGACACACCCTGCTGACAGTGAATGAAAATGTATGTGTATACTGTAGCTATAAAATTTGGTCAAACATCACTTAGAGCCTGGAAAAACAGAGAGGTGAGACGGAAAGAAAAAACAAAACAAATGTCTCAAGGAGACAGAGAAGAAAAGGGCTAAATGAGTGCAGGAGAGACCACCGCTCCTCCTTCCTCCAGGTTCACAGTGTGTGTGTGTGTGTGTGTGTGTGTGTGTGTGTGTGTGTGTGTGTGTGTGTGTGTGTGTGTGTGTGTGTGTGTGTGTGTGTGTGTGTGTGTGTGTGTGTGTGTGTGTGTGTGTGTGTGTGTGTGGCAAATGAGTTTTGGGAGTTGTCATCTCTTTATGATAGCTGTAACTGGCCCGAGGACAGCTGTTATTACACTATACAACAGGGAAATGCTGGACGTGAGTGTGTTTGTGTGTGTGTGTGTGGGGGGGGGGGGTTCAGAGAGAGGCATTATGGTCATTTACTTGGTGCTTGTGTCCTTGGGTTTAATGATGAGGAAAATTAAAGATGTTTTGAAACGGGCTAATTTAGAAAACGAGCCATTTAAGCAAATTATATTAATTCAACAAAGTCCAAACTCTATGGTTCCATTACTGAATTCAAGCTTAGAAGGGGGTGGGACCATAGATCTACAGGGGAGTGGTCTTTAGTGTGTGTGTGTGTGTGTGTGTGTGTGTGTGTGTGTGTGTGTGTGTGTGTATGCGTCAATGGTAAAATGACAAAGCTCTGAGTGGGAAATGAGTTGAACCGGTTTCTGACTCACATTCAGGTTACACAGTACTGCCTCAGGCTCACGGTCTAACACACACACACACACACACACACACACACACACACACACACACACACACACACACACACACACACACACACACACACACACAAGCACAAACTATTCGACACCCGACACCATTGTTTGATGTGTGACTTTATGTCTTTATCTCTGTCTACGCATATCGAGGTCAGCAGACAAATATGTGGGTCAGTTAAGAGCTTAATGATCTGGTAAGAAGTACTAAAGGGTTGCTGGATGGAATCCCTGTGAGCACAGACACACACACACACACGCACACGCACACAACAGTCTGTAACCTGTCTCTCGGTTGTTGGCATTGAGCTAGTACTGTGAACTCTTGGTCAATTAAAGTCAGAGGGTCCTTCTTTTGGAATAAATTTAAAACCTTGGATGTCAGAATGAAGATGTGGCTTTTTTTTGGTTGTCTAAAGCACAAAATTCTTCTGCAATTCAACTTAAAATATAAAGCAAAAGTTGTTCTTGCATTAAGTACAAAGTCCAAAAAACCCAAGGATATTCAGTTTACAGTTATACTAGACAGGAAAAAGCAGCAAATCAAAAATCAAGCCAGTATAAAAGGGTTAAAAAGGAAACAAGACACGATACTGGATCAGTTATAAAAATATTTCCTGACTTGTTTTTTCTAAACACACTGCAGTCATTGCAAAGTTGCTGACAAGTTTCCAGCAAATCTCTAATCCCTCAAATACTACACATACGTCACAGACTGTTAGCAGATACACTTTTAGCTTGCCATTGCTGCAGACATTACCATCACAGTTCATCAGACTGACAGCAAACGCTGTCTCCTGCTCTGCCCAAGTCCTGACCTTGACTTGGGCAGAGTGCATGAGCTTTCTTTAGAAATGATAATTGAGAATATCTAAAATACAACTTTTTGCTCTTAAATAACGTTGAAAAACACGTCAGAGATGCAAAACCTCCTCATTCAATGCAAAATCTTTCATCATTTTTGAATGGTGTGAATGCAAAAACTAAACTGAACTGACTGTCACTATAAAACTCAATTGAAAGATGCTCTGAAATTAAAAACAACCTACAGTTCTTCATGTAGCTGACCCTGAAATGTCCCTTTCATGGGGAGTGTGTGCGTATTTTGAGTGACTGTGGCCTATTGCTCCAGGGCACTGGATGCTATCCCATCAAGCATGGACTCGCAGTAAGATGGACTCTTAATATAAGTGTCACGTGTGGAGACAGAGATACCCCACCCACCCATCCATGTCATGACCTTAGACCCAGACACAACTGCAGCCAGGCTACGTAAGCTGTCTTCTCACAATGTACTTTTCATAGCTGCATTAATTATTTCCACAGGATTTCATTTATTCAGCACAGGAAGGCTATGGAGCTCAGACAAAACCTCCAGTTCCACGTTGTGAGCCACAAACATTCCTGTGACGGTTGTCAGTACAGAAGCAGCCATGTTTAAAACTGTGACATCTTTGAGTTATTATGCAAACAAACATAAGAAAGCCACCACAGAGCTGTGTGATTTTGTTCACTAGATCATATTGAGAGCCCTGAGGGTGGACGTAGAACTCACACAACTTGTTAAAACCACAAAATTGCCGTGTTCTCACATGTGGATTTGTCAATATTGCGCAGTCACATGATGTCAGAGTTGTGTTCTACAAGTGTTATCGAGTCAGGTTGCTGGTTTACATCTTGCATTACTAAATAATTTAATGTTAGAACTCCTCACTTACAGATTCACCCTTTGAAACGCAGCCGTTTCTGACGACCACCAGCGTGAGCTCGCGCTGTTGCCTTGCATCTTTTAAACTTTCCCACAGTGCTCTTCTTTCCATCTCCACACAAGCACCCATCCTTTGTTTTATACGCGCACACACAACCATCCATAAAGCCGTGCTCCCATCGCGGCACGTACGCCACAATGTGTGCCAAATAATTAACACTGTTTGTTCTGTGAACAGTTTGGAACCTCGATAATGGAAAACAAGTGCAGACCGGTTGCATTTTCATTTATCCCATCTATCTATTCATGTCAACCTTTCTATCCATCCCTCCTCCTTCTAATCACTCATCCACACACAACTGCACACACTAACGCACAGACTTTTTTGCTTTCCTTCTCCTCCTCCTCCTTCTCCCCCTCTTCCTCCTCCCCTCATTTCTGTGCCATCATTCATGGCAGACAGGCAGAAAATGCTCGTTCCTTTCTGGTTTGTCGCACAAGGAAACCATTGGTTGTTATACAACAACCCAACAAACATTACTCTGTTTGGTTGTTGACTTGTGTGGAGGCTGAGCGCGCGCGCACACACACACACACACACACACACACACACACACACACACACACACACACACACACACACACACACACAAACACAAACTGAGCCACTCTTTTCTATAGCACAGCCTTTTCTTGCTCACATTAATGTAAGTAATCAAAGTGGACAAGGGGCTTTGTAATGCCGAGAGTGCGGGAGAGAGAGAACGGGAGGGATCATCTCCTTTAACTGTCCACTCCTCTCTACCTCCCCCTTTCCAGCAGTGGATGGTGAGGGAGGGAGAGAGGGATGAAGAGAGGAGAAGAGGGTGGAAACAGATAAAGACAGGAGGGAAAGGAAGTATGGAAATACAGTTGTGATGAAAGAGAAGATCAGACCAGTTTCCAGCTTCAGCGGCATCAATAACCCATTCCGTCTTGAAAGTGGGATTTAGGGATCACAACATTTCTGCCTCCTTTCAGAACAAACAAATCACCTGGCAACAAACACCGAGGGCCATTTACTGGACATTTTCTTCATAAAACCGCAGAGATGGACTGTAATTTTACCAGCAATTTTCACAGCAAAAAGCATCAACTGGCAGTCTGATGCTGCGCCATCCTTTGATTTCCAACAAATTTACATCCATCCTTGATCCATTCAGATGCACAAACAAACACATTTACCTGAACTGCACGGTGGTTCTGGGATGCGAGGGGGCCTGCACCTCTTACCAGGGCCGGCTAAATATGACCTAATTAAAATCTGTAATTTTCCAACCTTTACCTCAATTATGAAAATTATTGTTTTTGTACTTTCATTTTACACCGTCCAAAGAATGGAGACAACATTTACTGATAAGACCCTCTCAGAGATCATTCCTGACTCTTCCCACAACCACAACCACGAATTCCAAGAATATTAAATTTCAAATATCATTAACTGAACTTTTGACATTCACACTGCGTTTTAAGTTTGGCTGTAGCTTATTATATTGTGTTTGTTTTGATGCCATGTAGTGCAAAATGAGGGAAGTATTTTAGACAGAAAACAGTTTTTAACCACTGGTGAATGGGTTATGCTTTCGACTTCTGTATAAGTGGAAAACAGTGCTTTAAATGCGTTTTGTAATTACTTTTAATGTGTTATTTCTTTCTAACATAGATGATTTGTCGCTGTGTTTGGTCCGGACTCGCTGCACTGGATGGCTTCGTAATGGCAGCGAGGAATGAGTGATTATGTAAATGGAGGTTAATCCCCTCACAAAAAGTATAAAAGACATCAGCGTTAAAGAATCTGTTGTTAATTCGTAGTTTTTGAGAAGTAAACTTGGAAACAAAGGAGTGTGGTGCTGAAACTGACGGAATATATGCAACATAACCAGAATAAGTGTGGCTCATCAGAGGGGGAATATGCAGCTGCGCTACTTGTTGGCTGTGTGTTTGTGTTTGTGTTATCTATGCCGTTTTGCACGCACTTTTGTTTAGAAGGACCTGCAAGCTGAAGGTGTGTGAGAGAACTATTTATCTATTAAGTACAAACAAAATGAAACAACGCCAACATCTTTATTTAATTGTCTAATTGTCTCCTCTCAGTACGATTGTTGCGTCGATGTATTCGTGTCGTGACGCCATGCCCACAGGAGCAGAGGTCTGCACGGTCCGGCCTTAAAATGTGCAAGTCTGTTTGCACTCTGAGTGCACGCATGTGTGAGTGTGCATGTATGTGTGTGATGCTAAGCCAAGGGGCTTGTGTTAAAAATCCACTCAAACAAACAACTTCAAGAGTAAAAAACAGCTTCCTTGGACCAACTATATAGCCACGGGCAATGTAGCGCTGTGTGGACCGTGTGTGTGGGTGTGTGTGTGTATGTGTGTGTTTGTGAGTTGGCCTGAGGCAGTGTGTGAGTGTGTGAGGAGTGGATTGCTTCACGCCTGGATGGCCATGAAAGGTAGAGCGACAGAGAGCGTGCCCACACACACAGGAAGTGGAAAAGCCTTTCGCCGTAGCATTCATGTAGGGATGCAACACTGAACGCACCAACCACCATTCAGCATCAACCCATAAGAGACAGGCACACAAACACACACATACACACATGATGACTGTGATTAGTGAAGCCTAGAGTTTTTCATTATCTTCTTAGTCAGGGGAAGTAAGAGGATTATTCATATTCTACCCCTTTGGATTTAGATTATTGTTTTGTTGATGAACTACGAACAGCACTGTTATTATTATTATCTTTGTCATCAGTTCATTGGAAGCGCTTATTTATGCCATTTATTCATGATCTCATCTCATCATTCTACTGTTTTCACACAACTGTGACCAAGATAGTAGTTTATAATTCCAAGCTATATGCAAATAACTAGTAGTGTCTACTTTAAATACAAGCTGAGAGTCATCATCCAACCATCCTAGATTTTGCTTTTACGTGAAGTCATATTGGCAACGCCCTCCTCCTAAACAACAAATATTTATTTTAAATGATTTTGTTCTCAATTTATTTACTAGACTGTAATGTTTTACAAATAAATAACTGAACCATTTAAATGTGAGACAGCTGGGGGAAAGCTCAATGAAATATCGAACGTTTGAGTCCTTTTTCACTCCTACAATAAAAATCTAATTACATATTTCAATGTAAATTTATGCCGTTAAACAAATAAAAGTGAAGCAGGTTTTCCGTGACATTAAAAACCAGAGAAATGGTATTGCTGAATGTTTCCACATTCAAATAAAATTAGATAGTTTAGGGATGAATGGAATACCTCTCATCATCACCTTCTAGTTTTAGAACGCTGCCATGAGTGTCCGGTTGTGTTGAGTGTCAGTGGGTAGGAAGTGATAACTTTACATGTCAAATACAACTAGGTAAGGACTGCACCTCTTCAACTGATCGCCATGACGTCCTCACGTGGATCTTTAGAATATTAAACTGTCTGTAACGGCGGAAAGCCTGAATGAAGCACATTCCTTCCATGCAGACTGAAGCTGATTTCATTATAGATAAATCAGATTCATCTATTCAATCTTTCTTTCTTTCTGTCTGTCTGTCTTCTTCCATTTCTCTTCCCTTCTTCCTCCTATTTCATTTTCCTGCCTCGTTCCTATTTCATTTATTTCATTTTCTTTACTTTTTTTTATTTTGTCTTCCTCAATTTCTGTCATTCCCTTTATCAGTGTCATTATCTTAGTAATGCAATAAGTTTGCACACAGATGAGTGGAGAAGAAAGATGAGGAATAAAAAAAGAGAAACTACGGGGAAAAGAGAGGAAGAGAAAAAAAGACATGCAGCCTTAAAAAGCTGAGTGTGCCAGAGCAGTCACAACAAATTCATCTCTCTTCCTTCCCCTCTGATACAAGCTGGCCACAGTAATACAGTAAAGAACTAGGCTCTGCAGCTATGTGTGTTTGCATGAGTGTGTGTGTGTGTGTGTGTGTGTGTGTGTGTGTGTGTGTGTGTGTGTGTGTGTGTGTGTGTGTGTGTGTGTGTGTGTGTGTGTGTGTGTGTGTGTGTGTGTGTGTGTGTGTGTGTGTGTGTTGTGTGTGTGTAAGGTAGACGGCACCTCTTGCTCCCTACTCTCTGTCTCATCATTGCAGCTGTTCCACAGAGGTGTGTTTCAATATATCACCCTGTCTCACACACACACACACACACACACACACACACACACACACACACACACACACACACACACACACACACACACACACACACACACTCACACTCACACACACACACAGTCCCTGCTTAATAAGCAGTATTCCGAGCTCCTGGGTTTTGGGTACAAAACTAGAGCTTTCTTTCTTTTTCATTATTATATTTCCTTCCCTCTTGTCTCCTTTCCTTCATTCCTTCCTTATCAATTAGTGACTTACTTCTTGATTCCCCCATTTATTTCTCATCTTGATTTTGGTGAGGTGAGGATGGATAGCTTTAATCTAATGGTTAGTCATTCAATGATTCAATGATCATCACTCCAGTTAAATCTACTCACACAACACTCAATAACAGAAGTAGTGTCACACAATAAGAGTTATATCGCTCCCATGTCTGTACACGCATCTGAAACCACAGCCACTCATCGGCTTAGCTTACCATAAAATGTCACGGCATAAAAAGTCAACATTTAATGTTTTAATCAGTGAATTTTAGAGGTGATCCTGCTCATGTTTGACAGTCATGTTAGATTTTACTTTGATTGTTGCAAAGGACAAAGTTCATTTGAAGCTTTTGTTATTTTCTGCTTGAACTACTTATTAAACTGATCACGAGGAATCTGATGAGTTTGACAGAAAACAAAAAGGAAACTAGAAGAATGAGAGAAAACAGTGGAGAACAAGCGATGCCAGAGGCGGAGGGAGGACACCTGGACGAGTCCTGAGGCTCTGCGTGGAGGAGGGGAGGAATCAGGGAGTGGGGAGATAGGTAGAAGGGTGAGTTTCCTTCAGCTGTTCCCTCATATGGGTGTCGGTGTGTGTGTGTGTGTGTGCGCACGGCCCATATGGACATCAGTGCTGGAGGAGATGAACAGGGGGTCACGCCAGATGGACACGCACAAATGGCAGATTCCACCTACTAGCATCATGGAACCACAACAGTTCTCTTGATTGCATGCTATTCTACGTTCAGAATTCTCACTTTGAAGCTGCAACATGTTAGCACAAGATGGTTTGGCCAAGAGAATGAGGTTTTATTTGAATGAAATGTCACGTATTTACAGGCTGGATGTCAGAATTAGGGTTTTTTTTTGAGTGAAATGAATCCAAATTTGAAAATAATGCAGACATGAAACACCTGCAGTAGCATTAAGGACTGGACTATAGCTGTCTAACGTGTTGCAGTCCTTATGGAGAACAAGGGTGCAATTTAAGGTTTAAAAATCACATTTGTAAAGATTTTTATGTCTTATTAGCACGTCTCCAGAACCCACATAGATTTTATCCAATAGATTTTAAGTCCAGCCATCTTTGCATTGATAAAGACATTTAACAACTGTAATTGCCGGGCATAAATATTGCTTTCGAGTGCAGGAAAACTTTTGTTTTATAGTTTTAAGAATATTTTATAGTTTTGGTACTTTTCAAATCTATGCAGAATCATGTTAATTAAAAGTGGACTCCGCAAAGCTCTCAGTCATAAATTGTGTCTATTGATTCCAATCAACCTCTTACTCTCAACACACACACACACACACACACACACACACACACACACACACACACACACACACACACACACACACACACACACACACACACACACACACAGAAATAAGACACTCTTGCACACATGCACACAAATACACTTCACTTTATATCCTCGGCGCTCCTCTCACCATTCCATTCCTCATCCGCTAAACTAGCTCCTTGTGTGTGTGTGTCTGTGTGTGTGTGTGTGTCTGTGTGTGTGTATACCTATAAGCTGAAGTGAAAGGTTAAATGATGGACATTAAGATTCATCCCTGAGTTCAGAACCAGAGAACCAAACACCCACACAGACTCACACAGCCTCTCAAACACAGTCAGACGAGAGTCAGACGAGATCGGTCTCTCTGTCAGAGTGCAGCGATTGTCTCTCCTCTTCTGTTTGTCTCTCGCCTGTCATTTAGGCTAATTAGAATCACTGAATGCATAATGAATGCTGTAATTGTAGCACTAAAACAGTGGGGGAAAAAACAAATCACACAAGATCAGGCAACTCATTGTCACTTTTTTCTTCTTGGATTGAATCTCCGATTTTGTAAAGTGATTTCTGGAGAGAGGCATGTTTTCATAATTTCTGCATAAATCAGTGTTTTTCTTCCACTGACCAACCCTCTGGGCATCTGTTGTGACACGCTATCTACTAATTTCATCATGTTTGCTCTCTCTCTGTCCTCCTTCTGCCTCACAGGACAAATAAAGGAAATGCATGACGGAGGTAGAGAGGCTTACCGATGGAGGCGATGGAGAGGGAACAGTGATGATTGAAGTCATTCCACCTTCACGCCTACAGATTGAAAATTGTTGCACAATTTGCTATTTTCACTATGTTTACCACACAAAAAGTGTGTTTGTCAATGTGTCTGTCCTCTGAGTAAATCTGGTCTTCACTGACTAATTGACTGACTGACTAACAAGGAAGTAACTGCCTGACTGATTTTATTCAATCTGAGAACACACACACGCCCAAACACACACAGTATATATATACACAAACTGCATAATGACTAAGTAAACCTCGTGTCAATCCCAGCATGCCTCTCTGCTTCAAGGCAGGAAATTCTGTCATCACCACAGTTACTGTCAGGATGCATCATCAGTAGCCGTGGCAACTAATTAAGACCTGCCTGTCAGGCCCGTGGGCAGCGTGTGCATGTGGAAAAATACATACAAACACATTCAATATCATCAACTACTTGTCATAAACTCACACACACTAACACACACTCATTCTATCTAAAGTACATTCCAGTAAGGGGTTTCAATGCTGTGCTTTGTGTGCAGTTGTTAGCATTTAAGTAAAATATAAAGGAACTCAAACATAAATGTCTTTAAATCGGGACATAAGTCAACCAGTGCTCCATGAGATCAGAGAATTTTCCTGACGTCAATATTGCAAAAATTGAAAAAATAAAATAAGAAAATCCAATTTGCATTAGTCAAAAAAGGTGTAGTATGCATGCCAGGCCAGTAGTAGGCAGCGTAAGTTCAGTCAACACATACTCTGTGTCATAAAAGAAATTGTAATTTTAAGGCCTGGAAAGGACAAAATGTATTGACAGACGTTTATTCACAACTTACTTTGCTCAATTCATATAAGGATGATCAGATAATTGATTACTTAAGTGCAATTGGTCACAGCTCAACAACTGATTTGCTTATTTTTAGACGTTTTTATTTTTAGAATTTTAATATTTCTAGCATGGAAAACTTTTGTTGTAAAGAACAACTGTTGGACCTCCTCCAGTTGAGCATCTAGTCTTCCATGACCCTTTCCACTGTACATATTTCAACCCCACCATAGTGTGTGTGTGTGTGTGTGTGTGTGTGTGTGTGTGTGTGTGTGTGTGTGTGTGTGTGTGTGTGTGTGTGTGTGTGTGTGTGTGTGTGTGTGTGTGTGTGTGTGTGTGTGTGTGTGTGTGTGTGTGTGTGTGTGTGTGTGTTTAGTCTGTAATGAGGTGTGACTAGTGTGTGTCAGTGAAAGCTGAGTGATCGGTATAATGAGCAACAGAACAAGAGCAAAAAAGGAGAAGAGAAAGAGGGGAAGACAGGAGATATACAGATAATGAGGATTAGGAAGTATTAATATCTTCTTCATGGTGATTGAAAACACATCTAAAGGCATCTCATGTCTCTGCTAGTTGTTTTTGATGCCGCTGGGTGTTTGATGGGAGAGACAGTTCATTATTTTGACTTTAAGAAGTGGTACCAAGATTGTCGGTGTGAAATCAGATTACTCACAACCATATAAAAATAAAATCTCAACTTCTGCCCATTTCTGCAATGATGACTCATCTGATGTCCTAAAATGTGAGGGGTCCTGTAACAAGACAGCATAACACAAAATTTTAAGTTAAATATATATTTTGGCCCCATGAGAACTTTCAGTTAATGATGCTGACTTCCTGTTTTTGGATGTGGCTTCAACCATACCTATTAGCAATAAAAGTTTAGATGATGCGACCCGCTCTCCGTAAACGGATGGATTTGAAACAATCTAGTACTTAAAAGAGCATAAAGGGTAAGAGGGTGCAATTAAATTGAAGTCATAGTGTAAAATTCAATAGAACAACCTGCAAAAAGGTGAATTTAAACGATCTTGCCCTCTACCATGTCTCCCAGTTTAAATGTACAGAGCTGCGGCCAAAAACTGAGGAATGTCAAACAGAAACAGACCCCTGAAAGACAAACACACTGATTTCAGTTAGAGTTCATGTAAACACACACACACACACACACACACACACACACACACACACACACACACACATACACGAACAAGGTGCAAAGTCCAGCGCTCAGCGTCCGTGTGAATATGGGTTGACAACTTACATTTGTCATCTTTCTGCTGGACAAAATCTAACATTCCTCCATCCTCAGGAGAGAATGCGAGACAACGCCTTCTGGTCCCGTCTCCACATGGTAGGAGCGTGTGTGAGGATTAAATGAAATACGGGAACTAT
The DNA here is from genome assembly GCF_040054535.1 of Antennarius striatus. Classification (NCBI taxonomy): domain Eukaryota; kingdom Metazoa; phylum Chordata; class Actinopteri; order Lophiiformes; family Antennariidae; genus Antennarius; species Antennarius striatus. Next base: position 3,309,325 of record NC_090794.1, read on the forward strand.
GCGGGGGAAAACTCGCCTCGTGGACTGAGACGAGACAAAGAAAATCCCGGCTCTGCATCATATCAAACCGGTCTAACTTTCACTCCCTCCCTCTGTCTCGCTCCTCTGTTCTTATCAGCAGAAATGGAGGGGGTAAAGAATGAAAAAGTGCAGCTGCAGAAGTTTGTTGTGTCAGTCTTCTCCGGTCTGCTTTCTTATCACACTTCAAACAGCTCTTGCTCCTTCTCCCACACACTTTCTTTCGGCCTCCTCTTTTCAGTATCATTTATTCCCAAGCTATTCTTCACTGCTATGTGCAAAAAAAAAAATCATGTGTTGCTCAGGTTACGGCCTGTAACATATATCTAAATAACTCATCAACCATCTAGTCTACTATTCTTACCCTCACCTATTTTGTAATAAGACCAAGATCACAACATTTATTGTTATTGAACAAAGAAGTTAAGAAACACTAACAGCACTTAAAATCTTATTTGTAGATCTTATCTAAATAAAAGTCTGCTTATCTGCTATATTTTCAACATTTGTGCCTTCACCTCTCATCAGTGCATAAAATTGAAAGTAACTGCAGTTTTGTGAAGCAAACAGCCGTGAAAACGGACCGATAACAACACCATTCTCATTTAACCGAGGCCTCGTCCCTAGATTGTCATTTCAAACAAATCCCCATCGACAG